>NW_024412401.1:12569793-12612017 GCF_014898765.1 Herpailurus yagouaroundi | reverse complement strand
CAGCACAGAGCCCAATGTGGGGCTCAAACTCATGAACTATAAGATCATGACCTGAGCCGAAGTCAGACACTTAACCAACTGAGCCACCCAGGTGCCCCTAGAAACCATGTTTTTTTTTTTTTAATTTTTTTTTTCAACGTTTATTTATTTTTGGGACAGAGAGAGACAGAGCATGAACGGGGGAGGGGCAGAGAGAGAGGGAGACACAGAATCGGAAACAGGCTCCAGGCTCTGAGCCATCAGCCCAGAGCCCGACGCGGGGCTCGAACTCACGGACCGTGAGATCGTGACCTGGTTGAAGTCGGATGCTTAACCGACTGCGCCACCCAGGCGCCCCTAGAAACCATGTATTTTTAAACAGTTAATCAAAAACAGTCCTCACTCTTCATAGTTTCACTATGTACACATTTGAGTTACCATGGTTTAATTAAATAACACAGTTCTCCAAAGAACAGGGTCCAAATTTTAGTTCCATAGTTTATTAACTGTGAATAATTATGTAAAGTGCTTTGCTGCTAGCTATTCCACCCACAAATCACTGCATAGCAGATGGGCATCATGATCAGTTAAAAGTCACATCACTTCTTTAATGGTGATTGGTTACAATGTGTCTGTGTTCAGTTCATGCACAGACAGAAAAATATGTATTTGTGTTGCCTCTTTGTTTCGCAGTGATAAACTCATGTGATAGTTTACAGAAATGGATAATCAAAGTGGGAAATTGACCAAAGAGCAGCAAACGAGGAAGGAGCAGCATAGAAATAGAATGAGTGATCCACTTGAATGTGAAATATGAATTGAATATAAATAAATGGAGTTACAAAAGAAATAGCTAGCCATCAGCATGTTAACACTGTGGCCATTCATGAGACACTAGCTATGCAGCCAGAGGATTTAGTTAAGGTGACCTTTTTTGACATAAATGAAGAGGGCGGTTGTGATGGAAAGAGTGAAGAAGTCCAAGAGAAAGTGATGCCAGCTGAAACACACATTAAAGAAAATCTTGGAGATATTTCACAGTATTGAAAGTGCAAAGGATCAAATATTGGAAATTGATCAAAACTTAGAAAGGCATAGAAAAGATTCTCATTCCATATTGTGAGTCATATGGGGAGAAGGAGGCAAGCACTGTTCAAACTACTATTCATATTTTTGCGACAAAATAAAACACTTTAATTATCAATGTTTCTAATATTTTAAATAATAGTTACTAAGCAAGGAATACTTTTTCTATTATTTTTTCATTGCTGTGTCCATTATTAATAGAGTGTTTAATTGTTGATAAAACATTTTTAAAGCCAAGAAAAAAATCCTAAGTTTTCCCATTGCTTAAAACTCCTTTGTATCTTTTCACTTTGCTCTCTCATTTTTGTCTTACACTACTGTGCAAAGTGAGAACTACTTACTAAGCACCAAATATCATGACCCACCGTTTTGTATGGTCTTAGCCTGTTGTGAGGTATTTCCACATAAGGAAATGTATAAAGTATTTTGTCACCACTTATATAAATGATTGGACCTAAGTGATAAGTATAGTCTTTAGAACATAACATTTGATAAATGTTAGTAAGCGGATGCCTTCTTTCTAGCTGTAAGTTATTCAGAATGTTAAATTCAATCAATTTACTGTTGCTTCACACTTATTACTCTCGTGTAGTAGCAGGAAATTTACACATTTAAGAAGAATGAGTGATACTATGGCAGTCTAAGAACAGACAACTCAGTGACCGGGTTCTAGATCGATCAATATTTCCAAAAAATCACCAGCGCTCAAAAGAGGGAAATTTGTGTGCAAGAGGCTCAAATCATTATCAAAAAAGATCATTTAAAAATGGACCAGGAAAGTAATGTGGATATGATGTATGTATATATTTCATCCACCTGGGCTACTGGGCCTAGAAACGGATTGCTGGGTGATCTAAGGAGAGGGCTACATAATTAATAGGAAATGCATCAGACTATTACACCAGGGCTGGAAGGTAAAGGTCAAAACAGGTCCATTTCTAGAGAAGATGATAAACCCTTTGATAGAATGTTGTAGTTGCATGAATTCCATTGTAATCCAATAAATGTAGCTTTTAGTAAACCCTCAAAGACAAATCATAATGCATCCAAAAACCTAGTGCTATTTTGAGCTTTTTAGCAGAAATTTATTTACCAAAAAGTGGTGAATAAAATACTTCAAACTATGTTAATCAATGCAATTTTTTTTTCAAAGTGTGCTGACTTCTTATGATTTCCTTCTTTCCCTTTAAAAAAAATCTTTCCTTCTTTTAAATTAAAATTAAATAGTTTAAAAGTAGCTAAAATTGCATGGGAGTTTTAGTAAAACTCCTAATGCTGAATTTTAAAGTATAGGTGTATCAGGTTTTTATTATGTATAACTTTTATGTTTTAGGTGGTATGATTCAACCATGATATACTCAAACAAGTATACAAAACAATTTAATTGAGACTCACTTAAATTAGTTTTTGCTTTTTTTTTTCTTTAAAAAAATTCTTAAACAGGTCACAACAATGCAGGTAATGTTATCATAGAGGAAAAATATATGATTATGCAACATGCAGTATAAAGCTTTTGAAATTAGATTGTAAGAAGACAATATAGAGACTTATACATACATAGAAGAAAATTAATAAGAGTCCTGGAGAAAGCCCCTAAGATATTTTTTTAATAAAAAGAGGGGAAAACAAAGGGGAATAATATTGAAGTACGTACAGAGGGCCAAATACTTTCGAAACTGTAATTCCAGGAATGGGTATTATTGTTCCCACTTCACTAATGCATCAGAAAAGATATTTATCTTGTCCGGGGTCCCCCAGTGAATAAGTAGGCGTCCATACACTAGTGAAAAGTCAGGATTCCAAACCTACATTCTTTCTACCGATTCTTGTTGTCCACTAATATACATAAACAGTAAACTGTGAAAATTGTCACATTATTGATAATCTGAAAATAAGGCAGCTTAAAAAGATGCAGATGAAGGATATGTGTGTTTGGCAAGTTGACAAGTATAAAAGATGTAATTATTGGTGACAGACATATTGGCTAAGTAGGAGGAGTTAGGTAAATGGTTATTGTCAGAGTTTGGTCAAAATCTGTAGCTTTTTTTCCAAATGATTCAAAATTGTAAGTAAGACAGTGTTATGTCGCTTTTTTTCTTCGAAAAAAATTCTTTTTTGAGAGAGAGAGAGAGAGAATTTGTGAGTGTGTGCATGTACTAGTGGGGTAGGGGCCGAGGGGAGAGTAAGAGAGAGAGAAAGAGGGAGAGAGAATCCTAAGTAGGCTCCACGGCCAGTGCAGAGCCTGCTGCAGGGCTGGATCTCCCAATTGTGAGATTGTGACCTGAGCCAAAATCAAGAGTTGGATGCTCAGCCTACTGAGCCATCCAGGTGCCACTCTCCCAAATGTTTTGAAACTGAATGTATGCCAAAACATTTGAGTAATCCCTCCCTCACCTGTATATCGTCTTTATCCCAGTTCAGTTTTATGAAACTTAATTCATGACTCCAAATTTCATGTCTCTTTTATTCTTTTCTTCAAAGTCATTTTTTTTTTCTTGGAATCATGGGTCTTGACTACATAATTCCAGCACTACATATCGCTGTGGCTGATGGAGTCTTAGGTTGTGTTTTACTGAGGGGGAAAAATGTCTCCTTGTTAGGAGACAGCAGTGAAGAAAAAGGGAAATTATGACAACAACAACAACAGCAGCAATAAGAACTCAATGAATACAAAAGAACTACTTGACTTAATAAGGATGATGCTAATGATTCAATAGTATTGAAAAGATTTTTTAAAAATTCATTTTATCTTTTTGAAAACCAATCCTTGGCTGAAGGAAACTTAAAGTAAGCCACAATAATTCATTGTGATAATACAGGGACACCATGAAAAATATTCATATGTACCCCTCAGACCCTCAAGGTCAATGACCTTCCAACTACTTTTCATATCAAAGCTATTCCAAAAGAATAAATAATATCATTAATATAGTTGAATTTCTATGTGTTAGTGGGGTAGTCTCTTCCTAGGGCTTTTATTCACTCTTCAATTCTTTGTTCAATAAGGATCTGTGAAGCCAAAATTAGAGAAAAGATGTGCATTCATATATGTAATGCTGTTCATGTTTCATCTGTAAAAGTGTCAAGTAATAACAAATCCAGGATTTTCTTTTTGAGTAAGAAAAGGCTAGTGGGGCAAAATAGTACTGAATCCCAGAAGATTACATAACATCGTGGGGATTCTAGCTGTCACCAGTGTAATGTCCTAATTAGTTTTGCTGTAGGAGGTGTAGCGTGAGAGAGCTGGAACTTTATTGACGACTGTACCCAACTTACTTCAAGTGTAAAATTTATATTGTCTTAGGTAATAGCATCAGGCAGCAATGTGAACACTGGATGTAATTTATGTCACCATTTAGAGGCTATGTGTATTGTGCTAAAGTCATATTAACAACATCCTAGTCATTCTTTACATGACAGCTCCTGTATCTATTAATAACAACATTGTAGACACAGGATTTTTTCCTGTAAACCCCTACTCATCTGCATCTTTCAAAAATGCAGTAAATAAAAATAAAGTTTACAGATTTAGGAGAATATTGGCTTTCAGCATTAAATGACAGGAAAATCAAAGGATATAGAAATTGAGATGTCTACTCAATCAATTAATTTACTTTTACAATAGGCTTTCCATGTATATATAGGTATATATGGTTATATATTATTTCAGATATATATATATAAATATATATTTCTAGACATGTCACTCACTGACATGTCACTACTAATTCATGTGCTAGATGAAAAAAAAGGGGGGAGTGAGACAGTTATGAGAGCAAAATTAAATTTTAATTGATTTTCAAACACAAGATCAGTTTCCTTCAGGATCTAGTTGGTTTTGTTTTAAATTTTAGCTCGACAGACTTCTTTTCAGTGCATACCTACTATGTTAGGTATTGGGGATACCAAACTGAATGAGTCAGGTTCTTAATTCTTAAGACTATAGTATGTAATTAAGAGAAATGCTATAAAAACAACCTCAGATAGTTCCATGATGTTAGTAGAGGCACATAAGGCCAATGGTGTTTTTTTCAGTGTATTTCTGTTATTTGATTATATAACTCATTCTTAGTGCACCATTATATTTGGTATCTTATAAAGTCTTCCTTATGACTTAACTTTCTTCTTTCTTCTCCTCCACTTACTCATCAGAGGAACTAACGTGTTCGTAGCTTGAATGGAACAACAGAGTGGCCATCGTGTATGGGAAGTCATGTGAGGGAGGTTGGGAGGCTGACTGAACGGATGGCCAACTGATGGCTGCCTGTGAGGTAAAAGCTGAGAGAGAAGGTAGACGCAGCAGAAAGGAGAGGGATGTTTGCCTTCTTCTCTTCCTGTTCTTGCCTCTTCTATTTTTTGATTCTCCCAGTAATCAGATAAGGTACTACTTGACATTGATTATGCAGGCAGTGTCCAGATTCTTTAAGATAAAATGATTTCCAAGTGGAATTCTCACTTTTTTTAAACTGGAATTTTGTGTGAAAGAGAGCGATGTGACTTGAATCTTTCCCGTTTTGACTGAAAGCCTCTCTGTCCATCTAAGTAGCCTTATCTCAAAAGAATGGCAGTGTGAGAGCACCACCAAGTCCCAGGTCACATATTCCTTTTACCTTTTAGTGCGATTCTTAGGTGGGAAAAGCTGAGCCTATGTACTAATCAGACAGAACTACAAGAGGAGTAGATGTCATCTGAAATAGTCCACATCATGTTGCAGTAACAGATTGAATACATTGGTGGCTTATACCAGCAAAGGTTGATTTCTTACTACACGTCCATTTTGGATTCGCTCTAGTCCCACATCATCTCCTTTCTGAAGATCTGATAGAGCTGGTCGTACTGGAAAAGGGGAACAAGAAATGTTGAACCATGTGCTAACTCCTAAAGCTTCTGTCTGAAAGGACATATATCATGTGTGCTCACGTTTGACCAACCAGAACAAATCCCATGGCCGCACGTGATCTCAGGGAGCAAGTACAATTGTCCTCCAAGGGGAAGTAATGATGCTGAAGAACAATAATGCAATCTACTGCCCGGAGATCTTCCCACAAGGCCCTCTGTGCACAGATCCTCCATCATTTCTGACACCATCTTCTTCTGGGACAGTGCCTCTGTACAGGTTGCTCCTATGACCTGGAATATGTTCCCTCAGATATCCACTTCATGCCTTTTCTCCAACCTTACCTTCTGCACGAGGGCTTTTCTGATAACCCTAGGCGGAGCTGCAACCACCTTCTTGCTTCATATTTCTGTGTTCTCTAACATCCTTTGTATGCTACGTATTTATGGTCTGGCCCCCTCACTAGAATGTTAAGCTCATGGAAGCATAAACTCATATTCAAATCTGAACCATCATGCTCTAAAATAGTGTCTGGAATGCGGTACACGTGTAATAACTGGCTGTTGAATGAATGAATCCATGGATGGATGAATGAGGCGTTCGTTTCTCTCAGCTTGGCTCTTGCCCCTGTCAGCTTGGCTGTCTCTGGCTGAAAATGAGCTTTGAGATCCTCCTCTCTTTCCAACCAAGACTTCTCTCTTCTCCTAACTTTAATTTCTCTTCATCTACATGAAACATTTTTTTTTTAAGTTTATTTTTGAGGTGGGGGGCAGGGGAGAGGCAGAGAGATGGGGACAGAGAGAGAATCCCAAGCAGGCTCCGCACCATCAGCACAGATTCCAACGTGAGGCTAGAACTCAGAAGCCGTGAGATCACGACCTGAGCCTAAGTCAGATGCCTAACCAACTGAGCCACTCAGGTGCCCCTAGGGGAGACACTTTTGAGTCAGGGTGATATGGAGAAAAAGTGACAAATTGGACGATTTTTTTTCAGCCTTTGCTGGTGAAATAGTATGTGATTCTAGGAGAGTTGTTTCAGTCATGTGCGCCTCAGGAAGTGTGGCATAATGAAAAAAAGTATGACATTTACAATCAAGATACAGAATGTAAGTCCCAGCCTTACCACTTACCGGTTTTATCTTAGCAAGATATTTTGGTTTGGTTACATTTCCTAAGCCTTATATCCCTCTTTTTTTTTTTTTTTAATTCAAAACTGGGCAAGGAAAATGATCTGTTCTAGTTATTACGTTCTTGGCCTTCACCTCCAGACCTGTGCACACTAGGCTGGGATCCACACATCAGGCCGGCTACCTATTAGATTCTGACCGTAGTTAGTGAACACTAGAGGGCGACCACGAGCCTGGAGGAAGCAGGCTGGAGGGCTCCAGCTCCCTTTCCTTCCCTATGGGCTTCTAACTGGAAAGCCTTTCCTGGGACTCAAGCGCCCCCCCCCCCATCCCCCCAGGCTTCTTTACCCTGCCAGCAGCACTCCCTTCCAGCAGCAGCCCTTGTCCCCTGGTTGCCATTTTCCCAGCATTTGCAGAAACCAGCTTCATGCCGCCTCTCCCTGCTCCAGACCCCAGAACCAGTTAGAGCCCCCAGCTCTAAGTAAGTTATGGGTCTCTGCCCCACGGCCTCCCTCTTCCCAGCCTGGATGCTGCAGCCTCCTTAGAGACAGAATTTCAGCTCCACGGGTCCCCTCCTCTAGGCTGCTGCATTGCAACAGTTGCTACGTCCTCTCTCCCTTCCCTCAGCCCTAAGGGCTTTTTTGATAAAGGAGCTATGTTTGTGCAACCTTGAGTTCTCTTTTTACAGTTGCCAGTAGTTAACAACTTTACGCCTAGCTAAATCTTCACACGAAATTCCCGTGTTGTCCCCTGACACGATCCTGACACACTGCCTGTCCCATCAAAGTCATGGGGTTATTAGGAGATAAGATGAGATCATGTCTAGGAAAACACTGCGTACCACTCAGCATTGTCAGGAAAAAAGGTAGTGGCTGCATCTGAGTCCGCCGGGCGGTGCGGGTGTCATGCACCTCTCACTGCTTACCCCCAAATGACGTGTCATCAGATGGTAAGTCCAAGAGCCAAAAATGTTTAACTTAGGAAATAATAACCCCAACTGCTCATTTGTGGGACTCGGAGGGGGAAAAAAAAAAAAAAGCCTGGCTTGTAGCTGTTTCTCCTGCACCCGTGGGAGGAAGAGGTGTGCGGTCCCAGTAGGGGGCGCGTTGTTTAAGGAACACATCCCGCAGTTTCTGGGGCTCGAAAAAGTAAAATAGATCTGTGGCTGCATTTCAAGACGGAGCGAGGGAGAGCTGGGCTGTGGCATGAATTGCTCTGGAATTGCTGGATTGCTCTGCTGGGCACAGAGACGAGAAGTTGGGCTAAGTGACTTAACATGAAGAAAGAGTGATGATGGAATTGGAAGGAGTTGGAGCAAATAGCTACAAAATCAAGGCAATGGGATAGTCTAGGTTGAATCATTTGTGTTGCTGGCACTGTCTGACAAAGAGCAAAAAAAGTAAATAAAAGACCCCCCGCCACCCTCCCTTTAGCAAGGTCTGCTATAGGTGCATGCCTCGTATGAATGTTTCTCTTTTTAAAAATAAAAGTTTATTCCTTCATTTTTGAGGGAGACAGAGACAGTGTGAGCAGGGGAGGAACAGAGAGAGAGAGGGAGAGAGAATTCCCACACAGGCTCAGCACTGTCAGCACAGATGCTTAATGGACTGAGCAACCCAGGTGCCCCCTTGTATGAACGGTTCTAAGCGTTATGTTTGTTTGGATACCCGAGGTAAGGTAGCTGCAGGTCAGTACAGAGAAGACAATTAGCCACGAGAGATTAAAGATCAGGCAACGAGAGCCCTAGGGAGGTGGGAGGTCTGGGTCTCAGAGAACCAACTAGAATGTAAGGTTCGTGAAAGGAGAGTAGAAACTGGTTCCACCCCACAGCGGAGGTGTGCAGAGAAGCCTCCGTCAGGGATGGCACGACAGGAGTACGTAAGGGGAAGCTGTGGAAAATCCGACATCTTACTAGTCACCCACAGAGAAGCTTCCTCTGCCTTCCCAACCCTGCCTCTACCCCTAGTCGTGCCTTAGGGCGGTCCTCAGTGAGAATTCAGCTTTCTAATAACTTTACAGTTTGCAAGTAGAAAATGAATTTGTGGGCTGTCTCTGGTTCTTGACAACTGCCCCCAAACACCGTTCTGGGTCCCTCTGGGCAGAGTTCAGAATATATAAACGCCGAGCAGACACAGAGCTACAGCCATGTGACAGGGTTCCATTCCATGGTCCTCAATCACACTTGGTAACTGGAATTATTTGATCAAGAACAGTAAGCGTTTTATTCCTCTATGACACTGTGTAGTTTGCTAAGTCCGTGATCGGTGCCATGTATGGAAAACAGACCTGATAATAGCATCTGTGACCTGTGGTGAAAATCAAGATTCAGGGAAGGTAAGTGAATGGCCTGAGGGCCTATGTATACTTACTAGCAACACTGAAATTAGGAGCAATATAAAAAAACTACTCTGAACTTGGCGTCAGGAATGATTGCCATCATCTTGGGAATGTTTCTCCAGTGACACTTCCCAAATTTGTTCGTTAGTCACGTGATAATAAATTCTGCTAATAACAGAGTTAGTATAACATAGTGGTTCCCTTTCAGATTAGAACAGAAAAGCTAGATTTCATCCCCTGCCTCTGCCGTTTACTATGTTGTGATGTTGAAGTTACATACCCTTTGAGCCTCATTTTTCCCAGCTGCAAAGATAGGTGAAAATTTTACCTACCATCTGAGTTTTGTTGGTGAGAATTAATGTCAGTATATGTAGACCCCTATGATCGTGCTGGAAACATGGTAAGCATAAAATAAATGAGTGGCTATTACCAGATTTACTATTACCTGGAAGGATTGCTGTCCAGAGTAAACAGGGTAATGTGCATGAAACACCTACTGTCACGCCCAGTGGTCATTCACTAAATGAGATGCAATTAGGTTTCCAAGGGTATTCGGAATATTAGCCATTAGTCTTTCATGGGAGGGGTTCGTTTGGGTTTCTCTACTCCCAAGTAAGAGATAACCTTTCAAATCATCTTTTTGTCTCTGGGCTTACTAGATAGGAGAAACAGAAGAAAACAATACTTCACTAGACATCATGACATCTGTGTTCAAAAACCAATTCTGTCGCTTTCTTAGCGACAGTAAGTTAAATTATCCCTCTGCATTGGTTGGGGTCCCCAAGACAATACACTTTTGTTGGGTCTTGATCTTCCATGTTTTCCACAAGCAAATACTAATTTGTATTTTATTTCAGTCACCACATTGTTGATTATAATAATTAGAGTCTGTAGAACTTAACTTTAAGCAGGATAAAAAAAAAAAACGGTTATAGTGAAGCACACTGAATTTAGATGCTAATCCAGTGGTTGAAAAGTAAATCTGTGGTTGGACTGAAGGGATACGGCTGGAAAGGACTCCTGGTTTATTTGTGTATGTATGGCCTTGCCTGCAGTAGCCTGGTCGCATTTGATGAGATCCATGAATATTCCCATTTAGAACCACTGAAGAGATGGTTCTATGACCTTCTTTCCAGAGGAGCCTGGGGGGAGAGGATACAGACTCCGTCCCCTGCTGTTTGTGTGGAGCCCCAAACGGGAGGATGGTGACTGGCAACTGGAAGAGACAGAGACCTGACTGCAGTGACCATCAGCTGGGGCTCAGTGCTGTCTAACTTGAGTCAGCTGAGCCAGAGGCTGGGCAGCTCTGGAACCCTCAGCCTTCCCTTCTTCCTTTTCTCCCTACTGTAACTGCTCAGGCAGTGTCCCCCTGCACAACCAACTTGACTCTGTGTGTGGAACGAAAGGTTTCTCACCTCGTTACTGCAGGCGGGTAACAGGAGAATGGAGGGGGGGGAGTAAGTGATGAAAACAGACTTCAGACTCTGAGTGCTTAGGAACGGTGTATTGATACACGGACTGGGAAGGGCGTGACTTACATAGGGTCTCAGACAGTGGAACTGCCACTCGGCAGCAGATCTTCCTCCTTGTTACTCCCCAAGGCACCTCTCAGGGGAGCAGTTTAGAGCTGCCACTTTGCAGACAGACGCTTGCTCAACCCCAGGTTGGGCCATCTCCAGCTGTTAGCCTGGGCAAAATTCCATGCCTCCGTTTTTCTCACGTACGAAGAGGAAGAATGGTAGAATTACATGAGAGGTTTTCTTTAGAGACATCACTTTTATTGACATAAGGAGAGATTTTGTTGTGACAAAGAAACAAGGACAATGGAGCCTACCTATGAAGGCACATTTGGGTTTTGTGGTGTCAGAAGATGACAGAGTGTGGGGGTACCCTCCTTAAGAAACAAAGGCCCAAAGAGAAAATACAAAAATGAGTACAAAAAGTGCCTTCTAATGAGAGAATAAATACAAATTGAAAAGCTCAAATACCAGGGCGTCTGGGTGGCTCAGTTTTTTACGCGTCCAACATCAGCTCAGTTCATGATCTCATGGTTCGTGGGTTTGAGCCCCGTGTCGGAATCTGTGCTGACAGCTCAGAACCTGGAGCCTGCTTCAGATTCTGTGTCTCCCTTCCTCTCTGCCCCTCCCCACTTGCATGGCTAGCTCTCTCTCTCTCTCCTCTCTGTCTCTGTCTCTCAAAAAATGAAAAACTCAAATACCAAATGATCACAAAATCTAGAAAACAACAATCATGTTTTTATTAGTAAACTACTTTTTTCCGTACTTTTTTTTTTTAGCTGCATCCTCTTTGTCTTCTCACTAACAATTTCATAATATCATTTTCTATCAAATGGAGATAATTCAGTCTTTCCTGAACATGACTGACCAGAATCTGTCTTAATTGTTGATAGTCCCAGGACATAAAACAGGGGGCATTGCACACAGACATGTTCAAGTTTTTAGTGCTGCTATAAGTTTGTGCCCTACAAACAGGAACACTGGTAAATTCTACTTTGTCTGATTCCCATAAAAATCATGCCGCTTTCATAATTGCATATTCTGCCTTAGAAATTTCTGACAAGAGAGGACTTTCAGTTTGATGAGATACCAAAAGTAAATAAATTCTTCACTTACGGTTTTAAATATGTATTCATTGGAAAATTTTTCTATATAATAGTTTTTGATCTGTATATTCAAACCGTGTTTCTCCTCCACTAGGCTCATAGTTCCAGTGCTGAGGGTTCCAGACACTTTGTTTTCTCCATAGGATCTCTGGTCCTGATACATTATCTCTCATTGCTAGTGGGCCCTCAGAGAATTCCTGGAAGTCATTCCTAGGCAAGGACAGCAACCAATCATGTAACTGTATGTGAAAGTGACTGCAAATGACATAAATCTATGCTAGCTGATAAAAACCAGTGTATCCAACTCAACTTTCTTTTATTTGGATCCTCAAAATGCCCTCGACCATTCCAGTGACGTGACGGGACTAGAGAGAGAAGTCAGAGTTGAAAGCAAGAGTAATGAAGCCAAAAGATCTTATTTGTATAATTTTTTTCAAATACATCATTCAGTTTAAATACATTCCTAGATCCATCCCGGGCATAAATCCTCTTCTAGGCACTTATAATAATTGCTTCTGAATGTAAAATTTTTATTGAAGAGACAGAACTTTCCTCACTCCACCCCAAATCCTAAGTGCACTATCTTGGTAAGTTTTCATATGCACACACTCATATTATTAGTACTCAGGTAAAAACCAGAACATATCCAGGCACCCCAAAAGGTGGCTTATACCTCTTCCCATCACTCTCCCTGGCAGGGTTAACGACTCTTCTGACTTCTATAATCATAGACTAGGTTTACCCATTTTTGAATTTTATATACATAGGCCCATACCATAGGCACTCCTATGTCTGATTTCTTTATCTCCATCATAATTTTTGAGATTCACTTGTGTTGATGCATACTATAGTTTCTTCATTTTGTTTGCCCTGTATCTTTTCATCGTATGCATAGGCTACAGTGTGTGTACTCATTCTGTAACTGATAGGCATTTTTGGCAGTTTCCAGTTGAGTCCATTACTAATGGCGCTGCTCTGAAGATTATTTCCTATGTCTTTGGGTATCGAATGAAATTCTGTGAGCTCTACATCCACAGTGATAACTGCTAGGCCATAAAGTTTTGCTGTCCCACTCTAGAAGATACTGCCAAACACTTTCCCACACTGTTCAACTAATTTGCATGTTTTGGCCGGATCTTGGTAATGTGTTTTTCACTGTAGGCATTCTGGAGGGTTTATTTATAGTAATACCAAAATCCTGTCATTGGTATTTCCATCGCGACATTTCTATCATTTACCACTTTGGGATAGCCTCTTTTGTAGAATGTCTACTTAGAGTCTGTTGGCCATTTTTCTTTCTGATTATTGTTTTCTAACATATTCATTACAGTGCTTTATATTTTAGGTATGCTCTTGGGTTGGTTACACATTTTTTAATGTTTGTTTATTATTGAGAGAGAGAGAGAGAGAGAGCATGGGAGGGGCAGAGAGAGGCAGATAGAGGATCCGAAGCAGCCTCTGAGATCCTGACCTGAGCCAAAGTTGGATGCTTAACCAACTGAACCACCCAGGTGCCTCCCACTTATTTCATTTAGATGCTTGCTTAAAAACTGTAACCCCTATATATGCTAACTAATTTGGATGTAAATTTTAAAAAATAAAAAAAAAATAAAATTAAAAAATAAAAGAGGAATAAGCACTGAAAAACAAACAAACAAAAAAACAAAAACAAAAACAAAGCAAAACAAAAAGAATGTAACCCCAGGCACCTGAGTGACTCAGTCGGTTAAGTGTCTGACTCTTGATTTCGGCTCAGGTCATGATCTAATGGTTCGTTAGACTGAGCCCCACATTGGGCTCTGCACTGACAGTGAGGAGCCTGCTTGGGATTCGTTCTCTCCCTCTCTCTCTGCCCCTCTCTGGCTCACGTTCTCTGTCTCTCCTTCAAAATAAACATTTATTTAAAAAAAAATTTTTTTTAACATTTATTTGTTTTTGAGACAGAGAGAGAGCATAAACAGGGGAGGGTCAGAGAAAGAGGGAGACACAGAATCTGAAACAGGCTCCAGGTTCTGAGCTGTCAGCACAGAGCCCGACACAGGGCTCGAACCCACAGACTGCGAGATCATGACCTGAGCCGAAGTCAGACGCTTAACTGACTAAGCCACCCAGGCGCCCCTCAAAATAAACATTTAAAGAATAAATTAATTAAATAAGTAAATAAATTTTAAGTGCATTTGTAGAAATGGTGAAAAGCTATAACATAGAAGGAATGCAAGTGACTATGTTCAGTTCCATAACCTAGGAGACCATTTCCATTCCCATATCTTTTAAAACTATATTAATTCTTGTTTGTCATCATTTTAAAATGTATAGGTCACAAAAGGTTGTGTAGTGCTGTATAAGGACTTTGCTCCAATTAGAATATTGAGGGCTGTATGTTTTTACTTTCTCAGTCCTTGAACATGTTGGAAGGACCTTATTATGAACACACTTATTTTTTTAAGGGAGGAGAGGATTGTATATATTTTTTAATTATGGTCTTTTCACTCCACCCACATTTCTTAATGAGCTTCCGTTAATGGGGTCAACTGAAAGAAGTTTTCGGTGTGATTTTGACAATGTCTATTATGTTTGCAAATTCAATAAAATTCCAAAACTAAAACATGTTCCAGGTTTCATTATGATTTTTTTCTTCATGATCTCTAGGAGAGCTCTAATAGCTGCCCAGAATAATGGAACGTTTTCTGGCATAGCGTTAAAGAAATGAATATTGCCCGAGTGTTAATATTCTTCAAATTTGCCACTTTTCTTATGTTTCTTCTTTCTTCTGAATACATCTACACTGCTCAAAAATATTCACTCTAGCAATTAATTCACTAGACATCATCAAAAGTGGAAGAAGATATTTTAAAGATACTTCTCTCAGGGTAGAATAATTCAAACAGGCTCTCTTCGAATGCAGAGCATGAGCAAAATGTGGGAGAAGATATGCTTGTTTATAGTACTGGTCTCCTAAAAGCTATGAAAGGCAAACATTATCAAGGTTTTGCCATGAATGATGAGTCATCAACAATATTGTTATTTTGTTTTCACTCATTTAAAACTCACACACATTTGTCATATCCAAGGATCTCAAAGATAATTTCCAGCGGGATTTAATGGAACCCATGCTGAGAGTATTAAATAAAAGCCAAGATTTGGAGTATCGTTGCTTTTATGCAGAATGCGATTTGGCTGGTTTCTCTTCTTATAGTATAAAGCAGAAATTAAAAAAAAAAAAGGCTACAGAAGATAGAAAGATACAATGATTACAGTTAATTTTTGTCTCATTCTGGGCCCTGAACAAAAACCACTTCCAGAACTAAACACTGTTAAAATTTAGATTCTGTATTCCTCCTTTTTAAGCTTGTTTTTAAGAAGGTAGAAAGCAAAAGGCTTTTGTGAACTGTACAGGTTGGATTGTCCTAGGCTTTGAAAATGTGTTTTAAATAGAGAATGAATCATTATGGATGAGCATATTGGTTTTGCAAGTATTTGACTGTTTTGGTACTTCATGCCTGAATGTTTTCCAACTTTCTGTACCATAGATACTTCCCACACATTGAAATGTCTTACAGTTGTATTCAGAGTAAAGGAAACCAGGCAAGGAAGTCTATCTTCCAAAGAGAGTTCTCTATATATAACATTCACTTGGCTGTCAAAACAGAAAAAGGCTGCCTGACAAATGTCTAAATATCACAGTGTTTATGTAGGCTCATTGTCTGGGGTGTGTGTTTTACATTTACATTTAAACATGTTTGTTATATTTATTGCTCGTATAAAGATTTTCTCATTTTAGTTTTAAATGATGTGTATACCATTTTGTTTTTTTGCCGTTATGAAAAGTCACATTTTATGCGGTGAAGATGAATTAGTTGTCTTTAGTGAAATGGAGTTTTATGTATTCAGGAGGCAGAAAAATAGATGAAAATAAGAGATTTTATAATATTTGACTCATAGCCTTTAGTAATATTTGATAGAAACATACAAATATGGCAAAATATTGTTTTTCTTTTGTAGATTATTATCACAAATAGAACTGCCAAAGGTCTGTCTTCCTCTGTTCCAAATAAAATTAAGTATTGTGCTTATAAGTTTATAAACTTTGTTTGGGATAGAATTGGGGCTTCAAAGATATGCTAAACTCTTCTAAAGGCTTCAGGTGCGTACAAATTCTGCACATATACAAACTCAGGAAAAAACATATGAGATAAGTAAAGTTAAATTTTGGAGTCCTTTTGTCTCTCTTTCTGTGCCCTTTTCATTTATTTTCTAGGATCCCTTACTTTCTGGATGCCCAGTAATATATATATTCTCTTGCTAGTTCCTCTCTTCCTTAAAGGAAAACTATATGATTGATCAATTGTTTCAAATAAAGAGATAATGATTCTTTTTCCCCATCTTCAAGATTCCTTGTGCTATTTATATGTAAAAAAAAATTCCCGGGAGATCGTGCTACTTAATCAAAGAAATATAACATCTAGTCCATCCGTCCTTCCTTCCTTCCTTCCTTCCTTCCTTCCTTCCTTCCTTCCTTCCTTCTTTCCTTCCTTCCACCCACCACAGCAAATTGGGCTCTTGTGAGGGTTAAGGGTGCAGACTGTAGGTGGAAGGATCTTACTGAAGGCCAAGGTAAAAGCATTAACCACAAGGAAGGCAAGAACTTGATTTGGTGGTGAGGGCTCAGCCTCCAAATAAGAAAGTAATGCAAGAGGGAGAGTCTTGGAGATTGGGTGCAGCTTCCAGACACAGTTTCCAAGAAGACTTCAAACACTGACATCAAAGAATGAGCACTGTAGATAAAGTTATCGTGTCCCTAAAGTTCTCTTGTCTCTGATAGCATCCAGCAAGAATCTGGATTCTGAATTTGTCCTAAAAAAATGCTTTAGAGACTGACAGAATTAAAACACGCACACAAAGCTTGGTCCATGCATACATAATGTGAATGGGTTCTCTTTCTAGTTTTTAAAGATCCTGACTATATTTGGTTCTTCTACAAAAGGCACCTATTCCGGGCATAGAGGAACATTGAGGAGATTCTGAAAAGTCCTGATTCTTCTTTATAGTTCATGTCTGCCAGGGATGGTCAGGGACCTAATCAAAGGACCCTTGAAAATTTTGAGTACTTTTCAATTTAAATGAAGTATTTATTTTTCAATATAAAGGTTTTCCTGGCACAGCTTGCTTGTTTGTTTTTTGTGCATTTGCTCATCCCTTTATATATTGAAGTAATATTTATTTCACTTGTATCCTAAATGATGGGATTACAGTGTTGAACAGACACATAAGGTCCCTATTCTCATAGAAGGATCTGGCCAATGACAAATAATTTATACCACTCAGTTTTAACTTTCAGGGAAAAGACCTTCATATTTCAACAGATCTGTTTATTGATAACTGAAGACCTAATCTTTGTGAAAGGGCATATCCAAAATAATATATACACAAATATTCAACAATAATTATGATTGACAATACCAGGAACCTCAAAAATTAGAGTTCAAAAACTGCATGTAGTTTTAGGAAGGATCAAAGGAAATCAACTTTACCCATCTTTTGTTTATTGCATTCAGATATAATACTTAGGAACTTAAATCTGTATATGAGTTAAGAATTCAAGATTAAAGGAGACAATTTGAATTTTTTTTCATTGGTGTTTTTATAAAGACTAGCTAATATCTGGAGATTTTATATTTTCATGTCATTATGTCTAAAAATAAAATACCGTTATAAAATATGGCATAATAAGGTGCATATAAAAGTATCTTCAAAGAAATTCCAAGTCACTTGTGAATCAAATCAGGACTTTTCATAAGTATGATGGCATGTGGGGCAATATTGGGTTTTAATGCTGTGTACTTTCATATCTTATCAGAAAGTTGGGATTCTTTAAGAAAAATAAAGCTACTCTAAATATCAGAACATAACATGATTATATGATTAGGTATTAGACCTTGATATCTTTAAAATGTTTTTAAAAGGTCTGCAGAATATGTCTCTCTACTCTGTCCATAGCCTTCAGGATTTAGCTCCAATTCCATTTTTGACCATAGTTATATGAACAGTGTGAGTTTTTAAGAAACAGATTGAATGCTTGACCTATTAGTCCTGAAATTAAAATGTTAAAATTTCCCTTATAACTTTAGGAATTTATCATTTGGTCTTTTTTTTTTTTTTTTTTTTTTTTTACTTTTTTCTATGTACTTTGTAAAGTCATGCTGATAGGCACAAACAAAATCAGGATTGTTACAGTGTCTTAGTGAGGTTTTTATTTTATCATTGAGTAACAACCCTCTTAAAATCAATAATGATCTTTTCCCTCTAAGTATATTTTGTATAATAATGCTACCATAGGATTCTTTAGTTAAGCATTTTACTGAAGTATGCGCAGGTATGTGTATGTGTGTGTGTGTGCTCATGCACTCGTGCATGTATATGTGAATATAATCACTTTGCTCTCAACTTTTTGTGTGAACGTTTAGGTGTTTCATATGATAACTCTCTATGTTCTAAGAGCATAAGCTATCTATCTTTTCTGATAGGTTTCAGAATGTTTGTCTTTAACAGGCAAAGTAACCCATTTCTGTATATTGTGATTACTGATAGATGCTAATATCTACTACCTTTATTTATTTGTTTTGAGGGGGGGAGAGTGGGAGAGGGGCAGAGAGAGAGAGAGAGAGTTATCTCAAGCAGCACAGAGCACTACATGGGACTCCATCTCACAACCGCAAGACCATGACTGGAGCCAAAATCAAGAGTCGGACATTCAACCGACTGAGGCTCCCCTTTCCTGTCTTCTTTTAAAATGTTTTCTATTTAGTGTTCATTATATATGGTTTTCTTTCCTTCATTTGATCTTTTTAAAGGAATCGATTTGAGTATACTTTATTCCTTATTTCTCTCCCTTTATAGCTTTGGAATTTTTAAGGATAGAATATACGAACTCTGCTTTATATTTTTACCATATATATTGGTTAACAGAGTCTAAAACTACTTTATATCTCTAAATTGCTCCTCATTGATAAAAAAAATCACTTTAAGCACTTTAAACTTCAATTTACCATTATCTTTCATATTCATGTTTTCTAGGTTTTTAGTTTTTTTTTTTTAATGTTTGCAGAAGTAGATTTTGTTGTTGTTGTTGTTGTTGTTGTTGTTTAATGTTTAATGTTTCCTATCAGTGTCTACTTGGTCTGTCATGTTGCCAGAATTTCCAAACCTTATTTCAAACAACTTAATCAAGTATGATCTGGTAATATTGTTCCTCTTGTTTTCTGGACATATTACTTAAACTGTGTCCTAGCTAAGTAAAGGTCAAGTTATGACTGAGTGCACACTATGTTCACTGTATGGTGATGGAGTACGGAGAAGGACAAGGTATGAATCATACACTTAAGAAGGCTTTGACAAAGTATATATTGGCTTTCTTCATTCCAGATCAATTGACTTAAGTATTCCTACCTGCTGTATTATAATATCCGTCATAGTGCCTCACTTATATTATCTTGCTGAGCCAGTAGTTTTGATTGAGTGGAAAGAGAGTATAGGGAGTGATGACAGAGTCATAACTTAATGGTGTAGTTCTTCCTCAGGAGGGAGATATCCGTATATACTCTTTGAGATGGATGGAGCTGATATACTGTCCCCTCAAGCACTCAACATCTCAGCCAAGTTTTTGTCTCACAAGGAAGAATTCCAGGATACTCCTAACAGCCTGACCGGTCTCACTGCAGGTTGCTGGAGAAAGCGCTCTTCAAAGAGGCTCTAATGATTTTCCTGCAAAGGCGCCTCCCCTGCATCCCTGCCAGATGGAAAGCTTACTAGTTGCTTCTCTCCAGTTTGAGCTAGGCCATGCTTCCTCTGAGGGCCATACAGTTTAGGCTAGTTGGTTAATTAACAAGCGTTTAATCAACACCTACTGTGTGTGGAGTGTTCTGGGCAATTCTCTTCTCTACCTATGTAAAATATACTCACGCATCAAAGCCCAGCTTCAGTCTCTGCTCCTCCATGGATTCTAATCCATCTTGGTGTTTGTTCTCTGTGGAAATGATCATCTGAACCATTTGAGTATTTTATTATTTGAGTCTTTATTGATGTCTAAGTGTGGACTTTAACTTCCCAGTGCAACTGTAAGCACAAAAGCTTTAATTTTGTATGATTATTTATTACGGTTGAAGATTACTTGGTGATTAATTTATTGTTACTTAAGATACTATTTCTCAAAATGTGTTCCAGAGAATGCTAATCTTTTTTTTTAATTCCAGTTAGTTAACATGCAGCCTAATATTAATTTCAGGTGTACAATTTAGTGATTCAACACTTACGTAACAACACCTGGTGCTCATTACAAGTGCACTCCTTAATCCCCATTACCTATTTATTTTTTTTTTTAATTTTTTTTTCAACATTTATTTATTTTTGCGACAGAGAGAGACAGAGCATGAACGGGGGAGGGGCAGAGAGAGAGGGAGACACAGAATCGGAAACAGGCTCCAGGCTCTGAGCCATCAGCCCAGAGCCCGACGCGGGGCTCGAACTCCCGGACCGCGAGATCATGACCTGGCTGAAGTCGGACGCTTAACCGACTGCGCCACCCAGGCGCCCCCCCATTACCTATTTAACCCATCACCCCTCTCCCTTCTGGTAACCATCATTTTGTTCTCTATGGTTGAGTCCGTTTCTTGGTTTGTTTCTCTTTTTTCCCCTCTGACCACTTGTTTTGTTTCTTAAATTCCAAATATGAGTGAAATATGGTTTTTGTCTTTCTCTGACTGACTTATTTTGCTTAGCATAATACCCTCCAGTTCCATCCACACTGTTGCAAATGGCAAGATTACATTCTTTTTCATCGCCAAGTAGTTTTCCATTGTGTATGTAGAGCACATCTTCTATATCTGTTCTTTGGTCAATGGGCTCTTTCCATAATCCTTAAGAGATTCTGGGGGAAAAGGCAGGTAGAGGTAGTTGATATAATAGAATAATTTTGTGAAATGCTGCACACTATTTCCTTCCTCCTGAAAATACATAGTGCAATTGAAGACAAGGAAGAGTTTGACAATTCATGTGTTACAATCTTAGTATTTCTTAAACTTGATTGATTCCTTGTTTAGTGAAATCAGATATAATGTTCAAGAATTATATCTAAATGTTGGTATCTGAAATAAGAATTCATTATTAGAGGTAACAATTTAAATTTGGTTTGGTATTGTTTCTACAGTGGCATTCAAATACCTGGATATTTTAATTTTTCATAGGAGTATGTTTTCAAGTGAAAGTTCCCTTCTTCTGCCTTTATCAAACACCTTTTAACATCCCTTAAAGTCAGCATGCTAGAATAAGTTTTGGGAAGTACATTTCTGTGTTATAGCCATCTGTTTTGGCAATGGTATAATGAAGGTAGATACTACATTTGGGAGATAGCATCTGTTTGTCTCGTGGCTGTGGTGACTGGAACTTCATGGAAGATGTCCAGCAACTCTGTAGGTAGGGAGTTAAGTTGTCCTACTTAGCCTTGAAGTTGTGATGTGTGTGATAGAAGAAGCACAGGTACAACATCTGGCACCCTGATAGGCAGGGTCCATTTAGTTGATCAGATGATCTCTGTCATAGTCTTTTTCCTTGGTCAAAACTGTCTAAAGAACAGCAGTTCCTATACTAGAGCCTTTTGATAAATGCAAAGATATTAAACCAGTTTCCTTGTCATCAGAATAAAACGCCAAGCAAATTCACAACATTATTTGGTCCCACCGGCTACATTCCATGGAATACCATGCCTGAAAAGTCAGAAGGGACTTTGAGGAAAACATTCAGTAATGTTTTCTCCTCTGTCTTACTCCCGATGAGGCTAGTTCCTGATCTTTGCCAGGTTTTTCCATTGTAAAAATTCTGCTTTTCTTTTTGAAATTAGTAAATATTTTTGGAGGACATACTTTGAAAATATGGAATTACTTAGTTTATCATCATACTTTTACCCACTAATTTTAGCATTCATTGATGACTCTTATCTGCAATACTTAATAGCTAAACTGTTTACCAAATGGTAAGTTTCTATCTTTACTTCTATATTTATTAATTGGAATTCTATAAGTAAGAAATATCCCTTTTACCCCATTTACTTTTTAAATTTTTTAAGTTTTTTTTTTTTTTTTGAAAGAGAGAGAGAGAGCTGGGGAGGCTGAAAGAGAGAGACACACACAGAATCCGAAGTGTCTCCAGGCTCTGAGCTGTCAGCACAGACCCCGATGCGGGGCTCAAAACCATGAACCATGAGATCCTGACCTGAGCCAAAGTTGGATGCTTAATCAGCTGAGCTACCTAGGCTCCCCTCTTTTACCCCATTTATTTGTTTACACATTTAATTATTTACTTATATCAATGTAGACTCTTGGTTATTTGTTTTATTTGACAGACTACTATCCACTACTTATCATTTAGTATTTTCCTCAAATTTTCCCAGCTTTAGCTGCTGGGAGCTTCTTTAAGTTGGCTTCTGTCATTCCCATTCATTCTGTTTTAACACTTCTTTACTTTCCAGCACTCAGAGATGTTTCAGACTCATCTTGTAGTTCCTCAATGATTTCCCAGCCTTAGAGTCAACCAATTTTTCAAGTGCTTTTGTTTATTTTTGAAAACTACTTATAGAAACCAAGATACAGGCATATAGTGTTCTCAGTACTACTGGGATGTCATTGCTGTTAGGCTTTCTGAGTGGTTATAGCTAGAAACTATTTGTATGAATAGCGTAACCCATGTATATATACATCTACATCTCCTTCACATTATTTACAATGAAATCCATGAATTCCAATTGATATTTCCACTTCTGACCCAACAGCATGAGTTCATTCTAGCCTTCCCATTTCCTGATTTGTAGCTCTGTTTTTTGATCGTGAGAAACCTGGGCCCCATGACCCATAATCTATTTCTATGAGAAATGTTTACATAAAACAGCTTCAGAATTACTAATCCATATCCCTGTGAAAAATCAAATTTACTAACTGGAGTATACAGTTCAAAATATTTTTTAATGAAGTTAGTCTGTTTATTTTTCTCTGACCCCTTACATGAGGCTTAGGTTTGTAATCATTTGTAATGAGCTTAGATTCATTTATTTCTGTATTCTATTTTCAGTCCTTCCCCCATATCCCGTTTGCATTTAATTATTTATTGGTCTTGTTTATGAGATATTGCTCTGATTCTAAGATACTGAACCATACATAAAGGCATACTCAGAGAAGTTTCTCTTCCCATGTCCTCATTCTCATAACTCTGTTCTCACCACCCTGTAGGCAGCCCATCTTATTTGTTTCTGACTTTTACTACCTGAATTATGTTTTGCACAAATGAACAGATATATTGGTATTTTCTTATTTGCTTTTTTTTCTTTAATTAAAAGCTGCAAACTGTATGCTCTGGCACATAACAATGTATCGTGAAAATTACTCCATATCGGTTCATAGAGATCTTCCTCATTCACTTTTGCAGATGTATTTGGAGTATCCAACATTCTTGAGTCTGTACATACAAACTGATGAGAATGACTGATTTTATTCATTGATTGTGATGAACATGTACATTCGAATCAAAATAAAATGCTGCAGGACTTACTGCCTGAATTGTTATCTCCTTGGCTTCATGACCAGGAAAACATACCTGTTTCTATCACATGCTCTCACTGGTGCTTACCACTGCCTTCCTTCCTGTTACTTCTTGCTTGAGTTGGCTTTTGCTTCATTTTGTGATCTCATATTTGAATCTGAGTCATTAGTTTCTGGTTCTCCCGTTCTCTGTCTTGCCCCAGGCACCTTATCAGTATTAGTTCCACCTTGGCAACGCCATGGCTCTTAGCCTGTGTTGGGTTCCCTGTAAACTCCCCTAGTGGTGGTGGTCTTCCTTTTACAACTAGACCTAGTCTAGCTGGATCTAATCTAGCCGACTCTACCCCATATTCAATTTATTTGTCTCTGACTTCTCTACAGCACTCACTCCCTCTTAACAAAATACTTGGGATGTTGTCCAATTTGCAGAATCAGGCTCAGCTTTAAATTTTAGCACATTTTTTTTTAAAGAGGCTTATTTCTTGTGATTGTATCTTTGCAGTGATTTTACTCTATTCATTTAGAACAGTGTTAAAGCAGCTCTCTGATGAAATTCATCCATTATGGCAAATGTTTTCACTTCATGGAAACCTACTGAAATGGAAAGTATTTTGAAAATAAATGAAACATAGACTATTTTTGAAAACTGTTCATGGCCAGATTCAGCAAATGTTGATAGCTTGGAAATTCCTGATACTTTAAAAGGGAGAGCGGAAAAAAAAAAAACAACAAAACACAGCTTTGTGCTAGAAAGTTCTTAGCCTCCCACATCTTAACTCATTTTTACAGATGCAGTGATTAAGACCCTGATTAATTATTCCAGGAAGTCTAACTCATCTGAAAAAGCATACTTTCCAATTATCCAAATAACCCTGAACACACAAACCAGAATGCAGGAATGATAGCTTTACGTTTAACTCTCTTCTCACTAAAGTGCTATGAGAGCCTCTTCATTTCCTCTTTCTGTTGACACACATAACAGGGGAGACATCAGAATTTGAGCTGTATGAGAAGCCGGGGAAAGCCATTAGAAGAAATAAGTAGCAGACACGTGCAGTGAATATCTGGGATAAAACAAGTTATTTCATTATCCACATGCAGTTTGAGCCTTTTACTACTTTCTCATCTTTGGCAGAAATCAATTTGACTCTCTTTCACGTCAATCGGATATCTCCGAGATGAACCCCTGAGGTGGGTACATAAAGGGTATCTGATTTTTTCATTAATGCAAAGCTATTAAAGCCATAAATAGGGCTTAACAGCGTTCAACATTCATTGCAGAAGGGCTTCTGTAGCAAAGTAGTATTCAGGAAAAAAAGGACAATTTTCCATTAATTCTGGCATTTAAAGGTGAGAGGTGATCGGAAACTCGTCCAAACGTAGGTTCTAAAGACGAGAAGGGCACAATGGTGGTCAGGGCTGAAGAATTCACTTTTTTTTTTCCAGATCAGATTTAATTTTGGTTGTACTATAAATGCATACCCATATTTGCTACTCCCAAAATACTCTGTGTGTATTTACTTGTCACAGATGTCTGATGAGTCACTCCACAATATGTTTGGGATAGGTAAAAATGGTTTGAAAATTTAATGGAATAGCAACTGAAATAAATATAGTCTTTTAAAATAAATCACAGAGGTTAAACATTCTGAGACATTTTAGCATTAGCTTTGCCTAGTTGATGAACAAATTGTTTATGATCACCTGCCTTTTTTCTCTGCCCTTCTCATTGTTGGAAATTCTCGTCTTAAACAGATTAGATGTTGGCTTGTTCTACCAAGAAGTTTCTGAGATACCCTATCTTCTTTCTAAATGTTCGTTTTGTTAAAACACAGAGGAGAGAAGTAATTTTAGTGTGAAAAATATATGTCCAGGTGAACATATTGACTAACTACCAAAAACCTAGACATTGTGTTAGGTGCTGGAAATATAATAGTAAAAAATCATGGTTCTTGCCCTTATAAAACTTAGAGCCTATTTATGGTCTCTCTCGCCTCTCTCTGTGTGTGTGTGTGTGTGTGTGTGTGTGTGTGTGTGTGTGTGTGTGTATATATATATGTATGTATATGTATACATATGTATGCATATATGTATACATGTATATGTATATATGTATGTATATGTATATATATGTATGTATATACATATGTATGTGTATATATATTTTTATTATATATTATGATATTATATTATTACATATTATAATATATAAATATTACATATATATTTTAACAGGTTGTTAAAAGAGCTGTGAGGGGTAAGCAGTAGAATGCTAAGAAGAAAATTAGTGGGGAAGTGGATAATTTCTGCAAGTAGGTGCTCATGAAAAATGCCTCAGGTGTGAACACTAGAACAAGGACATAAAGTTTGAAGAGGTAACCACATGAAAGCCAGCAGAAAAATGTTCCACATAGAGAAAAGAGCTCACTGTGTTCAAAACTCTGAAAGGAGACCAATGTAGCTAGAGGGTGGTGCGAGGGGAAGTACAAGTAGAAAACAAAAAAGTGGGAGTTGGAAATTGGAGTTCTCAGTGAATACGACGTATGGCAAAAGTAGATGGCATCAGGAAAGATGGGGACTCGTAGTCAGAGATTGGAAGAACAGTCTAAGCTTTCAGATGTATTGCAGTTGTGGGTGGCTGCAAAGTTTGAGGTGTGACCTAGGGGACAGCAGGCTGAAAGTGGTGATACTGTGAAAAGTATCAAAAGGGAACAAATCAAGGAATGTTGTTAAGAGAAGGCTGTTAAAGGGACTGTCCTCTGGGTCTTTGAGACCAGGTTAGATATTATAGAAAACAAGACTGTGAGCCAGCAGCTCCTTAGGACATCGTCTTTTTAACAAACGGGAAGTATACATCTTGTTATTATGCTAAATTCAAAACTCTATGCTTAGTAGATCTTTGCTAATTTCTAAATGGGCAAAACAAACAGCTTATTCAAAACATCGCAGGTTTTTAGTTTTCTTCACACACATATGGGATGGTGGGCAATTTGTTGCACTTGAACTGAAACTGTCATTTTTACATTCAGTAACAAATTGTCTACATTGGAGCAGAAACAAATACTTCAGTCATGAAAATAATCAGAGGCACTGATTCCCAAACTTGATTCAGTGTAAGAATCACCTAGGAAGCTTATTAAATGCAAGCTCCTAGATCTTATACCCGATTTACTGAATCACAGTTTTCTGGGACAGTGTTTACAAATTTTCATTTTTAATAAGTGCCCTAAATAATTCTGAAGATCAAGCAAGAGTGGGCATTGCTGCTGTTAGTGGAAACATGACATGCTGTGGATCTGCTAATCAGCTTTTTTTTTTTTTTAAGTAATCTCCATACCCAACGTGGGGTTCAAACTTACAACCCTGAGATCAAGAGTTTCACGCTCCACTGATGGAGCCAGCCAGGCTCTCCTTTGCTAACCAGCTTTTGATCCAGTCACTAAATCTTCCTTGGGTCTCAGTTTATTCTTCTCTCAAATGATTATTTTGAGATCCTTCCATATAAAATTTTCCTATCATTAACACTTCTATGTATGGTCTGTATGGGATTTTTTTCTATATGCAACAAATTAACTAAAATCTTGTAACACCAGGCAACATTGAAAAAAAATAACACTCAGCAAATTACAAATGATTTGCCAAAGACTCCTTGAAATTGATAAGCTATCATTTTTCTCATATTCCACCCTTATTTTTTCAAGTGCTGGTCACTTATTATACCTTTCTGGAAATAATGTAAGAGATTTTCACACTCTCTTCTTTTTGGATCTCCTTAAAAGTTGTCATTGAAATAACTAATCTAAAGAAGAAACAACTCAGTTAAAATTAACATTCTTATACTCAAAATGTATTTGTTCTTATAATCAAAGGAGACAACAGGCAGCAAAAAAAAAATACAATTTTTACTGATAACATTTTCTATTAAAACAGATTTTATGTTTTTGATTTCAAAGTCATGTTTGCCACTAGTAATAATATATAATATAACTCCTTAGACATTTATTACAATGTTTTTAAAGCTGTAGTTTGCAATGTATTAGTGGATTGCAACTGAAAATGTTTCTTCTGATTAAATAGAACGCAAACACACACACACACACACACACACACACACACACACCCCCAATACACAACTATCAAGACATCATATGCAGTAGGTTAAATGTCACTTTATGAAACTCTAAGTTCAGTTCTGTACTTCTATCTGTAAACATATTTTTGTATGTAATCTTAGATTTTATATAAAATGAATTTCTCACTGTTATCATACTGAATATATAATGTGTGTTAATGCTGTGTTTAAATAACATTAATTTGTTTGGGAGTATTAAATAAGACCTGTGAGGGGCGCCTGGGTGGTTCAGTCAGTTAAGCGTTCATCTTTGGCTCAGGTCATGATCTCAGGGTTTGTGGGTTCGAGTCTTGCATTGGGCTCTGTGCTGACAACTCAGAGCCTGGAGCCTGCTTTGGATTCCGTGTCTCCCTCTCTCTCTCTCCCCCTCCCCCACTCATGCTCTGTCTCTATCTCAAAAATAAACATTAAGAAAGTTTTTTTAAATAATAAGACCTGTGAATAGTGTGCATAAAAACATAAGAGAAAGAATATAGCTCAGGCTCTAATGAAATATGAGCAGTAACTCAGTAAACTCTGTACAGTTTCATTTATAAGTACCTACTCCATCCAGGTAGTTTCTGCCTTCAGATATCCAGGTAGGAAGACCAGTGTGCACTGATGCCTGGGACTGAAATCTGATGAAGCAGGCACAGCAGTGTTCTAAGAGAAAGTTAAACCTGTTCAGAATCCTACTCAGCACTATGTTTACCACCTACCATTATAGGTAGTTTTGAAATGTCACAGTCCACTCTTTGCTGTAAACATCTTGAGGTCAGACACTATGAGTCCTCTTTAAGACAAAATCAGTTTATTTTAATTGGTATAGGGAAAAAAAGACAACCCTGGCTCTCAACTGGGTTTACTAATTTTCTTTCACTACGCAGTGACTTTTGTTTTTTAAAGGATTGATTAAAGGAGTATATTTCGATGAAAAAAGACATGGCTTCTTTGCCACCTTTTTTCCTTGAACCTGACATATACAGCCATATGTCACATACATAACACAGGACCAAAGAGCAAGTTGATGGGCCTTCAGTCACAACATGGAATTGAAGTCCTAAGAACTTGATGTTCATTGAACAATTGAACTGCAACTTGCCAAGGTCATAGAGTGACATTTTCATAAATTAATGCTATCAGAAGCTGCTGGAATTTTCACAATTGTCTTATTTGAAACCAGCAGAAGTTCCAAAAGAGGTCATACTGATTATGCTGGGAGCAAATCTGAAGACTTCCAATGCATGTAAGAATCTTCTTTGAATACAGAGTAATAAAGCTCAAATAGATTTTTTTTTTTGGTATAAAGTTCAGTTTTTATTTATTTATTTATTTATTTGCCAAAAAGAAACATACGTATGTTTGTATGTTCACTGCCTCTTGAGTTCTAAAATACGTTTCTCTTTCTATGTACTTAAGCTTACACAGTATTTTTTTTTTTGTAGTTTCACTTAGAATTCACAAAAATCTTAAACAGGAATTTTCAGTTTGATCCAGACAGATTTGAATTGAAACTGGGCAATAGAAAAAGAAATGATAAAATGACAATGAGGAAGTAACAAAGGCTAAAGGAAAGGGAAAGAGAACTAATTTTCCACTTACTGTGAATATGTATGAACTTCTGAAAAGTTCATACATAGGTGAATAGGTGAACCCTTAACACAGGAACTGATGGGAAATTATTAAATATTTATTTGGCTTTTATCATTTGCCATTAGGCTATGCATAAAGAATATTCTGACACTGTCATAAGGATTAAGATCCTAAATATTCTATTAAACATTTCATTATGTTAAAAAAAAAAAAAAGGCTAAACGAGGACGACTCCTATGAGACATGAGCCGAGGAGCGTATGTGGGAAATGAGAATAGGGAATTTTAATTTGCCTGTAATTTCTCGCATTATGTCTTTATCTACCAGAACTCACATCATCTCACTTAACTCACTTCCCTCTCCTTCAACCTCTGCAAGATGGATCTTAAAGGAAATAGTCAATCCTTTCATCATCAATAGTCTTTCGTTCCTCAGTAGTCAATAGTTGTTCATCATCGCTGATTGGAGCTGAAGGTTGTCTAGCAAGAATGGTCTACAAGGCAGGAATCTCCAGCCTTTTTAGCAGCAAAACTACTGTCCATTTCCTTAAAATAGAAAGCAATATTGGGAACAAGAAGTTAAAGTTCTGTTTATTCCAAGAGTAAGATTCCACAGTATCAGAAACCAGTGTCTTCTGACCTGGCAGAGCAAATACTGCCTGTGGGTGGCCATGAGCCCTGCCCCATCACCCCTCCCCCCACCAAGGGAGCCTTAGCTATTGCCACAGGGCCCTCAGCCCTGCTAGAGGCCATGGACATGCTTTTCACTTTCTGGAGTAGTTGCACTATATGTACATTGAAATAGGAAAGAACACACTGAAATGATAACCACTGAGCTGTCACAAAATAAATTAAATTTAAAAATAAGCAAACAATCAAACAGTACGTTCCCTGGGAATAGAATGGGAACTACATTTGCACTTACAGACACTCCCCATTGAGCCCAGTTATCCCTGTGAGCATATATAATGTCTGCCCTAATTTTCATTCTATGGGCTTCAATTACTTTATTTTTCTAAATATGAATAGTCTTTTCCGTTAAGTCATATCCTGATGGATAGCTCTGTTCTGATACCCCTGTTGTCTCATCCCTAGACAGATGCCTCTTGCTTGTGAGGTGGCTGAGAAAAAAAATTTTTTTTCAAGTCAGAGCTGTTAAAGCAGAGAGGGTTCCTTCTCATGGACTCTCCCCTGAAACCTCTAAATCTCTAAGCAACAATAGGCTCAGCTGACAGTCCTGATCTGAGACATTTAAGAGGATTTTAGAAAAGATTTGGCTTTTGTTTGTTGTTTGTTGATATCTGGAATAAGGGGAGAGTATTATCTCTAGCCTTTCAGACAAAAGGTTTCACAGATTGTTCTGAGAGTAGGACTGGCGATCGAGATGCTCCTATCTATTCCATTCACTGGATCATCACTAATGTTACACTGCAGAGCTTGCCAAATTGGGGTATATCTCTCAGCAAGTAAATAAAGGGAAGCAAATGACCAATAATTTATCCTGCACTTGTTATAAGTAACTCAAATTGCCTTGAACAGACAAATGTGTTTCTGTTATTACCACATGCCGTGAAAAGATAAAGGTATCTGGAAATAATTCGTTTCAGTTGCATAAGGAAAAATGCATATATTGCTGCCTTTGCATTTTACATATATGTAACATTTCATTCATTGAAAAGCAATAGCAGATCTGAAACTTAATCAAATGTCTCATGTGAGTCGTGAGGTAGCTCATGAGATTATGGATCTGAGGGAACATATTCAATGATTTATCCAAAGTTAGTTGGAATTCACAGTGCAAAGATGTATTATCTTTTCATCTAGCTACAGCTAAGATACCTTGTAACAACACTCAGGCATACAATTTGGGAGTATGCAAACAGTTCTGCCCTTGAAAGGTGAGGACCAGCCTCTGTTCTCTGCTTTCTCAATTGCTTGTGGATGAAATGGAAATTAGATCTCCCCCACACTGGTAGGGGAGTTTAGAGCACTCTGTTGAGAAAGTTTTAAAGATGGAGTCCAAATCCAGTCTTAGCAGGAAACAAGAGTGAAAAGGATTACTGATATTTGCATAGATACTGAGTGGGAGGCAGTACTAGCCCCTTGTGCCACAGATTTGCCACCTGGTAATGCCACACTATTGCCAGCCCACTGCTTATCCATTTAATCATTCAGCCATATATCTGTCATTTTAAAAATAGTTTCATGAGGAGCACCTGGGTGCCTTGGTGGAGCTTCAGACTCTTGACTGCGGCTCAGGGCCATGGGGTTGAGCCCCACATGGGCTCTTTGCTAACTGGGGAGTCTACTTGAGTCTCTCTCTCTCTCTCTCTCTCTCTCTCTCTCTTCCCAGCTCATGCATGCACACATGCTCTCTCTCTAAGATTAAATAAATAATAAATAAATAAAGTAGCTTATACTTTATTTGCTTTATTTGCTTTATTTGAACTTATAAAGTTCAACCATCTGAACTTCTGGACTATATCCTAGGAAATTGGCATTTCTGTTCTAGCCGAAATGTACTCAAGAAAAATTACAACCTAGTATTTTACAGTATCAGCTTCTAACTTTCTTTCTCCCTTCTGTGGCCCTCAGTTCAGATGCACACATTTTTGATGTCCTTTTTCCATTCCATTATTCGCTTTTGAGGAACACACTTCTCTACCACTTCTTCTTTGCTTCTACACAATCTCATACAAATACTTTTCTCTCAGTGTAAATAATCACTGGTGAACTCTTTGATATGGTTTCCATTTAACTATAAAGTGGTGGCTGGATTAGTGTATCTTCCCAGTGTTCTTAGGGAGTCATAGGTAATTAATTCCACCTACTACATTTGCCACATTTGTTGCCTATTTCTAAGTCTGCAGTTTTTTTGTTTTTAAAAATATTCTAGCTGCTGGTCTGTTGGCCAGAGTTTCCTCTTAACTACTGTCTCAGGTTTCATCATGGGAAGAATCCATTGTACAGGATATGATTGGAAATATATACAGGTTGGGGGTGCCTGGCTGGCTCAGTCTTTGGAACATGTGACTCTTGGTCTTGGGTCATAAGTTCAAGCCCCATGTTGGGAATAGAGATTTCCTATGAAAAATAAAATCTTAAAAAAAAAAAAGAAAATACAAGGTGGTTTTGTTTGTTTGCTTGTGAGTTTTCTTTTTGTCTTAAGACTACAGTTGCTTTTGGACTAGAAAAACACTGTGTAGAATCAGTTCCCTAAACTTAAATGTTTTTAAAAGTGCTAAGTCAACTCTATAGTATTTTCTCCCAAGTCTTGTTTTATTCTAAACTAAGCTCTATCAATTGATGGATCAGTGTCTCTCCTTGGTGAATCTCTCTCTAAATCTGGATATTTCCTGCAGATATAATTAAATTAAGCCATGGTTTATCAACATTTGAACTCCAAAGTCCTTTTATTTTCCTAATATTTGGAAAACTTAAGCCTGGGGCGCCTGGGTGGCTCAGTGAGTTAAGCGTCCGACTTCAGCTCAGGTCATGATCTCACAGTCTGTGAGTTCGAGCCCCACGTTGGGCACTGTGCTGACAGCTCAATGCCTGGAGCCTGCTTCAGATGTTGTGTCTCCCTCTTTCTCTGCCCCTCCCCTGCTCATGCTCTGTCTCTCTCTGTCTCAAAAATAAATAAAAACATTTTAAAAAATTTTAAAAAAGAACACTTAAGCCTAGTACAAATTAATTCAATAATAACTTTATTTTTAATAATCAAGAATTTTAATAAGTTAATAGTTGAAGGAAGTGTTATTGGTTGTCCCTGGATTCATTCATTTATTTAATATTGAGAACCTCTTTTATCTTAGATTGTATAAAGGCATAAACAAATCAGATGTGGTCTATGTTTCTTTGTATTCTACAGATTAGTGGAATAGATAAACAAAAGGCAGTGTTAAAATGGAACTTACAGGGTTGCCTGGGTGGCTCAGATGTATGAGTGTATGACTCTTGACCCTGACTCTTGGCTCAGGTTATGATCCCAGGGCCGTGGGGTCAAGCTCCACATTGGGCTCTGTGCTAGAAGTGGAGTCTGCTTAGGTCTCTCTCTCTCTCTCTCTCTCTCTCTCTCTCTCTCTCTCTCTCTCTCCCCCTCTCTCTCTCCCTGTTCCTCCCCCACTCTTTCTCTCTCATAAATAAATAAATAAATAAATAAATAAATAAATAAATAAATGGAAAATAAAATGGAACTTACAGATTAGTTGAAAAATTAATAAAATATAACTAATTTCAACATTCTGAAGTAAATGAATAAACCGAAGGGCTATAGGTAGGGATATAGATAACAAAGATGGTTGTCATCTAGGAAAACTTTGATGGAAACAATACTTAAGTTGTAATCTACAGGATTTTGTTTTTGAGGTCAGCCACACAAAGTGGAGAAAGAATATGTTCCAAGTAAAAGGAAATGAATGCTCATCATCTCCAAAGCAAGAAACAATCTGACAAGGTCTAAGAATTAAAAGAACCCCAGCATGGCTAGAGGATAGTACATGTATACAAGCAGACAACAAAAATGGATATTTTAGGAAGCAAGCAGTGACCACAGATCATTCAGGAATTTGTCAGCCACGATGAGGATTTTGGATCTTATCCGTAGTATGATAGGAAATCACTGGAGGGTTTTAAGCAGAGGAGCAGCATGTTCATATTTATGTTTGCAAAGAGGTACACTGGCAGCTCTGGGCAGCATGGATTTGAGAGGATAAATATTGATACCAGGGAAGCAGTTGAGGCACAGGCCAGATGATAGATGAGAGTAATTTGAATTAATCTGATGTCAGAGGAGATGCTGAGAAAAATCAAGATATATTTTAAAGAAGGAAAGAAACAACTTGAGGTGGATCTGGTACCAGAGGTGGGAATGATAAGGAAGAAAGAAGAATCAAAGACCAACAGATAGGCTTAAACAAGCAGATAGGTTGTAGTACTATTCGCTGAGATGGGGAGTCTGGAAGAAAAACAGGCTAGGTGAGAGAGTAGAATATTAAGAGTTTCACGCTGAAAATGTTTGAAATACCTCTGACATAGTCACAAGATATGTCAGGTGAGAATTTGACATATGCAGCTGGAATTCAGTACAATTTTTGGATTGAGATATAAATTTGGAAATCACTTGCATAGGAAAAAAATAAGGTCATTGGACTGAGTGAGACATTTAGTGAAAACATAGAGAAGAATAAAGGACATAGGAATCCAGCATAATTTGAGTTTGTGATTTTAGGGTTGATAACTGTAATGGCAACACATGTTCAAGCTCCTATAGTGTGCTAACTTTACATATTTTAACTATTTTATTTAAGTAAATACTGTTTTTTTTATTTTATTTAAATACTGGCTTATTGTAACATTTCAATAAATACTACTTGATCAAATGAATGTTCAGCCTTCAGTAGGACAGATATGTTTTCTGTTCGAAATTGGGTAGAACATGTCTTCATCTCAGCTGAAGTGCCCAAACTAAACACATGGAGTATAGGTGCCTCTTTGTCTAAAAGAGGCTGAACCATATCCAGACCATTCATCAAGATTTGAGACTGGGAAACTGGTTCATTGTCCTGTATATAAAAGGATGGCATCATCTGAGAGGAGACCAAGGAGTATGACCTTCTTTGAAGAGTCTAACAAACAGTGGTTTTCCAAGTTCCTCCCTCCCTACATATTCTAAGTACCTCAAAAGAACCACAGGTAAATAGTGTGAGTAGTCCACAGAATGGAAACTGACATTTGGCCACAAGCAGAATATACTCTGAACTGCAGAAACTCATATTCTTATGTTCCACAATGTGGGATGTGATGAAAGTGGCCTTGAGACTCTTGGCATTTGTGGGACGCTGTCCTTGGATATATCTGAAGGTTGAAGGTTAGCTGAGGATGACTTTGATGACAAAGAAAAATGGCAAGGCTGTCGCGGGAGGGATTGCCACTTCCTGGGAAGCAAGGAATACAACTGGCTTTAGCCTTCTTAAAGGACTTCTCCAGAAGGAGTATCTGTGGAACTAAGGCAACCCTACACAAAGTGGCTGTGCAAGAATCACTAGAGGTAAAGTGAAGAAAGGGGAATGATTTGTGCCAGAGGATCAACGTGGGGTGGTCAAAGAGCCTGTAAAGGTGCCATGTGAGAGAAAAGGCTTGCATGCTGTCAGAAGACCCAGTGCCAGAAAATGGCAGCATCAGCCACCTGTGATTTTTCTTCCTTTTCCTCTAATCCCACTTTTATCTTGTCCCCATTCCTACCCTGAAGGAGCTAGAAATAGCAACTAGAGAAGGGTGAGATGGTGAAGCATGGAAGAAAGTAAACATGGATTTCACCCTCCTTTCCCATTGCAGACTGGTTAATCCAGATGGGGGCACAGGTAGTGGTACTCCTATTGGGAGATGAGAAGCTGTGAACTGGATGAACATTGGAAGCTTTAAGTTATATTGCAATGGACTTTGAATATCTGAAAATGAGGACTGTTCATTAATGCTTGGAAATCATTGCAAATTAATGGATCTTCTTGAGATATTATCCAAGGGAAGGAAAGGGAAGGAAAAGATGACAGAATGGGTTTGACAGGCAGTGGTAGGAGAAAAATTAAAGAATTTGTCTTTTGCACCCTTTCTGAATAGCTTGTGAAAAACTTAGTTCCAATTAGAAATTATTCCCAAACTCCTATCACTAACTTCAATGATGTGTACATGATTGGGGAACTTGGACTGAGACAGAATCACTATCTTAAGTCACATATGCTCAAGAATAAGATGGCCCTGTGTATACAAGGTTGATGAGAAAACTCGTTTCATTGGCATGAAATGGAACATCCAGAAAATGCAGTAAATATGCAGAGAGGTGTCTTGCATTGTCTTTTACATTACCATTTTATGCACGGCTTTCTGAAGGTTGAGACCACTAATGAGAATAAGAAGTAGGATATTCTAATTGTTCCAGTAGAACTTTCTGTGACAGTGAGAATGTTCTATATCTGCTCCATCCATCATGCTAGCCACTAAGCTACATGTGACCACTGAAAAACTGAAATATAACTAGTATAACTGGGGAATGGTTTTTAAATTTTATTTAATTCACTTAAACTTGAATAGCTACCTGTGGCTCGTGGACAGCACAGGCCCTCACTCTTTAAGGAATAGTGATAAGCTACAAAAAAATAGCATAAAACAACACTAATTTAGAACCAACAAAGACATTTCCCAGCCATTCTCCATCTTATTAAGTCTGTTTTGGACTATTGGTTTGGCCAAGTATCCCATGTAGATAGCTTTTGCCCTCAGCTACATCACTTTCTGCTAATCTATAATGCTTTCGCTCTCTTTTATTAATCTGGCGTTTGCTTTTATAATATTTGAGGGAAGGAGGGTATTTTCCCCACTGCAGAAAGTATCATAATTAAGACAGATAAGTCATGCAGCTTTTGTTTATGTCACAATTTTCCCTGTAGCTAGAATTAAATGATGTTGTCAAAGGGCAATGCTAGTGTTTGATGGCTTTTAATATTTTTGTCCATATCAAAAGACTAAATAAATGCAATCGATATCCCCAATTCCTAACTCTGTAGTAATTATTCCAATAAAGGGATATTCATGCTACCAAGCATCAATATATGTTCTTCATTGCCCTAATAAATCTGCTCCTAGAAAATAAACTATGTTCAGCTCAGGCTTTAGAGAGAATATTAGCAAATGCCAAGCTCAAAATGTTATTAACCAAACTCTTCAGCACACTGGGGCTTACAAAATATGGATTTTTAAAACCCAAACACTTAATGAGAACTATCAAGAGAGAAGAATCATATCTGCAAAGGGGCTGCATATTATATTTAGGGTGGCTCCTTAGGCAAATAACTCAGACGAGGGTTTTTAAATAGCCCTGGCTATCCAGAAGAATTCATTCTATAAATGGCTAGCTCATAAAATAAAGCAACTACAAAATAATAATATCAACAGTTATGAGTATTCCTTGCTGGCTCACCCTATTTTAAGATGTTCAGAGATCCTCACAAGAACTCCATGAGCTAGATACTATTTTATTCCCCTTGTGTAAATGAGGAAGCTATGGTGTCAGGAGACTGTCTGAGGCCAATATCTGGGGTGGGAGCGTTGTCATATTGATCAAATCCAGGCATGCGTGTCTTACTCCAAACCCCATACCTCTCATTTATTACTTATTTAAAAACATACATACAAAGACCCACTATATATTAAGACAAGTCATTAACGAGGCAGTACCAACCTACTTATTTCAGTCTGAGTAATTCCAGCATGCTACAAACATTTCTTGGTGAGTTTCTGTTAGCTCAGTCTGCTAGATGTATAGGTTACCTTTCCTATTAAGTGGTTAGCAGTTTACTTGGTAAAATCTTCCTTTAAGATTACATAAGAAAATAAGGCATAAATCCTTTCAACATCCTAGTTCCAGAAATATTTGTATCACTCACTTGCTTACACACACTCTCTTTCTCTTCCTCTTGCTCTATGTATCTGTCTCTCTCTATAGATAGATAGATACACATATTTAGAAACTTACATCCTATTTGCAGATCCACTGGCACAAGAAATGTTAACACAAGGAAGGACCTCTGCATTAAATCGCTGGAACAGGCATTACTTTATCAATGTCTAAAAGAGGGGAGGGGCGCCTGGGTGGCTCAGTCTGTTAGGCGTCCATCTTCGGTTCAGGTCATGATCTCCACGTCTGTGAGTTCGAGCCCCCACATCAGGTTCTGGGCTGTCAACTCATAGCCTGGAGCCTGCTTTTGATTCTGTGTCTCCCTCTCTTCCTGCCCCCCACCCCCCTCATGCTCTCTGTCTCTAAAAAATGAATAAACTTTAAAAAAAATAAAAGATGGGGAAATACTTTGAATTCAGGGGATCTAAGACCAGTAAAACAGTAGGAGTATTAACCCATATAATGTATAAATGGTAGAGTATAAAGTCTGCCATGATAGATTTGGCTGTGTGCTTATGTGGCAGAGAGACAGAGAGAAAGAGAGAGAAAGACAGAGCGAGCACATACAAGTTTTCTGATGTCTTTTCTTCTATGGGCACTCATCCCATCAGGAGAGGCTCACCTTCATAACTTCCTCTAAACCTAACTACCTCCTAAGGACACCTCGGTGGCTCAGTTGGTTAAATCCAACTCCATCTTAGGTCATGATCTCACAATTCATGAGTTCAAGCCCTGTGTCGGGCTCTGTGCTGACAGCTCAAGCCTAGACCCTGCTTCAGATTCTGTGTCTCCCTCTCTCTCTGTCCCTACCCTGCTCCCTCTATCAAAAATAAACAAACATTAAAAAAATAAATTTAAGCCTAATTACCTCCTAAATGTGCATTTCAGACACTGTCACATTAGTAGTTAGTGCTTCACCATATGAATTTTGGGGAGAACACAATTCGGTCCACAGAAGGTACATTACAACCAAACTCCAGGGCAAAAATGACTCTGGGTAGGGAATAGGAGCAGCAGAGGAGTAATAGAGGGTAAGTACAGAAACACCCAGGGCATCCAGATTAGCCATAACTGCCAGACTAAGGAGTTCAACATTGTTATGTAATTGAACTTGATGAAGTTGTTAACCAAAATTCATTTGGAGTGGTATTATCAAATGCTTTAAGCAGAGTGGAAGCAGGGAGACACTGGATATAACACTACTTGTCCCTACGCGAATGTGCCATAAAGCACCTTAAGGTATGACTCATCTTATAAGAAATGTGATTCGAAATTGAGAAACGAGTGACAAATGAGTACAGCTTGACGCTAAAACATCTTAGAAATCAACTAGGGATGCAAGAAATAAACTGTATATATCACGGGGCCTCTTTCTCAAGCACACACCTAGAAATATAGAACAGTTACCATGTATGGAAAGAAGAAATTTTTTGGAGGAAGGGAGAAAGGGGGCAGTAAACTTAACAGCTGTCAATCAGGGCTGGTTTTGAGAAATCCTAAAATAGACACATGACTTGTAAGGCAAAAAGCAGTGCCACTCTGACTTGCTGACCTAGCTTTTCTCAACCACAGTATTTACAAAAATATTGATTTAAAGCCTTGTGTTAAGAAGCACAGTGATCATAACCTCATCTGTTGATCTTTTTCCTTACCTAAGACAGGAGGGACGATACTTTTTAAAATTAAAGTTCAGTAATTAGAGTAGGCAGTGAAACTAGAAGAGGAAACAAAAAAGCTAAATACAAAATCCTCTTAATATGAAAAAGAAGTAAAAAGAAAAAGTAGTAGTTTCAGGGAAGTAGCAGAATCAAGAACTCTAAATGACTTATTTGCATTTTTCTGCTCTTTTACTCTAAATTTCATAACTTTAAAGGAATAATCTTCAGCCTTAGAGTTTGTAAACACAACATGCAAATGGTCTATTGGAGTTTACATTTTATTAATTTTTTTTTTTTTTTTTCCTGAATGGAAAGCAGTCATTGTTTTAATTCTGGTCAGCGTCCATATTTGGGCCCTTCCAGCCCTGCTGGAAGTGCCATGGTGAGTATATTTTATTTATTTTTTTATTTAAAAAAATTTTTTTTAATGTTTATTTATTTTTGAGAGGCAGATAGAGACAGAGTATGAGCAGGGAAGGGCAGAGAGAGAGAGAGAGGGAGACACAGAACCTGAAGCAGACTCCAGGCTCTGATCTGTCAGCACAGAGCCCAAAGTGGGGCTCGAACTCAGAACCACTGGATTATGACCTGAGCCGAAGTTGGACGCTTAACCAACTGAGCCACTAGGTGCCCCTATTTTTATTTTTTTATTAAAAGAATTTTTTTTAATGTTTATCTTATAATTTTTGAGAGAGAGACAAAGTGTGAACAGAGAGGGTGGGCAGAGAGAGGGAGACAGAATCGGAAGCAGGCTCCAGGCTCTGAGCTGTCAGCACAGGGCCCAATACAGGGGTCAAACTCATGAGCCATGATATCATGACCTAAGCCCAAGTCAGACGTTTAACTGACCTAGCCACCCCGGCACCCCATTATTTTTTAATTTATAAAACTATCAAATTTATTAAAGGAGAAATCTTACCTGGTTTTTTTGAGTAAAAGTAGCTTAAAGGACAGTGCATATAAAGTGAGGAAAGAGCAATCTATATCCTTTGACACTTTTTTCTGATTTGGTAAGCAAGTAATTTTACTTGCTTAGAAACGCCCATTCTTATAGCACAGGTGTCTCTCATATATTTTTTTCTAATTAAGAGCTTACATATTTTTCTGTATTCTCTTAGGAACTACTAAAACCCTGAATTTTTTCTAAATTTTATCATTTCCATAATTTTTTTCTCTAAGATTTTTTCCATTTTATTTTCATATATGCCTTATATTATTCTTGCAAAAATATTTTCACATGCAGACTACTAACAAAAAATAACAGGTAGAAGCATTTTATTAAGTTTGTGCTGCTATATTTAAAAATAATGTAATGTTCATTGCTATGTACCAGTAACTTCCATGACTGTTATTGATAGCTTTTGGTTGGATCATCCCCTATATATTTTTTTTCCTTTTTTGTTCTGTTCTGTCCTTTCCTCTCTTCCTTCTTTTCTTTTAGTAAGATAAATACAGTTATATATACCACATGTCTGACTTAGAGGTCTAGTATTAATGGATTCTGTCAGGACGATACATGTATAATCAGATTAGTCATCGTTTAAATATATTGAACAGGTTGACAATTTTACTAGATCTTCTGCTTAATCAGTTTTACCTACTTTTCATAATATTTTACGTTTACTTCATTAATTTTACAAAGCTAAAGATAGTACTTTGGGGTTGAGTCAAGGGTAGGGAGGCGGTCATGGAGGCCTTCTAACACAACAAGGATCAGGGTTCTTTAGGAAACCGGGTATGGTTCATTACAATGCTCAATTACAAAAACTTGATTAACTATTTTCCCCTGTTACTTATTTATTTTTATTTGTGCGGTTCAGTGAAAACCCCAGCTCTGTAAATGTGTCATGTATGCTCTTTTTGTTAATCTACATGTTCCAATGGTTTGAAGACTTCAGTGCATCTAAGACTTACCTGAGATCTTGTTGAAAATATTCTTGCTACCACCTCTCTCTGCCATGAGATTCTGGCATCAGCGTCTTTTCCGTAATTTACTTTGAATGATTCAGTTATTTTACAACTTGAGTCCCTTAAAACTAAGGAATGTAATTCACTAAGTTGTATCCACCTGTCACCAGGTATTTTGGAACTTACTTCGTATTCAGTTTCTTGAAAGAATAGAAAGCACATTTGGAGTTTCCTAGGTTTTGTGGCCCGGCCTGAACAAAACAACTAATTATAACCTAGTTTCTATAGAGTTGCAAACAATTTGCAGTGTGGAGTACTGGCTGTTCACAAATTGGGACTAGCCTATATTGTTTTGAGAGATGCCTGTTCCCACTTGAGGTCCTCATGACAGGTGCTCACTCAATTCCGTTGAATGCTTATTGACCTTAGAGGAGGGTTAAAACGCTGTGTTCTAAATGTAGTTACATCTTTTCAACTTGCCCATGTCTGTTTAAGACTCACCATTTCATTATTATTATTTGCTTTGAGACTGTCGTGCAAGAGGAAGGTAACCACTGGTGGTTGCGTTGGATTGCAGGGCGAGGCCGGCTGGTTCCTGCAGTGCCCAGGCCTGCACGGAAGCGCCCAGCAGAACCCAGCTGAGGCTACATGCTTTTCCCCCCCGCTCTGCCAGAGGGCTGAGCAGCAAAGCGCTCCCCGGGGGCATTGTGTGTGAGCTGGCCGCGGATCGCAGGCCCAGGGGGCAGCTCCACCGCAGGAGACAAGACACGCCTCAGGCCGGGCAAATTCCCGGCCCCCTCTGGCCCCAAGCCAGCAGCCGCCGCCCGCCACCTCCTCTCCAACTCCGCTGTGGCCCCGGCCGCCCCGCCGGGCCCCGAACTCGCCCGCGCCGCGGCGCCGGCCCCTCGGCCCCCGGCGCAGGCGGCGCGGCTG
>NW_024412401.1:12406373-12569393 GCF_014898765.1 Herpailurus yagouaroundi | reverse complement strand
GTGGTGGCGCCACCAGGCGCGGGAGCTGCGGCGGCGGGGACGGCGGCGGGGACAGCCGCGGGCAGGGCCGCCCGGGCCGGGCTCGTGGGGGTAGCGGCATCGGAGGCGGCGTGGGCTGGCGAGGCCGTGCGGGCGGCGCCCGACAGCAGCTGGAGGAGCGGTTCGCAGACCTGGCGGCGAGCCACCTGGAGGCCATCCGCGCGCGGGACGAGCGGGACCGGCAGAACGCGCGGCTGCGCGAGGAGAACGCCCGGCTGCGGCTTGAAAACAGGCGGCTGAAGCGCGAGAACCGCAGCCTCTTCCGTCAGGCCTTGCGGCTTCCTGGCGAGGGCGGCGACGTGGCGGGCGCGGAGGCGGCCGGGGCCACCCCGGGCCCCGAGGAGGCCGGCACGAACCGGAGGGCGAGAGGCGGCGGCCTCGAGGACGAGCCTGGCAGCCCCAGGGCCCTGAGAGCCCGGCTCGAGAAGCTGGAGGCCATGTACCGCCGGGCCCTGCTGCAGCTGCACCTCGAGCAGCGGGGGCCGCGCCCGCGTGGCGACAAGGACGAGCCGCCTTTGCGCGCACTGGAGTCGGGCCTGCGAGCCCCGGACCCGGATCCCCCAGAGCCCTGGCTGTAGCCGGAGGCCGCGGCCGGCGAGAGGCGGAGCCTCGCGCGGCCCCTCCTTCTTCGCCCGCGGCTCACCCGCCTAGCAACGCCCGGGGCCCTGCGCCGCGGGACTGGACCGCTGCGCCCGCTGCCTGCCGCCTGCCGCCCCACGCTGCCCAGTTGGACTTGGCGTCCATCCGCCAAGGTTGAGAGGTCGCGTGGCCCCCTGGAGCCTCCCCAACCCTGCAGAGCACCTGCTTCCTGCGCCTGGTGGTTTCCATGGGTTGAGGCCTAGAAACGGAGGGGCGGGTTTTACAACAAGAAACGGGTGCCAGTCAACACTTCCCAATGCCTGAACTTTTCAAGGGCTGTGAGGACCTCTTCTGTTTTGGGTTTTTCTCTTTCCTGTTCTTTTTTTTTTTTTTTTTTTTTTTTTTTTTTTTCTTTGAGGAATGAATAATGCGTTTAGAGTTGGTTGAATTTGTTGTTCATTTTTAAGTCCCCTAAAACCTCCAGCCATGATCATTTATGTGGCCAACACTTGCTTTCATAAGTCGGTTATTACTTGGATATCCTATAAAGTACCACCTTTTTATTTAAAAAGTGATATTTATTACTTAGGAACTCTATGCCCCTGCTCTAGTCCTTAAACATCTATTATATACCGCTATGTTTACCCCCAGGGAATTTTTAAAGTATATGCCTATAAGTGATCCTTTAAATTGGTAAATAAGTCTGGTCCATTAAAGTTACCGAGAAACATCCCACAACTATTATTTGAAGTGTTCGATTTTTACACGTTTAAGAAACATACATGATCTGTATAAATTTTACGTTTTACTATTTGTTGTAAGCTATCGTTTTCGCTTTATGTAAGTGATCGTTTCAAATAAAGATTAGATAATCTAATTTTTATTACATTTTAGGCATTAGAGCATAGTCGGTGAACAGCGACTTTGCCTTCTTCATTTAATAATTTTAAGAAGTTGTAAGTTATTTGTGTGTCAGAAGGCTCCAAAGCGATTTAGTCTCAATTGTGGTTTCATTAGCAAAAAAAAAAAAAAAAAAAAAAAAAAAAGGCTGATTTTAACAACGAAAGTTCTAATTTCACTTTTTTGCATTTTATTGGGTAGGCACTTGCTGACTAAGTAGTGAAGAGGGTACCATTGTACCACAGAAAAATCATAGGTATAATACAGTGTTTAAGTGATGGAAAACATCAGTTGAAGGAAAAAAAATGGGAAGTTTTTGTTAGAGCTAGAGATTAAGTCATAAGGTAGAGTTGTTTTATTTGTGAGATATCCGAAAAGTTTCAAATATATTACATATGTTGCCAAAAAAGGTACCAAGGAAAATAGTTTTTTGATTTTTCTATTCCTGGGTTTTGAAGACTTTTTGTGCAGTTTGGTTAAAGGTAGTTGATATTTGGTTGTGAATATTAAAATCTTCCCGTAGAGCCGAAAAATAGGAGAAGAATCTTGCTGAGAATAGGTAGGTACATGAAAAGTGTCTCTTGTCACTTTTACTTTATTTTCTAATAGTGAAAGAAAGAAAATAGTTTTAGGAGTCAGGAGGTATTGAAGAATAGGAAAAAAGCCCATTATCCCTATTGCTACTTAACTGTGACTTTGGGTTTAGATTAGTTAATCTCTCTAAGCCTTAGTTTTCTCATCATTAAAATGAACATAACATCTACCTCAAAATATAAAACATTTATTGAGATGTTATATGTAAAATGCCTGCTTCAAAATAAGTGGTCTATCAATGAGAATTATAATCTAAAATGTGAAAGTTGTAAATGCGTATTGTACTGACACTTTGCCTTCTGTATTTTGCTCCTATATGATTTTATATTAGCAGAGAAATATATTCTTTCACTGAGTTGACAGTTTTCACTCCTTGTAAATAAATAGAGGAGATAAAGCCCTTATATACTAAGGGAATAATGCATCAAAACTATTTTCCACTTGTAGCAAAATTAGGAATATTCAACAACCAAGCAAAATGTTTAGCTTACGTAGTTTTTAAGCACCTTTTGTCTTAAAATCATGTACGATGTAAGTGTGGTGAAAAAAAAATGTGTAAAATAATGAGGCACATGTACACAAAAGTGAGGACAACTTTGAGCATAATTCCTGAAAACATTCTGAAACCAAAATGCCCCAGAAGATGGGTTAAGGCTAATACATATTTCAACTTTGTTGAAATTCTCTGCTGATAACTAATAAAGCATCATGTAACAGTATAAAAGATGTTTTGTAATATCAAAATATGTGCCTACTCAAGAAATGGGTAAAGTTGATTTTAGAAAAATTTGATCTAGGATCTATTTCAATCTAAAATAAACTAAAACTTCAGATTATCATACCTTGATGTTTTATTTTCATAATTTGCTCTGCAATGAAGAGGGCTTATAATTTATAGAAATGAGTAACAAAAATATGTCACATTAGCAAACAAATTTAGTAAGAAGGATAGGCGTTTTTTTTAAATAATTTTTTAAGTTTATTTATTTACTTAGAGTATACGAGCAGGGGAGGGACAGAGAGGGACAGAGAGGATCCCAAGCAGGATCCATGCTGTCAGCACAGAGCTAGATGTGGGGCTCGATCCCACTAACTGTGAGATCGTAACCTGAGGCAAAATCAAGAGTCCGACACTTCACCAACTGAACCACGCCGGTGCCACAAGATAGACATTTTTTAACACCATTTTTTATGGCTGCTATTCACAAAACTATACTTTATCGTTTTCTCTGTAAAAAATTAGGATTGAAGTCAAAGTAATATGGAATGAGTACTTCATGGAACAATCTGTCCTTGCTAAGCTTCTTGAACACATTTATAATATTTATAACTGAATAATACTGGAAAACATGTTTTTTCTTACTTAGTCTTAGACATACGTTTGCCAATTCATGAGTATTGCCATGATGAAACTAATACCAAATTTTTAATAAATGGCATTATCAGTATGTACTAAATATTAGCATGATTTTGATTCCAGTGCCAAACTACTGTTCGCTATTTTGCTAAAGGGAACAGATTTTCACTGAGAATTTGTCACAAAATGTTCGTGAATGAATGACACAATTTATTAATCTTTCTGTTTAGCAATTAATCAATTACAAAGTCTGATTTTTCTACTATGTACTTGCTTTTTTGATATATATCTGATCTGATATAGACAGTATATGAATATATTTATGCGCTGGAGTTAATGGACCCAGGAAGACACTTAGGTAAGAAACATGTCTCACTGTGTAAGAATTAGTCATGCTCCCATTTCACATTTTAAGCTTAAACTAAGGCTATCATCTCTCAATGATCAGAATTAAACTACATTGTCTATAGTATTTAGCAGATTTGCCTATTATAAAATTCATGTTTGGAATCTACTTGTCTGTATAATCTTTGCTTATTTCATCATAACTTATTAGTAAGAAAGTCCTTTTGCATACCCAAACTCTCAGACATCTGTCACACTTTAGAGAAAATTTGAGAAGATAACAGAAAGTTTGTTGGTGCTAGCTTCTTGTTTGAATGATAAGCATTCTACTGTAAAAACTGAGCTCTTTGAAGGAAGAACTTGAACAACAATCTGTCTCCTGTTTCATCCTGGGACTGATAAAAGTTCCTTTTGGGCTTTCATTTTCCAGGTCTCCTCACCTTATTTTTAATTTTGAAATTTTAAACATAGAAACTATTGTCTTTTACAGCCAACGGATCTGCCTTTAGTTATGGCGAAGACTGTTGCTAAGGACCTAGAAATCCAGAAATCCATTGACTATTAAAAACAATGGAAGATTTCTTTTTCTCTGTTGTGTAATATTTCTGAATCAGTCTGTCAGGAAGCACTGCTCCACATGCTCATTCAGAACCTGTTCTCATGTTCCTTTACCTTACCCTAGGTCACTGATTCATTAGCATGGTAGATATAGGTTACTTCCAGATGCATGTTCAGCATATGGGAAAGAGAAAGAGAACTTGGAAGAGCTCTGCCCAGATCTAAAAATAACATAATACCCCTTTGACACATTCTATTGGTAAAACATCGTCATATAACCAAGTTAACTTCAAAGGGAGCTGAGAAATACATTCACACTGGAGAATCTTTTGCCCAGCTATAATCTCATTTTTATAGAAGATTCAGGGAACAGATTTTGGTAGACAACCACCTAAACAGAGGCTGACATCTACTTAAGTTTTTTTTTTTTTTTTTTTAAGAACTTTCATGTGCTGGTGTAGCATTTTTGAAACTAAATAATTTAAAATAGTGATACTATGGGATTGCTTTACTGATTGAAAAAAATCCGACCTTTTCATACCTCTCTGTACCATCCTTATGAGTGCAAAACATAACATACTGTTTGAAATAAGCAAGGAAATATAGCTATTAAATCTTACATAGGAAATCCTTATAAAATGAACCATCCCCAAATAGCGTATATGTCATAAAAATAAAGTTTTAAGAACATGTACTTGATGAACATTTCATATGTCAATCTAAGTTTATAAGTTGAGGGGGAAATATATTTGTTTCTTATATGCTAGCATCCTACAACTTGTAGAGCTGAAAGAGACCTTGGAGAGCTTCAGCCTAGCCTCCTTCAGACTTTGCCAACAATTTAACAACTTGCACAAACTATGTACACATCACACTCCATAACTTAGAATATGTGCGTCACAATTCTAGCTAATATTTTTTTTAGAGTTTTTTTTTTAACTTTATTTTATTTTGAGAGAGAGTGCGTAAGCAGGGGAGGGGCAGAGAGTGAGGGAGAGAGAGAGAACCCCCCGATGTGGGGCTTGAACCTGTGGGATCATGACCTGAGCTGAAACCAGTAGTCGAATACTTAACTGACTGAGCCACCCAGGCACCCCCAATTCTAGGTAATATTATTCTCTCCTATTTATGAATGAGGAAAATAATGAACAAAGACTATGTATAACTTTTCCAAGGTTGAAAAGAAAAATTCATTAAAAAAATTTAATTGACATGTAATTGACGTATTAGTTTTAGGATAAATGTAATTATTTGATGTATGTATCTATTACAAAATGATAGTTTAGGATTTACAACCACAGAGAGTTATAGTTTTTTTTCCTTGTGATGAGAACTTTTAGGATGTACTCTCTTAGGAATTTTCAAATATAGTAGTATTGTTAACTCTAGTTACTGCACTGTACATTATATCCCAGGACTTACTCAAATAAGTTATTTGGTTTTACTAGGAATGCTTCTGGCTTTCTCTCTTAAGCATGAGACGATTGTCCAGTACATTCCAAATTTTACAGTCTTTACCATGACCACGGTTCTACTTACTCCAGGAAAAGATTTTGATGTTCACTCTTTGTGTTACAGAACAGCATAAGTAGCAATGAGGTTACATGTTCGTTTACATTTTTGTAAATTTTACATATGGGACTCTTGGGGCTTTATGGGTAGATTATTTTGGAAGGGCAGAGTACCTCTGAAAATTTTGCCTAAATATATCTTTTTACAAACATGGCCCAAGGAGACTGAAAGGAAGGATTTCTATTCCTTGGTCAGGAGAGGGGTTGTCCCCCTGTCTTGCTTGATGCAGAAAGAAAGCATAAAGTCCCGTTTCCTTTGGAAGCTATCATGTGATCCTGAGAATGGCACTACAGAGAGACAGAAGAGAACTTCTTTCTTGATAACGTTGCTGCAGCTCCAGTTATCATGCCTGGAGCCTATCCTCCATCTGGACCTTCAGTTATGTGAGAAAATATATTTCCTTATTGTTTAAGGCAGCTTGAGTTAGGGCATTTTAAAAATAGAAGTCAAAATGAAATTCTGTACAAGAATGAACATTACAGTGACACACCAAAGTACAGGTTTCTCACAAACACGATGTTGAGGAGAAGAAGCCAGACACAAAGGAACATAAAATGGACAAAAAGCTAGTATCGATATGCATTTTGACTTCTATGTATTAAACAAGAAAAAGAAAATCATCCTAGTTCAGAAAGTTCCCAGAAAGTCTCAGTTCCCAGACTTAACAGATTCTTTTTATTAGAGAAAAAGCTGAATATCCCACTTGAAGATCCTCAAATTGATAATATAAAATTAAACTCATGTGTCTTATGTCTTGTATTCCATAACTTATGCAGCATTTACCTGATGGCTAAAGCGGGGGCGGGGGGGGGGAGAGGGGGAGGGAAGCATTCTGAACATCTTCTCCTATATCTAAATGGTATTAAGTTTAGTTTTTGCCTCAAAAATGCCTTTCACAGTTTTTCCTTTTTTATTCATAATTTTGGGCCTATAGTACCCCAAGGGCCTTTGGGTTTCATTTTTTGTAAGGTGAGCATTGAGGAATGCAAATTTATTTTAGTTCAGAAGATAAATTGGTATGTGTACTACTGACTAATAATCTTCAAAACAAGGTATGCAAGTATTCTGGGAGTAGGTAAAAAACGAAACAAAACAAACCACCACCACCACAGCAACCAAAATCTTAGATCTTCAATTTGCATATATTTTAATCTTACTCTTTGCATATGTTCTAAAATGTTCTTAGTGTAGTAAATGATACATAAATTTTAGTACAAGCTGAATAATATTTTATAGATCCCATACTACACTGGTAATCACCTCAGTTGCTGGGTTTGTCATTTATTAGCTTTAGACCTTATTAATCCCTTTATTATTTAATTTCTTTAGTTCAGTTTTTAAAAATTAAGTAAAGAAATATATCCAAATATGTATCATAGGTTTTTTATAAGACTTCAATTAGATGTTATATGTAAACTTGGATTTTATGCTTTAAAATATATCCAAAGTAAGACAATTATTATATCTTTTTTTTTTAATATATATATATAGAGAGAGGGCATGAGTGGGGGAGGGGGCCGAGGGAGAGACAGAGAGAATCCCAACCAGACTCCACACTCAGCACAGGGCCCAACACAGAGCTCAATCCCACCACCCTGGGATCATGACCTGAGCCAAAATCAGGAGTTGGGTGCCTAAACGACTGAGCACCCATATGGCCTGAGAAAGTTACTATTTCTGAAGGGTAATTTCTTCATGTCCCTTGATTTTTGGGACAAAAAAAAAAAATAGCCATTCAAATTATTTTAGATTTTTGACTTGTGTTATCTTCTCAACTACTTTTTAATGTTCAGGATTAATTTCTCAGAATTATTTGGTCATATATCTCTCTGTTTGGCTCTTGATATATTTCAAGTGAGAACTCAGGACAGGTTTGTATCTATCAAGTATAAGAAGACTACCAACTTAACCTGAAAATCCCAAAGGCTATGTTACCAAATCTAAGTGCTTCACAACATTTTCTGAGAAGAATAAAAATACTTCTGTGCTTTTAATAAAGCACATCAGTACTACCAATAATGCTAAGACATGAAAATATCTGACTGTGAAGTTGATTATGTACTCAAGCAGAAAGCTGTAATAAAAAGGTTTCTGAATTCACTCTCCTTCCATAATGTTTTCCCCCGTATTACTGATGCAGATGTTGTTTCTTCAAAAATACAAAATAATTGGACCCGAGGACTTCCTTTAGCTAGGAAGAATCTTTCACATTTTTACTAAACCATATTTCTATGAAATAAATTCTATGAGTTAGTCTTCTGAAACTGAGATTCAGCAGCATAAAAAGAAAGTCAAATAAAAATAAAATGTCCAGAGGCACCTGAGTGGCTCAGTCGGTTAAGCGTCCAACTCTTGTTTCAGCTCAGGCCATGATCTCACAGTTCATGAGTTTGAGCCCTACATTGGGCTCTGTGTGACAGCACAAAGCCTGCTTGGGATTCTCTCTCCCTCTGTCTATACACTGCTCCCCCCTCTCAAAATAAACAAAAACAAATTGTCCAAACATAACTCCAGATACCAAACACTTGTCCTCTAGATCCATTGTCTATCCTTTTCCATCTTACTCTCTATTTATCGCATTACTAGCCTCCCTTGGTCCTTGGATTCCAGTGTAAGTTTGACTTCTTGATGGATTCTGGCTATGGGGAAATACAAGCATGAAATTGGAAGGAGGAAGTATAAGCCCTATAGGCTCCTTACATCCTTCTACCAAAGGTCACAGTTCCTCTAAGCCTGCCTTTTTATATATGAAGCCCTGTCTGCAGGTTCTGATAAAAGTTCTAGGCCCTCACCACTTCTGGCCAAGGGGTGGTAAAGTTCTCCTTTGCAGGTCTTACTAATTTCAGGGTACTTCCATCTCCTCTAGTTTTCCTAAGCCCTATCCAACTTTTCATAATTGGCCTTCTACTAAACTATTTTAAAGTTGCCCACTTTCACTGTGGGGACACATATTGATTCAATATACAGTGACTACTAATATTGATATTGAGTGTAGGCTTTAGTTTTATTATATTTAATACTTGAAGATTCCATTGACTAAAGGAAAATTTGATCTTCAGTTAGTTTGATATTTTCTTGATTTAACGAAGTAAAAATGTATATATGCAAATTAGGCTTTGACAGTGAGAAAGATCCTAAGTATATATTACCTCTTAATTGGGTTTCCTTTAATTTGTATCTTAAATGATTCAATACTATTCAACAGGTATTTGTTATTTTAACAACTCTTAAGCATAAAATCTCTGACCATTGGTAACACAATCTATGAGGTCATTTTTTTCCCTTGTGATGATTAACACCCGAGAGAGATGCAGATATATAATGTAAAATAAAAGAAGATTCTAAACTAGGAAGAAGATTCATATGACATGTTATTTGAGCTGATTCTTAAAAGACATGTAGCAGATCAAGTAGATGGGCCTTGTAGGATAATTATTTAAGACTCAGGGAAGATGAGAAAGGGATATGATTAGGGATGTGTGGGGGATGCTCTAGGAATAGAAACTGCAATATAACTGAAGTGAAAGGTATACAGGATTATGATAAGTTTAAATCAAGTAGACTGAGGTCAAAGAGTGGAAGGCCCTAAGTTCCAAACAAAATTTAATTCTTCAGTGGAAAAAATCAACATTGTCTGGGCAGATGATTGATTTAGAATTATAAAGTATCTCATGTCATGTTAGATATAATGTTTTCTTTCTGTTTCTTGTTGTTTGTTGTTTGTTTTTGTTTTTAAGCAGTCTCCATGCCCCACATGGAGCCAGCCCATTGCAGGGCTTGAACTCATGACCCTGAGATCAAGACCTGAGTTGAGATCAAGAGTCAGATGTTTAAGCAACTGAGCCACCCATGTGCCCCCAGATATAGTTTTTTAAATATTAGTTTATTTTTGAGAGAAAGAGAGAGCACACGAGTGGAAGAGGAGCAGAGAAAGAGGGAGACAGAGGATCTGAAGCAGGCTCTGTGCTTACAACAGAGAGCCTGATGTGGGGCTTGAACTCATGAACCATGAGATCATAATCTGAGTCAAAGTTGGTTGTTTAACCGACCGAGCCACACAGGTGCCTACCCCCAGATATAGTTCTAAGAAAAATTATACAGGCAGAAGGTAATCAGAGGACAGGTGAAGCTGGAGGTAGGAATGCAAGAAAGAAATTAGAACCATGGTTCAGTTAAGAGGTAAGACTCAAACACACACCCACACACACACAAAACTGTTGGAGAAGAATGTTTTTGAATTTGTTTTCTCTGAAAACAGAGCCTGTGACAAGGCAGTAGATTTAGATGACATAGTCATGGGAGAAACATGTACAGTTATAAGATAAAAAGTCCGAAGAATGAACTTAAAGAAATGCATATATTCAAAGAATTGATGAAGGCCAACTAAGGAAATTGAAAAGAGTAGGCTAGAAATGTAAGGGGAAATGTAGGCTATTGTAATTCCTGAATCCCAGGGAAGACTGACTTGATGATACAGGAAGGAATTTAAGCAAGGTGTGATAGTGTCCAAAAAAACAAAAAACAAAAAACAAAAAACAAACAAACAAAAAAAAAAAACAAAAACAAAAAACAAAAACAAAAAACAAGGTCCAATTCTCTATCCATCCCTGTAGCTACCATCTTTGAAACATATCTTTGCAATTCCATCTGTAAATACATGGAGTCTATTCCTCTATTCCTTATTGTTACTTGTTTTGGCTAATGGAATGCAACAGAAATGACAACATACTGGTTTTGTGGATAGGCCTCAATGCATGCTTCTACACTTTCTTGGAGTCCTGTTGTTGCCATGTGAGTTCCTCTTACCCCAGCCAACAGCCAGCCAATTATCCTCAACCAGCCAGTTCCAAAACAACCATTCAGCTGATCACATAGATTGAAGCAAATCCTGTACAAGTCAACTCAACCAGGCCCAGATTAGGAGAACCACTGACAAGTAAACTTGTGATCAACACTTAATGGTTATTTTAGGTAACTAGGTTTTGGGGTAGCTTCTTGTATATAAGTATCTAACATATGCAGGAAGAAATCAGTGCAGGAGCAAGTTTAGAGAAGTAATGGCAAGGGGCAAGCTGTTAGATTATGAATTGTTGAGGAGTTGCTAGAAACTGGGCAGTGGATATTTTTAAATAAGTATCTTTTTGAAGAGAACAGAGTTGAAAAAGTTGCTGAAGGTATAATTTTTATTATGTATATAGAATGGATTTGACTATGCTTTAGGGAGATAAGAAAAATCTAACGGAAAGTGAGATGAAGAGATCAATGGAAGGAGATATAACTGGGGTAACACATTGTCAAGAATGGGTGAGCTCAAATGAATGGATGATTAGGACAGTCTGGTAAAAGAATAGATTAAATTCTTTTTAAAGAGGTAAAGGGAAAAGGGCAGGTGATGATAAAGAGAAAGAATTAAGTTGAAGAGGGATAGATTGAGTGAGGTCATGTCTTTTCTGTGAAGCAGTAAAATCATCTGTTGAATTACACTGCCTGATTTTCTGTTCTAAAAGTAAAGTTTTGAACATTGATGAAACATACTGAAAATGTAGTCAATTGGGGGAGAAAGCAAAGAATGGCTGAGTGGTTCTGGGAGCTCTGAGAGTGGTTCTGTGAATCTGGATATCAAGAAACACACTAGAAGTGTAGAAATCATGTTGGATAGGAGGAGGAAATGCATGCAAGAAATAACTTATAGATACACAAGGGAAATTTTTATTTCTAAAGTTGGATTTCACTAAGCAGTCTTATTGGTAAGTCAATTCTGATTATTTATTTCTATTCATGTATATCTTGAATTAATCCTGTTACAGTACGTAGAATTAATATGGATGATGCATGTGCAGAGTTAAAAATTTTGTAATTTTGGAGTCTTGGCTGTGTGTGTGTGTGTGTGTGTGTGTGTGTGTGTGTGTGTGTGTATGGTGTGGAAGGGGCATTCAAAGTAGAGACTTTGCAACCAGGATTAGTGTTGGGGGAAGAAATATAAAATATTAATAAGAAATTAAAGAAAACAGTGCCATCTGTCTGCTTATCAGTCTTCACAATAGGATTGAGAAGTTAACAAGAAAAAGTTCCTAGGTCCTTTGTGTAGACGCAGCAAACTATATCTCCAGAATGCTGGTTAGAGGGGGATGTTGAGAAACACAAAGAATGGGGTGAAGGTATATTTCTACAAGAAAAGAAGAGTGGAATTTTTATGTCAGGCTCTCAGGATTTCTTTTCTTTGACCTATCGTCAGAAAAATCAATTGGATTCGATGTCTTTACTTACAGCATGGTAATATCAACTCATGGAATTGTTGAAAAAAATCAAATGAGATGAGTGTACATGAAAGTGCATTGAAAATCTAAACCCCCAAACAAATGAAGTGGATTTGCTAAAGCCAAAGGCAATAATATTTAAGATAACTTTTATTAAAATTGATTTTTAAATGATACAAGGAATAAGTCTTATATATTGCTTTCAAATAACTGGTTTTGTGTCAAAATAATCAAAGCAATTAATCTAAAACGTTTGTGATAGGAGTTTAAAATAATACCCTGAGTGTCACATGTTATCAAATTTGTGGATATGCTCTTTGATTGTATGTATTCCACATTCAACCCAAGAAACCTGAATTCAATTACCTCTAACTCCACCAGCTTTATATATCTTATTGCTTCTATTATGCAATGTTTGTATGAACTATTTTTCTTATCATTTTTTGTGCCACTTGAAAGTAAGTCCTTCATGATGAGAATTATTTGCTTTATTGGTCTACATGGATACTGATAGAGCATAAAGTCAGGTGACACATAATTTTTGAACATTGATAAGTTTCCCTTGTCATCTTAAGCAGAGAAGGAAAGAGCATAATTCACCCTAATAGTTTTTACTCTAGCATTATGGAGCTCAGATCTCAATGGACATACATAAGAGGTGAGAAATTTAAAAATAATCCATTATTTTATTCACAAAACTAACATTCACTTGTGAAATATATGTTGAGTACCTGCTCTGTGCCAAGCACTGTGCTAAGTACTAGTTCATATCCAAATATAGTCTGGTCACTACCTTGGAAAGCTTACAAAGAATTGAAGGAATATAAATATCTTTTTTTAAAACATTAATTTGCTTTTTCTTTTAAGACACTTCTTTTCAAGTTCTTGTTTAGATTCACTGGGAGGACAAGATAAAAAAGGTTATACCAAAAGCCATAATGGCACAGTGGTATGGCAATAGTTTTGAGTCATTGTTACTAAGCTCTCCTCCTCCATTTAATTCTCCCTATCTGCATAATTTCTCACCAACTTATTTAATTTTAGAGGTAATTTAAAAGTGAATATTCCACACAATGTAGAAAGGAGAGTCTCTTTGATAAATGTTACTGGGAAAGCTGGATGGCTACATGTGAAAGAATGAAATTAGATTATTTTATCTTACACCATATACAAAAATCAACTCAAAAGGGCTTGAAAACAAGATAAGAAAACCTTAAAAATCCTCGAAGAAAATACAGGGGCAAATCTTGACATTGGCCTTGGCAATGATCTCTTGGATATGACACCAAAAGCACATGCAACAAAAGCAAAAATAGACAAGATTACATTAAACTAAAAAGCTTTTGCATTTCCAAATAAACCACCAACAAAATGAAAGGGCACCCTGATGGAATGGGAGAATATCCTTGTAAACCATATACCTGATAAAGGGCTAGTATCTAAAATATATAAAGAACTCCTACGACTCAACAGAAAACCATAAGTAAATAAAACAATCTGATTTTTAAAATGGGCAAAGAACTTGAATAGACATTTATCCTAAGATGATATATTAAAAAAAAAAAAAAAAAGGTCTCACTATTCATCAGTGAAATGCAATTTGAAACCACAATGAGATGTCACCTCACACCTGCTAGGATGGCCATCATAATAGATGATTGATTGATTGATAGATAAAAATAGATAGATGATAGATAGGAAGGAAGAAAGGAAGGAGGGAAGAAAGAAAGTAAGTAAGTGAGAACAGGGGACCCTTGTGCGCTAATGGTGGAAATGTTGTAAACTGGTGGAACCACTGTGGAAAATAGTTGGAGTTTCCTCAAAAAATGAAAAATAGAACCATACTGTGTTTTAGCAATACCACTTTGGGTATATATCCAAAGGAATTGAAATCATGATGTCAAAGAGATATTTGAACTCCTGTGTTCATTGCAACATTATTCCCAATAGTTAAGACATGGAAGCAACCTAAATGTTCTTGATGGCTGAATGGATAAGGAAAATGCAATATATATCACGTTCATATTGGAATATTATTCAGCCTTGAAAAAGAAGGAAATCCTGCCATTTGTGACAACATGGATGAACCTGGAGAATATTATACTAAGTGAAATAATCCAGAAGCAGAATGACAAACACTACATGGTACGACTTAAATGAGAATTCTAAAAACAGTCTCACTCATAGCAACAGAGAGTAGAATGCTGGTTTCCAGGTCCTGAGGGGGAGGGAAAATAGGGAGATTTGAGTCAAAGGGTATAACGTTTCAGTTACCCAAGATGAATACATCCTAGAGATCTATTATAGGCATAGTGCCTGTAGTTAACAACACGTATTACATATTTAAAAATTTGCAAAACGGGTAGATCTTGTGTTAAATGTTCCTATAATAAAAAATAAAGAGGTCAGTAGAAAACTTTTGGAAGTGAGGGATATGTATATGGCATAGCTGTGATGTTTTCATGGGTGTACTCTTATCTCCAAACTCACCAGGTTGTATATATTAAATATGGACAGCTTATTCTACGTCCATCATACCTCAATAAAGTACTTAAAAAGTCCTTGCTCTTAGAAGATTTCACTGAAATAATTGAATGTAGGTTCTTGAAGAGTGACATTATATAAAGATACCTCAGGTGTTTGGCTTGATCATGAGTTTTTTAAGGCTAGAGTAGTATCTTATTCATCTTATATCCCCAATAAATACCTAGAACATTACAGTTAATAAATAATTATTTTTTACTTTTGAAAAAAAAGTGAAGATTTACAGAGTGAATGGAAAAAAGATTATTTTTCTTTTCTTCCAAAAGTGTATTTTGAGAGGAAAGAAATGAATTTTCCTAAAGATGTATCTAATTGTTTGGCAATAATTTGTGGTCCTTCAAAAATAGGACTAATTATCATCATGTAGGCAGGGAAACTTAGGTGGCAATTTGTAATTTTTAGCAGCTTTTTACTTGCAGCATTTTAAAGTTGCCACAGCAGGAGGCAAAGTGCAAAATCATGTTTATTTGAATAGAAATATTTAAAATGGTACATTATGGAATCACTGAAGTAGAGTTCAGGGGAGATAAATGCATCCGTCCTCTGTTTATATTATTTAAAGTTCAGATGTGTTCCACGTAAGGATGATTGGGATTTGGGTTCCTCTAATACCCTCTTAAATGTACTTGCGTTAAGTTGATAGTCACTTACAGATATAGTCTAATACACTGGCCACTATGGGAGTCCCTAGCCAGAGGTGGTCGTTAAGTATTTGCGTGATCTGAATTGAGATGTGCTGTAAGTGTAAAATATACACTGGATTTAAATTAGTCAGAAAAAAAAATACCATGTTAACAATTTGTATATTACATGCTGAAATTGTAACACCTTTTGATAAATTGGGTTAAATAAAATATATTAATAAAATTAATTTCATCTGTAGCTTTTACTTTCATAATGTGGCTACAAAAAAAGTTTAACAGCATACATGTGGCTTACCTTATAATTCTATTGAGCAGTACTGTCTAATAAATACAAGATATAGTGGGATTATTTTTGTCCCGTTTAGACCACCATTTTCTATTACAGGAGCCTTAGATTAACAGTGATTTTTACAAATCCTAGCTTAGGTTTGTATTCAGTTTCTCATTTACTCAAACCATGAGCTCCATTTTAGGAGAACTACTGGTAAGCAGCTCAATACTGTCCCACATTATATTTTATATATCAAAAATTGATACTTTCTACTTACTTGCAAAAAGATTTTGCCAAAGATTACCATAAAATATATTTAAGCTCAATTGCTACAAATAAAGTCAAATAGAAACAAAAGAAGATAGAGGAAGCATAGGTATCATTCTGAGATAAAATGCTTAAAGTAATTAATCATTTAGCTCAAACTTTCTTACAAGAGGTAAAGGAACATTTACCAGTGTCTTCTTGGCCTTATGGTAGAGGAAAACCACAATTTGGAATCATTCATTATTAGAAACCGAACTTCTTATAAGGTAGCTTGTAAATCTTTCTGTATGGTGGGCGCAAAACTAGGCAAAGAAACCCTGTGAGGTGACCTTATACCTTAACAATGTGTTGCCACTGTGTCTAATTATCCCACTGATGACCATACTTATATGGCCTTTGTTATACATTTACATATTTGTTCTGGAATAATGGGGAAATGAATAGCAGCAGGAGCCCCCTTCATCAAACTCCATAGAGTATTTGAACCACAGAATGGTGAAAACTTTCAACAATACTATGAGTGACTAATAAATACAAGGATTGAATTAATCAAAACATAACCACTGGCTTCTGGTGGCAGGGTCTGGGGAGGGGACCACAGGTGCAATGTCCAGCTGTGAAGGGGGCAGAAAGAAGCTCTTGAAGCAGCCCAAGAAGCAGGCCAAGGAGATGCACAAGAAAGGCATTCAAGCAGAAACAGAAGAGGAGCAGAAGAAACTTGAGGAGCTAAAAGTGAAGGCCACGGAAAAAGGCCCCCTGGCCAGAGGTGGAATTAAGAAATCTGGTAAAAAGTAAGCTGTGCCCTGTGTCTGAGGCCATGGTAATCCTTAACTCCGTTCCTGTGTAAACATCTGGATTCCCTGTCATGGCATTTGTTGCCACCTACAGCTAGGATGAAGTATTATCTTAAAAAAAAAATTAGGGGCGCCTGGGTGGCTCGTCATTTAAGCGTCCGACTTTGGCTCAGGGCATGATCTCGCGGTTTGTGAGTTTGAGCCCCACGTTGGGCTCTGTGCTGACAGCTCGGAGCCTGGAGCCTGCTTCGGATACTGTGTCTCCCTCTCTCTCTGCCCCTCCTCCACTTGTGCTCTGTCCCTCTCTGTCTATCCAAAATAAAATGTAAAAAAAAAAATCATAAAAAAAAGTCATAATTTGAGCACCTGGTGTCTCAGTCAGGTGAGCGTCTGACTTGGCTCAGGTCATGATCTCCCGTTCATGAGTTTGAGCCCTGCTTTGGGCTCACTACTCTCAGTGCGAAACCCACTTCAGATCGTCTGTCCCTCTTCTCTCTCTGCCTCTCCCTTGTTTGCACGCTCTTGCTTTCAAAAATAAATAAACATTTGTTAAGCTATGCAGTACAAATGGAGAAAAATATTTTAGCAGTTTTAAAGAAAACCCAAAGAATCTATTGACATGGATCATGTATGAGAAGTTTTGAAAATTACATATTGGTTTTAGTCAAGTCTGAAAGAGATATAAATTGAAGTGGGCAGAAAGAAGTAAGAATGTGATAGAAATGCTGAAGAAGAGTTAGGTGAAAGACAAGACTTCTAGTAAACTCTGAAAAGTTTAGATTTTGCTCTAAATATAATGTCAAGCCATTGATTTTGAGCTCTGGAAATTTAGAAAATCATTTTACGTTCTAAAATATCAGTGTGAATGGGGCGCCTGGGTGGCTCAGTCAGTTAAGCATCTGACTTCTGCTCAGGTCATGATCTCACAGCTCATGAATTCCAGCCCCATGAGTTCGAGTCCCGTGTCAGGTTCTGTGCTGAACCATCATCTCATAGTTCTTGGAATCAGGTCCCGCATCAGGCTCTCTGCTGTCAGCACAGAGCCTGCTTCAGATCTTCTGTCACTCCCTCTCTTTGCCCCTCCTCTGCTCACTCACAGCAACCCTCAGTTTGTTCTCTGTATTTAAGAGTCTCTTATAGTTTGTCTCCCTCTCTGGTTTTCAAATTATTTTTGTTCCCCTTCCGTTATCTGTTCATCTGTTTTGTATCTTAAATTGCATATACAAGTGAAATCATATGATATTTGTCTTTCTCTGACTGCCTTATTTCGCTTAGCCTAATACGTTCTATTTCCATCCATGTTGTTGCAAATGGCAAGATTTCATTCTTTTTGATCTTCGAGTAATATTCCATTGTGTGTGTGTGTGTGTGTGTGTGTGTGTGTGTGTGTATACATATATATATATGTATCACATCTTCTTTATCCATTTATCAGTTGATGGACATTTGGGCTATTTCCATACTTTGGCCATTGTCAATAGTGCTGATATAAACATTGGGGTGCATGTGCCCCTTTGAAACAGCACTCCTGTGTCCTTTGCATAGATACCTAGTAGTGCAATTGCTGGGTCACAGGGTAGTTCTATTTACATATTTTGAGGAACCTCCATACTGTTTTCCAGAGTGGCTACACCGGTTTGCATTCCCACCATTAGTGCAAAAAGGTTTCTCTTTCTCCACATCCTCGCCAACATCTATCCTTGCCTGAAATGTTAATTTTAGCCATTCAGACAGGTATGAGGTGATAACTCATTGTGGTTTTAATTTGTATTTTCCTGATGATGAGTTATGTTGAGCATTTTTTCATGTGTCTATAGCCATCTGGATGTCTTCTTTGGAAAAATGTCTATTCATGTCTTTTGCCCATTTCTTCACTGGATGATTTGTTTTTGGGATGTTGAGTTTGATAAGTTCTTTGTAGATTTTGGATACTAACCCTTTATCTGATATATCATTTGCAAATATCTTCTCTCATTCTGTCAATGGCCTTTTAGTTTTGCTGATTTTTTCCTTTGCTATGCAGAGCTTTTTATCTTGATGAGGTCCTAATAGTTCATTTTGGCTTTTGTTTCCCTTTGCCTCTAGAGACATGTCACATAAGAAGTTATTGCCGCTGAAGTAAAAAAGGTTGTTGCCTCTTTTCTCCTCTAAGGTTTTGATGGCTTTCTGTCTTTCATTTAGGTCTTTCAACCATTTTATTTTTGTGTCTGGTGTAAGAAGGTGGTCCAGGTTCATTCGTCTGCATATCGCTACCAGTTTTTCCAGCACCGCTTGCTGAATAGACTGCTTTTTTTCCCCCATTGGATATTTTTTTCCTGTTTTGTCAAAGATGAGTTGGCCATACATTTATGGACCTACTTCTGGGTTCTCTATTCTGTTCCATTGATCTATACGTCTCTTTTTGTGCCAGTACCATATTGTTTTGATGATTACAGCTTTGTAATACAGTTTGAAGTCCGGGATTGTGATGCCTCCTGCTTTGGTTTTCTCTTTCAGGATTGCTTTGGCTATTTGGGGTCTTTTCTGGTTCCGTACAAATTTTAGGATTGTTTGTTCTAGCTTTGTGAAGAATTCTGATGTTATTTTGATAGGGATTGCATTGAATATATAAATTGCTTTGGGTGGTATCAGCGTTTTAACAATATTTGTTCTTCCAGTCCAGGGGCATGGAATGTTTTTCCATGTCTTTTGTATCTTGTTCAATTTCTTTCATAAGCTTTTTATAGTTTTCAGTGTATAGGTTTTTCACCTCTTTGGTTAGGTTTATTCCTAGGTATTTTGTGGGGTTTGGTACAATTGTAAATGGGATCGATTCCTTGATTTCTCTTTCTGCTGCTTCATTATTGTACATAGAAAAAAAAAACTGTTTTTTTTAGACCAACAAGGGGTCTTGGACTCTGGAATATTTGTGTTTCACCTAGAGATGCTGAAGCCAGACAAGAAAACTTAACAGCAGCAGATTGTGGGACAGAACAAAACCAGGAGCATGATGCCACGGGTCATGGTGGCCATGAGACTGTGTCAGGAATGGGGGCAAGAGAGTGTGCCAGATACTGCAGATAGTATAAGTAAGAAGCAAACACAGAGGCATCCATCAGATGTATCATCACGGAGGCCATTGTTGACCCTGACAAGAGTGGTTTCAGTAGTGCAGGTTAAGAGGAAGATTGGGAAGTGACAGTGTAGACCCCAGAGGCACAATTATTAACCTTTTCACCACTTTTCTATTTAAGGAGCAACAACAAAAGGAAATGACAACTGAGTGGATACAGAATTAAGATGAACTTTTTTGTTGTGTTTTTTTTTTTTTTTTTGTTTTGTTTTGTTTTTTAACGGTGGGAACGTTACAATTGAGAAGGAAAGGCTGAATGTCCTGGAGCAGATAAATAAAGGATCTATATCCTCCAAAGGAGCAGACAGGGACAAGAGGATGGAAGCCTGAACACATATGAAAAGGCTGGCCTTAAAATTAAGAAAGTAGGGACACTTCACTCTTTGTCAACAGAAAGAAAGAGACAGTACATGAAGAGATACAGGTGGGTGGCATATTTATTGAAGTCATTCTGAGGGCATTTCTTTTTCTCCAATTTTCTCAACAAAATGTAAAGCAAAGTCATCAGCTGAGATGAAATGTGGGGATTTTTCTTATTACAAAAGTAATAAAGCAGTTGACCCTAATAAAGAGAGTTGCCTGAACCTGTTTTCAAGGTTGTGTACTACATTTTCCTTCCAAGTGAACCTGCTGCTATGTGATTCTAAATGAGGGGAGGATTATCTACAACCCAGATTCTGATAATTGTATGTCACTTCTTATACCATGGGGTTTATGAGTGGGTTGTAGGGGCTGGAAAATATACCAAACTATCACTTTACTCCTGTTTTCCTTATTTTTTGAGATCAGTATTTAGAACAGTTCTGGAGGTAACTAAGAGATTATCCATACAACAGCAGGCTGAGGTTTAAAATAAAAGAGGCTAACATTTATGTTTCCCTGAAACAATGTTTATATAGAAATTTGGGGCGCCCGGGGGGCTCGGTCGGTTGAGCATCCGACTTCTGCTCAGGTCATGATCTCACAGTTCATGAGTTCAAACCCTACGTTGGGCTCTGTGCTGACAGCTCGGAGCCTGGAGCCTGCTTCAGATTCTGTGTCTCCCCCATCTCTGCCCCTTCCCTGCTCATGCCCAGTGTCTCTCTGTCTCTCAATCATAAATCAATGTTTAAAAAAATTTAAGAAAAAAAAAAAGAAATTGAACATAGGTTCTATTCCTGTCTGTGCAAATAAAAGATGTAAAAATATCACAGCTAGAGTAGGCCAGAGAAATACCTCTATTTTATTTTCTTGGAGCTACAGAAAATCTGATATTAGAGGACAAATGTGAAGGTCGGTACTTGAATCATGATTATCTTACATTACTGCGATTTATTTTTTAAGGTAATCTCATTTTTACGTGACAATTTCAAGCTGTATTATAATTTATGTACTAGAGTGATCATTCTCTAGTTGGAACTTAAGGTAGCATTGGAGTTCTTACCTTGAGAACATTGATGAATCTTTAAAGATGAGAGGCTATAAGGAGAATTTAGACATACTACTTTAAAGACACAAAAACATTAATTTTGTCTTTTGGCAATAGCTCACACTTTTCTCTTTGATTAATTGGTGTTATGAATTTATCCTTTATCAATTGATAATTTGAAACAATTTTGGATGTCCAATTTCAATCTGTTTTGGAGCAACCTCTTTGTAACTTTTCTCTCTTTTAGTGTTGAGGGAGGGCTTTCTTAACAGGTGTTTCTATAATAAATTTATAGTATGTCCAATTTGGAGACCTACGAGACAATTGATCCCTGAACAGCAGAGGGACTTCTAGGTATAACATGATACATCTCAGACTCTAGAGTCAGGCAATCCTGAATTCTATCTTCCATCTCCACTGAGTTGTATGGTTTTGAGTAGGTTACTTACCCTCTCTTAAACTATATTTTCTTTTGTTTAAAATGGGATAAATGAGTACCTTTAGAGATATTGTAAGGGTAAATTGAGAAGGTGAATATTAAACATGTCTGCAAAGTATTGAACATATGTGTGCGATAGCAGTAATTAACGGCAGCAGCATTTTTGGAAAATAGCATATGTGGAATTTCTTCATGGAAGGAGTGGTTCCCAAATATTTAATTTCCTCATCTGTCTTGTTGATCTCTTCTTTAAAAAAAAGTTTGTTTATTTATTTTGAAAGAAAGATAGACAGAGAGAGAGAGTGAACCAGGGAGAGGCAGAGACAGAGGGAGAGAGAGAATCCCAAGTAGTCTTCTTGCTGTCAGCTCAGAGCCTGATGCGGAGCTTGAACTCATGAGCCTGTGACATCATGACCTGCTCCAAAATCATAAGTGCCTGAGCCAGCCAGGCACCCCTCTTGTAGGACTTTTAATTTTAATTACTAAAATGCAAATTTATTATGGGCAAATATAATTTGCGTCATCTTTCTTCATACCTGATGCATGAAAATATGTCAATATATATGCAAGATATGAGCCATAATAGTAAAACTGACCTATGAACTCATCACTCATTTAAGAACTGAAATATAACAACTGCTTTGTCAATGAAGTGCTCCTTCACTGTCCCATCCTCCTGTCTCATGGTCTGGGGGAACTGCTATTTTGAGGTTTGGTTTTATCATTTTTCCTTTTAAAAATATACTTTTATCACAAATAAAGTATCACCAGTTTTTATTTGCCAAGACTTCAGAGTATGTTAGATACTCCCTCAGTTTCATCAGTTTGACTCGTTGTAATGGATTTAGATTCTTTTAAGGTAGTTTGAACTTTTACCCAGAAATAATGACATTTTGTGGGTAATGCAGAAAACTAGAAGAGACAAAAGCAAAGTTTTGTTATTTATTTGGGAAGTTCTAGCGAGTGCTATATTCGACCAAGTTGACCTTGAGGGATTCCAGAGAAAACATCCAGTCTGACTCCCTAGCTAGCCTCAAAATAATGTGGACTAGCTTTGTGTAAATCCAGAAAGCAATCAACATTTTCCCCATAATTTATAGTAGGGTAGGAGGTTTATATGTCCATTTTTCTGGTGTCTTATTTTTGTTCTGGTGTCTGAAGCAAACAGAACATCTAAGATGCATTGTGGTCTTCCTACCCAAATCTTTTTCCGTTACAATTATTACATTTGTCCCCTCTTTTCTTTATCCCCCGTGTAATACATTATGCTCAATTGTGCTTTGTTAGTTGTAAAAAAAGGATACCAGAAGTATTCCCCTATGTGAAACCCATTCATTGCTATTGGAGAGGAGTAGCCTACGTGCACCTATTGAATTTTTTTATTCTTTCCTCCACTGAATTATTTTATTTCATTAAGAAGGTTTGGGGGATAGCAACATAAAACTATGTACGATTCCAAATTAATAAATATAAATTTTCTTTTAGCAATCATGTATTTTCATAGGAATATTGACTATGAGATAGGAGACCATATATCTTTTTGAGGAGGAGTTTGAATTACAATTAATAGTCATAAAATATTATTTTATTATACATATAGGTAACAGTACAGATATTAAGGTGAATTTTAGTTGGCGGTATTAGTTATCAGTTTTTAGTTGACATCTGCTAAAAATGGAGATTCTGAATTCCATTTTTGCTTTTATGGTTTTGAGAGATTTTCTGAAATGTTCTGATTTATTTCTTCATAAAATTAGTTCTGGTTTGAGTACTTTGGTGGTATTTTGGTAGCATTGCATCAGCATTGTTATATACATATCATTGTACATGGCATAACACTGTAGTTTTCTTTGTTTTATTTCCATGTGAATTTTGTTGTCTATACCAAAAAAAAATGCAAAATTGAGAATAAAATCTTTCTAGTTTTCCAAATTCCTTCAAAAAACAAATGTATACATGTGGCTTGTATCAGGGATTATAGTGTGAACTTAATATTGTATCTATCTAATTATTTACCTATTATGGAAGTTGAACTTAGCCATCAGCCAAACGTAATTGGTTTAGTAATGTACCAGGCACTATATTAGTGTTAGGAGTCTTGCTACCGATAATCCAGCCAGGAGCTACTAGTAAAACACTTGTGAGAATATCTGTATTGGTTTTTCATTGCTGCTAACAAATTTCCGAAGACTTGGTGGCTTAAAATAACACATATTTGTTATCTTAATAGAGTTCTGGATGTTAGAAATATGGAATGTCCCCGTGGGCTACATTCAAGGTGGGAGAAGGGTTATGTTACTTCTGGAGGCTGTAGTGGAGAATCTGTTTCCTTGACTTTTGGAAAGTCAAGGAAAGCATTTGGAAATAGCCCAATCTTTTGATTCAAGGTGCCCTTCCACTTTTAAAGCCAGCAAGGGCCCAGTGGCCAGTGTACTCTTTCTCAGGCTGTTACTCTGATATTGACTTTCCTGTTTTCCTTTTTCACTTATAAAAACCCTTCTGATTACATTGGCCAGGACAATCTCCTTATCTGTTATTCGTAGTCTCCTTAAGGTCATTTGATTAGCTACCTTAATTCCCCCTTGCCATTTAATATATTTACACATTCCAGAGACGAAAAAGTGCACATCTTTGGGATGCCATCCTTTTGCCTGTGACAAGTACTCCATCAGTCCAATTAGCTCTTGCCTAATTTTTAGACCTCCAAAGTAAAGAACTGAAAGTAGCATTTGTAGAATTGGAGTATAAAACATCTTTTTCATTATGCCTTACATACAAGTGCTGCAAAACTTTATTTTTGGTTGATATATTTGGATAATTATCCTTAGTTCTCCAGTTGATTTTGCATTTAAGTTAAAATAACATAGATTTAAGCTCTTAACCAAACATAAGAGTTCCAGTTTTAGAATTGTATTAATTTTAGAAACAAAGGACAGTAAGGGATACTTATGAATATTAATTAAGTAGGTTCTAAAATAAATTATAAGTGAATAAAATTTCAGAACCTAATGACTCAGCTTCTCTGTAAAACATATTAAACATGACAGCATGATTTGCCCCTATTGTGTTTTCTTTAAATCCTTCTGACCTTATTTATTTGGAGTTTCAGGGTCAAACAAAAAGTATTAGGTATTTGATCTGAGCATATGAATTTTTAACTTAAGGGTATCTGATTCCAACTCTGTCAGGAACCTCTGACCTTATAGCTTGAAATGATTTGATTTAGTCAGCAGACATGATGGTCACTGTTTCATGTATAAACAAAAGCCATTTTTTTTTTGTCTTTCAAACTGGATTTAAAATTCACTGACATGGTAGAAATAGAATTTAGGCTGAATATCATGGTATAATTAACATTATATTTATGTTGTGATAAAAATTGTCCTTTACACTGATGCTGAGCCAAGATAGATTGCAGCATGCATTTCTAAAAGATTCCAGAGGCCCATCTTCTTGTTTATTTCAAGATCTCAGGATATGCCTTTGCCAACTCATTCGTTTGGGGAATCTTTTTGATGAGCCCTAAATGTATAAAGGCATAGGTCAATGAATTGTGATTGGTGAAGGAGCCTTTATTTTATATATTGGGCATAAATTGGGAACAAAAGCAATATAGTAAAAGGTTCTTCTAATTTGTAAGCACAAAAAGAAACTTTGGAGCACCACTGGTCTGTATCCTCCCCAAGGCTATATTTCCTATGATTCCTGATCTGATAGTAACCTGACACTTGTATTTCTCAGTTCATCCTACAGCGTGAGATTTTAGGCACCCTCTTTTAAGACAAATTGTGTGGCTAGCCCCTGAGCCCCAAGCACCTGTTACTATATAGACTTTATGTACTTAATGAACATCCTTTTACTGAAAAATAATTTCATATCTCTGTTTTAGAAGTGATATCTTTGGTCGTGAAATTAAACCTCCCACTGTACATGATTAACCAATCCAAACTTTTCAGAGAGGTGAAAAATATCCAGGATCTCTTTATATTGCACATAAACTACATAATTGAGTTTTTACTTTTTATTATCAGTTAGCATTCATTTTGTTTTACTTGGACTCAGAGGATCAAAAGCTAAACTTGGATTGAATCTCAGCTCCACGTTTTTAAGATCTCTGATTTTCATTTTCTTGGAAATTAAATAGCAAACAGTAACACCTATCTCTCTAAATTATAATGACTAAAAAAGATAACATGTTTCATTATCTAACCTAATATCTTGTTCGTAGCAGTTATGGGAGAAACCGTCTTTCCCTGGCTTTTATTTTGTGGTATATTCTCCTTCTCTCTTCTTTTTAGTTACTAGGGTGGTAAATCCTGTGTACTTTTTCAAGGTGCATTGTGTTGCTTTCTGCCTAGACCTTATGGTTGCATAAGATGAAAAATTGGTCGTTGACATTTATTGTGATGAAATAAAGGGTAAAAAGAAAAAAAGAGGTTTGAGGCTTTGAATATAAATATCCCAGAGGAGAAAGGAAAATTAGAGGTCCCCAATCCTTATAGGGCAATGAGATACATCCTCAGGATGGTAACTCTAGGATACATCAATCAAACCTAGAGAAATAAATAAAATAATTTCTTAAATCTTATTAATGGCTTGTTGAATAGCATTAGCCTACTTAGTAGATAATATTTCTACATAGTCACGGGCTTTCCTCTTGAGAATTGGAATTTCCTTCCTTTTGATTCCTGTGCATCTCAGAAAGCCCTGCTGTTCTTGGTGAGAAATCTTTTACTAACACAGGCTCAGTGGGGATATTTGAGAGAAAAAAAAAAATTAGATGGTTATAAAAAGATATGTGCACTTTTCTTATGTTATTATACCCGTATTAGCATACCTTAAGCTCCACTCACTTGTTAAGAAGAAAATTTTAGAAGAAAAACATCTTAGGTACCTCAAGGGTTATAGGTAAAGAATTACCCAAATTTAAGACACAGGTCACAAAACTCTAGTTAAAAGGTCACAAGCATACATTATTTATTGCTTATTTGCTATAAAACGTAAGCTTCTTGGGGCACCTGGGTGGCTCAGTCGGTTAAGTGTCTGACTCTTGGTTTCATCTCAGGTCATGATCTCATGGTTCCTGGGTTCAAGCCCCTCATAGGTCTCCATGCTGGCAGTGTGGAGCCTGCTTGCTATTTCTCTTTCTCTGCCCCACCAAGCTTGCTCTCTCTCTCTCCCCCCTCTCTCTCCCTCCCTCCTTCTCTCCCTCCCTCCCTCTCTCTCTCTTTCTCTCAAAGGAAATAAATAATTTTTTTTAAAATCAAAAGGAAATTTTAGTAGAAGACAACTAGCCATAATGCAGCCTTGTTTTGTGGGGGCTTGAGGAAGTAGATGCCTTATTTTTGTTTGGGAAGTAGAATTAGGCATTTACAAAAGAGGCATTCCAACCTGAGCTTTTAAGGAAGAGTGATGGGAGAGAGGAGGGAGATTGAGAAACATTTAGGCATAAGAAAAGACAATGGAGAGTGCAGAACTCTTGTGTGGAGAGGGTTTGGCAGAGGTTTGCCAAACATGTTAAGTCCAGGTAGAGATATCAAGGGGCCCAGGGAAGAAGGGAGGTAAAAATGCAGGCTGAAGTTAGAGAGAGGACTCTAAGCTGGAAATACAAAAATCTGAGCCATCTGAAGAGAGTTGATAATGGAAGTTTTATGATAGGACATAAAATGGGCTATAGAGAGAATGACAAGGACTAACGCAAGGATCCAGAGAATTTAGGAATGGGCTACACTGAAGAATTGAGAGGAATTGGGAGATAAGAAAGAAACAGAGAAAGACGAATCAGAGAAGTAGTAGACAGACTAGAGGAGTGTTCTCAGACCCTGAGGGGAGAAAGGTTTTGAGGGTGGTCAACCTTGGATGTATCATGTTGCAGGAGGATCAAGAAATGTTTTGTCAATGAACGAATGTGTTTGAACTGGAGGTAGATATTTGCTACGTGCAAAAATTGCCACTCCTACCCTTGGACTCTACTGACTGGTAAAGTTAGTGATTGTAAATATCTTCTCATTGATTTGTATACCTTTGTCCATGTCATTTATAGTTACTTCAGGAAAGGGGAATCCAGACCATATGTATTCTTTTCAGTTTCATGTATCTTTGTACATACTTTCTCAAGTGCTTTGTACATGATTTTATATTCTGTTGTAACCACAGTTTTTCTTTGCACAAAAGATTTGCTAACAAGAGCTCTGATTTCTCAAGTGAACCCAAACATTTCTAATTAAATGTGTGTTTAGTATCTTTCAGAGAAAAATTCCTAATGCTTCCATTAGAATTAGTAAGCAGTACATGTCTACAATAATAACAATAGAGCTTGGTGACTTTTAATCTTTGGATAGAAAACTCCTTTTGATAATTAACTAAAAAAGTCTTGCAGAATGTGCTTTAATTTCCATAATACTGTTTTTGATAATGTGTTAAACTTAAAGGGAGTGATTAAGATATTTTTCCCAATAAGCATAAAGGAAAAGTCAGGAACAAAGTTAGTCTCTAAATTAAAGTATTTAGTTTTTGCTATTTAAATAATATTTTAGCTGATTCTCTAATTGCTTCTGTGTATATGTCATACTTATCCAATTTAACTGTAAGATTGGGGGCCAACACTATTTTTATAACTTTTGTTTTGTTTTGTTTTAATTGGCCATGTAACAGCACAATATCCTATACATGAAGCACGATAGTAAACTGAATGTCTGTTGAATGGACCCAAAAGAATTTTCTACATTTATATGTCCCTCTGTTTCTTTTCATTTCTGTCATTAAACATAATTAGAGTCATCCCATCTCATTTTTTATGAGTTTTTATAGGAAAAACTCATAAATGGACTTGTTATAAAAAAGGATGCTTTCCATCATGTTATCAAGGAAATAAATATTTTGAACTTAAACCAGAGAAATTAGATAAAAATGGAATACTACAAGTTAGAGCAAAATTTGATACAGAAGAAGTATATCCGACATTGTAAAAGAAGTAAAAGGTCAAAACATTGCAAAGTAAGAGTGAGATATGAGAGCATGCTTTATTTTTTGTTTATTTTTCATACCTAACACATAACTCATTCTTTTTACCTCTGACAGTAACATTTGTGCAGAAAGGTCATTTTCATTAACCTTAGGTTTGTAATTTCCAGCCTCCCTGCCCAAAGGCATTGCTGTTATTTACAATTTTTCTTAGTCTATGCAAAACCAAACAACCATCAGTGTAAGGCTAATATATGTTAAATGCCTTAGGCACATTTCAATTAAGTATTAACAAAGATTGGAAAATTTCCAAAACATTTAGTGAATATTACTTTCAATCATTTTTATTAAAATTAATAGTAAGTTTTAAAAGGTATACCAGGGAGCTGGGGAATTGAATTCTTAACTTATAAAGGGCTACTTGTACTAATGTAGAAATAATTTTAGTACAATTCAGCCTCATATTACCTGGTCCCATTAAATCCTGAATTTTGTGTGGGTGGAGGATAGTAGTTATATGCAAATTAATTTTGTTTTAGTACTTTTATATAGTGACTTCTAATTTTAATGAGTATTTACTAGATACCAAAAATATTGAACTGATATGTGAACAAGCTGAAAACTACATTCATCCATCATTAACGGTATTTTCTCAGAGATGAACTTTGAGATAGATCAGTTTATAAAAGTAAGGACAAGAACTGTTCAAGCTAAAGATTATACAAATATAGAAACATTAAAATCATGATAAGATGAACCAATGACACAGAATTGTGTTTGTGAGAATTTTTAAAAAGTACAAATAAAGACTGAATTAAATGGAATATATTATTAAAATATCAAAATAAATCAGAAATTATAATGGCCCAAATTTACCTCTCAAAATAGTATTATATAGAATATGAACTTTAAAAGAAAACAAAAGCCATTGGCCTTCTCACTTAGTAACCCTTTGTTTTATTTTAAAATAAAAGGTCTCTAGCTATGTACCAGCCTACAAAACTACGAGTATTACACACATTTAAAAAAAGTGGTCTTTTATCAGATTTAGTCTATAATATCTATAATCTTTCTGCCTGTTGACTCGGACATCCATGCTCTGTCTACCTTTGCTCCATCCTGTTCCCTCTGACCAACGTAAGGAAATTACTTCCACAATTGCCACCACTCTCCTGAGTCATCAATGTTTCCCTTTCAACTGAGCCTCTTAGTGGCAAAGAGATTCTAGGAGACCCCCGACTCTCCCCCATGCCAGTTAGGCAAGCCCTGTGGAATTCCCTCCCTTGAGTGTGAGTGGTCCTTGTTCCTTGTTCCTTCTAGCCAATAAAATATGGCAAGAGTGAAGGGATTTTGCAGATGCATTAAGGTCCCAAAGCAGTTGATTTTGAGTTAATCAAGAAGTTTATCCAGGGATTGATGTAATCAGCCAAAGACCCTGTAGAGAGAGTGGGGCCTCCCTGAGGGCAGAGAGTTTCCTTGCTTGGTTCAGGAAGTTCAGGAAGTAAGCAGCCATGCTGAAATGAAAAAAAAATATATATATATATATAATATTTTATTATATATTTATATATAATATATATTTATATATAAACATAATAAATATTATATATAAATTTATTATATAATATATATTATATATATTATATAATATATATAATATATATATTTTTTATGTAATATGTATGAGATATATATAGAATTTTGAAGTTTAGGTACTAATTTTTCAGCCTTTTAAAGATATTACCCATAAACACTAATTTTCCTTCATTTCTTCCATTCAAGTTAATGCTATATAAAGAACGGACATGAACAAGTTAAGGATTTTGAATAGAGTATTACTGGAATAGGGGCACCTGGGTGGTTCAGTCAGTTAAGCATCTGACTTTGACTCAGGTCATGATCCCATTGTTTGTGAGTTCGAGCCCCACATCGGGCTCTGTGCTGAGAGCTCAGAGCCTGGAGCCTGCTTCGGATTCTGTGTCTCCCTCTCTCTCTGCCCCTCCCCTGCTCATGTTCTCTCTCTCTCTCTCTCTCAAAAATAAATAAACATTAAAAAAAAAAGTATTGCTGGAATAGTTGCAGCATTTTTGTTATTCTTTTTCCTTGCTTTATTTTTTTTAATTTTAACCCCAGCATAGTTAACATATAGTGTTATATTATTTTCAGGTATACATACAGTGATTCAACACTTCTACTAAATCAGTGCTTGTCAAGACAAGTTGTTTACCTGTTTCATCCATTCCTCCACCCATTTCCTCTCTGATAACCATCTGTTTTCTATAGTTAAGAGCCTATTTCACGAAGACAAATAATGTATTTGTCTTCCTCTGACTGATTTATCTCACTTAGCAATACTCTCCCCCTCCACCCATGTTGTTGCAAATGATTTCATTTGCAAGATTTATTCTTTTTTATTGCTGCATAATATTCCAGTGTGTGTGTGTGTGTGTGTGTGTGTGTGTGTGTGTGACTTCTTTAGCCATTAATCTATGAATGGACACTGGGCTATTTGCATAATTAGGCTATAGTAAATAATGCTGCGATAAACATAGATGTGCATATATCCCTTCAAATTAGTGTTTTTGTGTTCTTTGGGTAAATCTCCAGTAGTGTGATTACTGGGTCAAAAAATAGTTCTATTTTTAATTTTTTGAGGAACTTCAATACCGTCCTCCACATTGGCTGCACCAGTTTGCATTCCCACCAACAGTACAGGAGGGTCCCTATTTCTCCACATCCTCATCAACACTTGCTGTTTCTTGTGTTTTTGATTTTAGCCATTCTGACAGGTGTGAGGTGATATCTCACCTCACACCTGTTTTGATTTGTATTTCCCTGATGATGAGTGATGTTGAGCATCTTTTCATGTGACTATTGGCCATTCGTATGTCATCTTTGGAGAAATGTTTGTTCATGTCTTCTTCCCGTTTTTAAACTGGATTATTTTTGGAGAGGTGTTGAGTTGTATCAGTTATTTATATACTTTGGATACTGAAACTTTATCAGATATGCCATTTGTAACTATCTTTTTCCATTCAGTAGGTTGTCCTTTAGTTTTGTTGATTGTTTCCTTTGCTCTGCGGATGCTTTTTATTTTGATGTAGTCCCAATGGTTCACTTTTGCTTTCATTTCCCTTGCCTCAGGAGACTACTTAGAAAGGTATTGGTATGGCTGATATCAGAGAAATTATTGCCTGTGCTCTCTTTTAGGATGTTTACAGTTTCAGGTCTCGTATTTAGGTCCTTAATCCATAATTTTCTATATGGCTTAAGGAAGTGGTACAGTTTCATTCTTCTGCATGTAGCTTACCAGTTGTCCCAACACCATTTGTTGAAATCACCGTCTTTTTCCCATTGGATATTCTTTCCTTCTTTGTCAAAGATTTACTGACCATTAAATCATGGGTTTGCTTCTGGGCTTTCTACCCTGTTTCATTGATCTATATGTCTGTTTTTCTGCCAGTACCATACTGTTTTGATTACTACAACTTTGTAGTATAACTTAAAATCTGGAATTGTGATACTTCCAGCTTTGTTTTTCTTTTTCAAGAACTCTTTGGCTATTCGAAGTCTTTTGTGGTTCCATATAATTTGTAGGATTGTTTGTTCTAGTTCTGTGAACAGTGCTGTTGGCATTTTGATAGGTATTACAATGAAATCTGTAGATTGCACTGGGTAGTATTTCTGGTGCAATAGTAATGGGATTTTTTCTTAATGTCTCTTTTTGCTGATTCATTATTAGTGCATAGAAATGCAATGGATTTGTGTATATTGATTTTGTATCCTACAACCTTACTACATTTATTTATCAGTTCTAGGAGTTTTTTGGTGGAGTCTTTAGGGTTTTCAATATATAATATCATGACACCTGGAAATAGTGAAAGTTTTACTTCTTCCTTACCAATGTGTATGTTTCTTATTCCTTTTTGTTGTCTGAATAATGTGACTAGGGCTTCTGCTGCCATGTTGAATACACGTGTTGAGAGTAGACTTGTGTGTCTAGTTCTTAACCTTAGGGGAAATATTCTCAGTTTCTCCCAATTGAGTATGATGTTAGCTGTGGGTTTTTCATACATGGCCTTTATTATGTTGAGGTATTTTCCTGCTAAACATACTTTATTGAGGGATTTCATCATGACTGAATGTTGTACTTTGTCAAATGCTTCTTTTGCATCTATTGAAAGGATCATATGGATTTTATCTTTCTCCTCTTGTGATAAATCACCTTGACTTATTTGAGAATATCAAACCACCCTTGCATTTAGGGAATAAATCCCACTTGACCCTAGTGAATGACTTTTTTTAATGTATTGTTGGATTTAGTTTGCTAAAATTTTGTTGAGGATTTTTGCATCTATGTTTATCAGAGATACTGACTTGTCTTTCTTTCTCTTTCTCTCTTTTTGTAGTGTCTTTATCTGGTTTTGGTATCAGGGTAATGCAGACCTCATAGAATGAGTTTGGAACCTTTCCTTCATCTTCTATTTTTTCGAAATATTTTGAGAAGAATAGTTATTAACTGTAAATGTTTGGTAAAATTTACCTGTGAAGCCATCTGTTCCTGGACTTTTGTTTGTTGGGAATTTTTTGATTACTAGTTCAATTTCATTGCTGGTAATTGGTCTGTTCAAATTTTCTGTTTCTTCTTGATTCAATTTTAGGAGGTTATGTTTCTAAGAATTTATCCATTTCTTCTGGGTTGTCCATTTTGTTGGCATATGATTTTTCATAATATTCTCTTATAATCCTTTTATTTCTCTGGTGTTTATTATTTCTTCTCTTTCATTTGTGATTTTGTTTATTTGGGTCCTCTCCCTCTTTTTCTTGATGACTCTGGATAAAGGTTTATCACTTTTGTTGATCTTTTCAAACATTCAGCTTCTGATCACACTGATCTGGTCTATAGGTATTTTCAGTTTCTCTTTCATTTATTTCTATTATAATATTTATTATTTACTTCTTTCTGCTGGTTTTGGGTTTGTTTTCTTCTTTTTCTACCTCCTCTATGTGTAAGCTTAGGTTTTTTATTTGAGATTTTTCTTGCTTCTTGAGATGGGCTTGTACTGCTATAAACTTTCACTCTTGAACCGTTGTGTTGGTTTTCATTTATATCCCTGTATTTTTAAAATTTATTCTTTGATTTCTTGGTTGACCTGTTTATCGTTTAGTAGCATGTTATTTAACCCGCATGTATTTGTGTTCTTTGCAAGTTTTTTCTTGTGATTTATTTATAATTGTATAGCATTGTGGGCTGAAAAGATGCATATTATGACATTGATCTTTCTGAATTAGTTGAGACTTATTTTGTGGCCTAATATGTGATCCATTCTGAAGAATATTCCATGTGCACTTGACAACAATGTGTATTCTGCTGTTTTAGGTTGCAGTGTTCAGAATATATCTGTTAGATCCACCTGGTACAATGTGTCATTCAAGGCTACTGTTTACTTGTTGATTTTCTGTTTGGATCATCTGTCCATTGATGTAAGTGGACATCACTACTATTGTTGTATAACTAATTGTTGTACAATTTTTCCTTTATGTTTGTTGACAGATGCTTTATGTATTTGGGTGCTCCCATATTGGATGCATAGATATTTATAATTATATCTTCTTGTTGGATTGTTCCTTTTATGACTATATAGTGTTCTTCTTTATCTCTTTGATTTAAAGTCTGTTTTGTCCAATGTAAGTATTGCTACTCCAGCTTTTTTTTGACATTCATTTTCATTAAAATGCTTTTCCATCCCTTCACTTTTAATCTGCATGTGTCTTTAGGTCTGAAATGAATCTCTTGTAGGCAGCATATAGATGGGCCTTGTTTTTTATCCATTCTGTAATCCTGTGTCTTCCTTTTAAAATTTTGGGGACACTTGGTTGGCTCAGTCGGTTAAGCGGCCATGATAATCTCACAGTTCATGAATTCAAGCCCTGCGTTGGGCTCTCTGCTGACAGTTCAGAAACTGGAGCTTGCTTCAGATTCTGTGTTTCCTTCTCTCTCTGCTCCTCCTCTGCTCACACTCTGTCTCTCTCTCTCAAAAATAAATAAACATTTAAAAAATGTTTTAAATTTTAAATATTTATTTTTGAGGGAGAGAGAGAGAGAAAGAGCATGTGAGCTTGAGTTGGGGAGGGTTACAGAAAGAGGGAGACAGAGGATCTGAAGCAGACTCTGTGCTGCCAGAACAGAACTCGATGCAGGGTTTGAATACACAAACTGTGATATCATGACCTGAGCTGAAGCCCGACATTTAACCGACTGAGCCACCCAGGCACTCCTTTTTAAATATTTATTTAATTATTTTGAGAGAGAGAGAGAGAGAGAGAGAGAGAGAGAGAGAGCGCGCATGCGTGTGAGCAGGGGAAGAGCAGAGAGAGACCAAGAGAGAGAATCTGGAGCAGGATCCATTGATGGCAGCACAGAGCCCAATGCAGGGCTCGATCTCACAAACTGCAAGATGATAACCTGAGCTGAAATTGAGAGTTGGGTGCTCAACTAACTGAGTCACCCAGGTGCCCCACCCATATCTTTTAATTGGAGAGTTTAGCGTATTTACACTGAAAGTAATTATTGATAGATGTGCGCTTATTTTGTTTTATGGTTGTTTTTGTAGTTCTTCTCTGTCCTTTTCTCACTCTGCTCTCTCATGATTAGTTGGCTTTCTTTAGCATTATAATTGGATTCTCTTATTTTTATTGTTTGCATATCTTTTACTGGTTTTGATTTGTGTTTACCATTCAGTTCTTATATAACGTCTTCTGCATATAGCAGTCTATATTAAGTTGATGGTCATTTAAGTTTGAACCTATTCTTTACTCCTCTCCCCACACAAATTTAAGTATATGGTATCATACTTCATATACTTTGATTTTGTGAGTCCTTTGATATTTACAGATATGATTACTGCTTTTGTGTTTCCTACTTTTCTTACTCCTATATATAGTCTTTCCTTTCTACTCAGATAGTCCTCTTTAACATTTCTTGTGAGGCTGATTTAGTTGTCATAAATTTCTTTAGCATTTGTTTGTTTGAGAAATTCTTTATGTCTTCTATTCTGAGTGCTAGCCTTGCTGGTTAGAATATTCTTGGCTGCATATTTTTGGCTTTCCTCTTTTTCAATATATCATGACACTCCCTTCTAGCCTGCAAAATTTCTACTAAAAGATCAGCTGATAGCCTTATAGATGTAACTGTCTTCTTTTCTCTTGCTGCTTTTAAAATTCTCTTATTATCAGTATTTTTTGCCATTTTGATTGCTATATATCTTGATGTGGACCTCCTTGGATTGATTTTGTAAGGGCCTCTTTATGCATCCTGGATCTGAATTTCTCTTTTCTTCCCCAAATTCAGAAAGGTTTTGGCCATATACTCAAGTGAATTTTCTGCCTTATTTTTTCTCTCTTCTTCTTCTGGGATCCCTATAATGTGAATGTTATTATTCTTGATGGTGTTGCTGTGTTTCCTAAGTCTGTTTTAATTTTATATTATTTTCTCTCTTACCTTCTCAGCTTGATCGCTTTCCACTATTCTATCCTCCAGGTTGTTGATCCATTCATTCTTGTGCTCTCTCTAGTCTGCTATTTATCCTATCTAGTGTTTGTGTGTGTGTGTGTGTGTGTGTGTGTGTGTGTGTGTGTGTGATTTATTGAGTCTTTCATCTCTATTTTTTTATGTTTTATATCTCTTTAAGGGGCTCAGTGAGGTCCTCTTCTCGTTTCTCAAGTCTAGTGAGTACCTTTATGATTACTAATTTAAATTCTCTGTTAGGCATATGACTTACCTCTGTGGGTTTTTTTTTAAGCTCTCTCTGTTATTTTATTCTGTTCTTTCTTTTGGGACATGTTCCTTTGTCTTCTCATTTTGGCCAGCTCTCCTTTTCTCTGTATTAGGAACTTGAGCTATGTCTCCTCTCTTAAAAGTACCAGCCTTTTGAAGAAGAAGTCCTGCAGTGCCCTGCAGTGCCCTGCAGTTCATTGTTTCCTGTTCCCTAGAACCTGGTGCTTCAGGGGATTCTTCTGGGCTTAGCCACTTTTCCCTTCAGTGAAGTTTTGTGCAATGGCTTTCTTTACTTGTGGGCAGTGTTTGGTCCCTGTACTTTATTAGTGGGTCAGTCTGGACAACCTTGGGCTTTAATTAAGTCAGACAACGCGTTTGCCACAGAGGCAGTATCACTGAACTTCAACGATCTTTCCCTTTGTTGTCCCCTGAGAAGCTTTCATTGGTGGCTGAGACCTGCAGTCAGTCCAGCAGTCTGCCCCCAACACACCTCTGGGCCATAGTCTGACTGGTGTGTATGGTAATCATTCTCTTTCCCTGGGGCAGGAGTCTCTTTAGACATAGTTCTAGACCCTGCTGGGGCTGCTTGCACACTGCAAAACTTGTGGTACCACTTTGGACGGACTCTAGCCAAGAGTGTATTTGAGGGACTGGATCCACAAAGTATGTGGGGATGGGATTCACAGTATTAGGAAGCTGGGTGGAGAGTGTTTGCCCTCTGTTGGTTCCCACAAGTGGTTCTTTGTTTAGGCTTGGGGGTAACAGGAAAAAACAACACTCACTAGCTACTTTATTCCTGAAGAAGTGCCCCAGTGATCTCTACTCCTCCAGCACATGCTCTGAGATTCAGAAACAAATCTTCTTCCTGTATGTCCCAGGAGATTTTCAAGTGCTGGTTCCATGTGTTGTGATGTCTCTTTAAGGACAGGGACTCTTTCTTCTTGTCCTCCCTCCCAGAGCTGAGCCTGCTGATTTTTCAAGTTTCAGATTTTAAGTCCTGCTGGTTGTAAGAACTCATGAAATGTGTCCCCTCTGGTTTTCAAAGCCAAACATTATAGGGATTTCTATTCCCTGTGTGGACTCCCTGGTGTAAGCATCTTTTTCTCTCTTCTTTCCACCACCACAGTGTCCCTCTCTTTCATGGACAGTCCCATGGGTCAGTTTAGCTCATGACCATATTTCTACTCAGCCTATGGAGGCCACTTCTTTGCATTTAGTGGTAAAGTTTGTTCTGCCAGTCTTTGGGTCATTTTCTGGGTTATGTACACTGATGTGTGTGTTATCGAATTGGATTTTTTCAACAAAGTTAGCTTAGGGTCCTCATACTCCACCATCTTCCCTGGAAGTCCTTGGGAGTGGTTGTAACATTTCAAATGTTAATATCATTAAATTTTTTTTGATCACTTTTTCTAAATTTCCTTCAAATTTTAGAGAAGGAAAAAGAATATAATACAAAGGACTCAATAAAAGAGCCTATAAATACAACTCTTTTCTTTGTGATGAGAAATGCCTCAGATGAGGATTTTCTAGATGTTCACCTTTCAAAAAAAGCCACTGCATACAATTAAACTGCAATTCCAAGAAGGCAGAACACTGACACCAGAAGAATAATTTGCTCAGAGAAATGGTAGGGGTAATTATGGTGTAGCCCTTGAATGAGGTGTGGTAGTCAAGGAGATGCACCACTGGCCATGAATCCAAAGAGTGAGTGTGACACCTGCTTTGTGGAATCAGAAGGGTCAGCAAAACTGGACAGTAGATTAGTAACTTATGGCCAGTGAGTGTCTAAGAATGTGAACTCTCAGACAGGTTTTAGGAGAATATGGCTACCAGAGAACAATCTTGAAAAACTACTGAAAATTATGTCATGAGAAAAGCATCCAGGTTCATGTTTCCCACTTAATAATTCATTAGGAAACTAAAGCTAGTTATGTAGTGTGTATAGGAAAGACAGAAAATACCATTTCCCATGTCTGGAGTAACTTTTCTCATTCTTGTCCATTATAGAAGCTCATTTTCATTTTAGATCTGGGGTAAATGTTATTTTACTTCACCTTTTGTCATTTCCCCTATTTTCAAGTATAGCCACTCCTTCCTTTGTCTCTCATAGCATTTACACACACACACACACACACACACACACACACACACACACACACACACTTTCTCTTCGTCTCTTAACCATAGATTAAGTATTTCAAAGAAAGTGTTCAGAACATCCACTTACCTTTGTATCTTGGCCCCTAGCACATGGACTGACACACAATAGGTGCTCATAAATATTGAATAAATACATTAATAAGGCTTATAGACAAAGAGAGTAAGATTAAAGTGTAGCAGGATAAGAACCAAGAGTTTTTAAGACACAGTGGCTCTCATGCTTGAAAGTGATTCGAAATACATTCCAACAGAATTTGAAAACATTTTGGATTCAGTATGTTTCAAGGATTATTACTAAAACCAGAAAAAGATGACTGATTCATATGAGGCTAAGTGGCTAATTCTTAGAATTGGCATTTTGTCACATTTGCCATCATTCAACTAATCCTTAATAGGGTGGGATTGGCAAATGAATAGGAATTGATTTGCATTAAATATATTACAATTAGTTTTAAAGGTATATAAATTATAATTTGATAGATCAGTATAGAAATCTTTCATAATAGTTTGTTCTCAATTAAGTTGTTTCCATAATTCCAAATTTAAAAATCAAAACTTTTCAACTGTTCATCTAGTCATGAGCCTGAACTCCTAATAAATTCAAAGTAACGGAATCTTCTAGCATGATTTGGATCTCTATCAATAACTGAGTAGAGGCAGTTTTCAACTGAATTATTTGCAAAAAAAATCACACTTACATGGTATACTGCATTTTGTATTATTTTAAGAAATGTATCTTTGACATATTAGATGGTTATTAATAAATAAATAAATAAATAAATAAATAAATAAATAAATAAATAACATAAATAGTATAAGTTAAGTATTGTCCATCTTAGGTTACATATTGATAACAGATGAAGTAAAATTATCCTTCTTCATGTAAGCAGACAGCGGGAACTTGAGCACTGTTTGTTTTTTTCTCCTCTTGTCTCTAATTTGATCTCTAGAGCCTTGGTCTCAATTTCCATAAAAGCCATTTCCTATGTGAAGTAGGCAATTTTTACTGATGAAGAAAAGACCTCTGTGACATTTTTTTCTGGAGGCTAGCATCAATTTGTTGACTTCTTTCCAGTGACCTTCAAAGGATAATGATAACGCATCATTACTAATCTATATTGGAGTTGAACTTGTAATCTTTAGACCAAGAGTTGTGTATTTGACATCTTTATGCATGATTTCTGTATTTTATTTCATTTTATTTTTATTTTTTTTAATTAAAGTATTTTATTATTTTCTTTGTGAAAAACTTATTGAGAGTACTTGATGGTGCTTGTCTCCTAATGATTTCTGTATTTATCTCTTGGGTCATTTGTGAGCAGACATGGGAAATTCATATAAACTTAGTTGCAAGGGTGTTAGGAACTTTAGGATAAAAATTCTGTGCAATTCAATTACTTTAAAATTGATGATGGCCACAAGAAAATGTGACATACATATTGTACCAGAGCAGTCAATAGCTCTTTTAGTGAGCTCTATGGTGTATAGCCGAGGCAAGAAATTCTTCCTTGTATAAAAATTCCATTTTTATCTTGATTCTTAGTAACTTAAAATCAACTAGGTACATATCCATGGTTCACATGGAAAGGATTATAAAAGGTTTAGAAATATAAAACAGATTATATAGCCTAGATTCTTCATGCCTTTATAACTGAAACCCAGGTACTACACGGATATACAACTTTGAAGGTATGTAGAAACCATACTGTGGTGATACCAGCTCTCATTGCCAACGAGTGGAGGTCTTAGAACAGACCTGAGAGACACACATATAGATTTTTTAAAATGACATTTATTCTTCCACTGAAACTGAACACATTATTCTGAGTCAGATATACTTGCTTGCTGAATCTCTCATTACTACCTTTGGGTAAATGAGGAAAGGAAATGCTTTCTTTCCCATATTCCTGCAAAATTATGCCTTGTATCTCCAACACTTAGCAGGATGAACTGGCTACTTAATTCCAATTAAACAAAGACTTAAACCACACATGACAGGAAATCATGTTCACATGAATGGCTGTCTTTTCTCTCATCTCCAGATGTAAAACATGCAAGAGATTTATGAGAATATTCTTTGTCAAGATCTTCAGAATAGAGGGTTCTGAAAAGGATATGATTAATATGTGGTAATCACATACTGTTTGTTTAAGCAGCTTTTCTTTTTTCATTGGAAATAATGACTGTTTAAATGAAATTAATAATTTTTCCCTATTGTCTAGGCTAACGTTGGTTGGTTGGGTTCAGTTACCTGCTATGATTATGATCCTGTTAAAGTACAGATGCATTAGTGGCTTACAGAAATTCTGCTCTATCAACTACTACTTTTTCTTTTTCTGAAGTCAAATGGAGCGATTGGTGTGGTTCTTCCCTCTGAAGTCTTTTATCTTCCTTGAAGTAGTAACGTGCTTTGTCATAAACATGCTAATGGCCAACCTATAAGGTTTATTTCGTTAACAAATACTGATTAACAAATAAAGATGTGTCAATTAGCAATTAAACTGCAAAGAAAGTAATATATTGTAATATTCAGTGTTTGAGAAAGCATAAGAAATAACACTCGTATATTCTTCTTGGGGACTAACTTCTGTGGACATATCTTGAGAGTGTATATCAACACATGTAAAAATATGTGAACCTTTTGACCCAATAACTTTACTTCAAATATATTTATCCTAATTAACAAATAATGAGTGTGTAAAAAGATATTTTCAAAACACTATATATTATATCTTTCCTTTTTTTAATTTAATTTAATTTAATTTTATTTTATTTTCAACGTTTATTTATTTTTGGGACAGAGAGAGACAGAGCATGAACGGGGGAGGGGCAGAGAGAGAGGGAGACACAGAATCGGAAACAGGCTCCAGGCTCTGAGCCATCAGCCCAGAGCCCGATGCGGGGCTCGAACTCCCGGACCGCGAGATCGTGACCTGGCTGAAGTCGGACGCTTAACCGACTGCGCCACCCAGGCGCCCCATATCTTTCCTTTTAAAGGTGATAATATATAAAACAATGTGAAAGTCAATAATAGGACATTTGTGATATAAATTGTATATCATAAATAAATTAGTCTTAAAAATAATGTTGTAGAAAAATATTAAATACCATAGCAAGAGACTCATGATAGTTTATATGAAAAGGGTGTGCTAGAAAGCAGTATTTCCAGGATGATTTTTATTTAAATGGAAATTGCATGTTAAAGACTAAAACATGCATGTTTCAGAATATTAATTGAAATTATCTCCCAGTCAAGGTTTATTGGGTAACTGTCACCATTGATCTTTACTTTCTAAATGTTTTCATGACATTTTAAATTAGAAAATACCAAAAAAATCTTATTTCAAACCAAAAAAAAAAAAAAAAGTCATTCTGCAGATAAGTAGGGCATTATTGATTGTGTAGAGCTTTGAAAAGTTGACATCGCTTTATAAATGACGTGCTTAGAGATTTCCTATTTGCTCTTATTTTGATGGGCCAAACCAAAATGCCATGTACCTGCCTATGAGACAGATAACTTGAAAGAATGTCTTATGGCTCCAGAATAACTGAGGAGAATGTCCCACAAGATGTGTGCTGTGACAAACTAGGAACCACCCATAATCATATGTAGAATATAGTTATCCTCAGTTTTCACAACTTTCACCTCTAAATTTAGAGAAAACTCATTGCTTGGATCTTTGGGATCTGATGGGTGGGAAGATATGTCTTAGGAACAGGGGGCTTGATTTAGGTTTTGAGCTCAGGTCATATGCTTTAGTACATTTATTATAAATCTTTATGATAAAATATTGGGTATAAGCCTAGATAAATATAATATGGTAACTTGTTTCTTCTCATTTTTCATTTGAATTTATATAAACATCATTGCTCTCCCTTGGAAACTCTACAGAAAGGGATGAATGTGGTTTGTGGCAGAATTAATTTATTTTTAAGTTCGCTAGCAAAATACCCTAAAAATCTCATCCACATTTCTGACACAAATTTAGGAAACATAAGTCTACCAATCAAAAAAGCTACTAGAAATAAATTTTAATTCTCTGCCTCTCTAACCTCTGTACTAGAATACTATTTATTGTATCACAGGTACCCAGAATACTCCTGGAATTTAGTAGGCATTCTATAATTTGTTAAATAAATTGCATAGATTAATGAAAAATGAATCCATTAGATTAGACAATACAAAATCATTAGTGACTGCTACTAGAATCCTTTGCTATGAGAGCAGAAATTCTGGGTTGCTGTGAGGTATTGAGTATTTGGGAAATGAGGAATCACTTAGATTTTATAAAGTTTTACTGTGTATCTTCAGGATGTTTCCACAAGCTTTGATTGTTTCTGAGTCTTATACATCATTTAAACTGTCTTTCGATTATTCAACTGACTTACTATCCCTCTGTTAAATGGCAAGACTTCAGAGACACTCCCCTAACATGTGTCTCTTGAGATTTTCCAAAGAGGGAGGCATTTATTCTCACTTCTAACACCTCCTACATTGTTGTGCTACCTATTCCTTTCTCCAGGCTTGTTCACCATTCTTTCCAGCTTTCAGGGAAATGGCTTTCTATTATGGTATTCATTGTCTTTGAAAGAAGGTCCCACATTAAAGTTTAGTGATTCTAGGGACACAAATCCTTCATTGTATCATTACCTCTCTTCTTCCCAGGACATCTAGGTGTTCCCTGGGGACTGAGCTGAAATAGTTTCAAATATAGCCTCATACTTGACCTAGAATCTCCTGTCTCTGGAACTTCCAAGGCTGGGCTGCTGAGACTAGTCCACCATACAAGTTTACTTTTCAATTTAGCCAGGGCATCCTTGGAGGTCCAGGACTCCTTCCTACATAATTTGGCTTCTTTGGGGAGACATAGCATATCATATTATATATATACACACACACCTCATCCTGTTTATAATATTATATTTTTCCCCCTATGGGATTCCTGGGCATTAAACAAAATCCTTTTATGGTTTTGTTTTTTTTTGTTTTTTGTTAGGTACCCTTGAGCATTCCAAATCAATTACAGAATCACAGTCTGTCTGGAGCAGAGAGAGAGCTACTGTGGTGTTGTCACTTTCTTCAATCAATCACGTATCTCAACTTTGATTCATGTAAGACATTTTCTTGGATGTTTAAAATTCAAATATATTTGCTTATAACTCACCTCTCCTGCAAAGGATTTAAGCTAACTTATAGCAAAAGTCATATTTAACAAATTAGTAAAATATATGACATCAGAACCAAGTAAAGAGGTTTCCAAATAGATCAACACAGGTAATGTGATTGATATTTATCTCTGAGTTTTCAGGAAGCCAGAATGAAATTATACACACACACACACACACACACACACACACACACACACACACACATATATGCATAAGCCAAGTTATTAGAAAGTAGAAACCATAGCTCTTCAGGGGAAACAAATATGTAAATAATTTTGAACTTGATTGCAAATAGATGCACTGAGTGACAGAAAACGTCCTCAGTAAAATATTAACACAAATAGAACAATCGAAATGCTTAAGAAACAAGTTGAGTTTGTAAAAAACATTTTTGCCTTGGAATCATTTAGATTGATGGTGATCATACAAAACACTGTATTTTCAAAATTAACCAGCCTACAAAGATTTTACATCTCCTTATGATGAAGAATTGGCTTATTAGATTCAGTAAATATTTCTTATAGGCTTATTATTAGTCCAGCAGCCTCTTATATGCTATGAGGGATGGCAGGCAACTTAAGATGGGGGTTCACCATGTATGAAACTTTCCATTTTATTTAATATTATTTTCTCAGCAATAGAAAAGAAGAATTGTGTATTTATTTTTTCTTATTATTGAGTAAGGATTGGTGGTGTATGTGTTGAAAAAAAGCGAAATTTCATTTTTTTATTTGAAGGATTTGATCACTGCTGGATTGAAATTAGAACAGTGAAACAAAGAGAATAATCAAGAATGGTGCCCATGATTTTGGCTTTACCCCTGGAAGAATGGTAGTGCCAACCACTGAAATTGGCAAATGGCTAGAAAAATCACGAAATCCCCTTTTGGGCATCTTAGGTTAGAGATACCTAGCAGACATTTATATCTTACTTCCCCTTCGTAACATTTGATGCTGTATTGTATTTAATCACTTCAAAAGCTTTCTTTCTTTTTCTTTTCCTCTAATTATTGTTTCTTAGCATTTCTGTCTTCTTACCACTTCACTGCTCCTTTTCTCTTGTGACCATCTGTTTTCCTATGTTATCACAACCACATAGAACTTCAACAACTGTCTGGATGCTAATGTACCACAGTGTATCTTTTTACCACAGACCTTTCTCCTGAACTCAACATACCCATTGATTTAATTGAACCTTCTACTAAACTTGTCTCAAACTCTGCTCACCAACTTTGCCCACATGCTTGTTATTCTTTTCTTACTGAGTAATACTAAATATCGAGAGTTAACTGTGTATCAGATACTCTGCTAAGCATTTTATATCCATTGATTCACTTAGTTCTTACAACAACTTACAAGGTAGATAGATGTCACCCCACTTTCCATATGAAGAAATTGAAGCACTTAGTGACTTTTGTAAAGTGGCAGAGCTGGGGTCCTAAACTCAGGTAGGTGATCCTCTCCAGAATCTAGACTCTTAACCTGTAAGCTATATAGCACCTTTGCTATCACCATCTGTTCTTTAAATTATGTCAGAAATCTGGGAATCACTTCAGTCTTCTTATTCTTCATATATATGCAATATGTTATCAAATCCTCTGAACAGATCTTGGATCTATCTCCTTTGTTCTGTCCCCACTGCTATGTGTAACTTTCAATCTTCATTATTTCTAACCAGGACTATTTCCACATCTTTCTCTGTCTTCAGTCTTTTATCTCTTTTATAGTGCTGCAAACAAGTTTATACAAATTGAAAATATTATCATATTCTTTACCTATTTAAATCCATCCATTATCTTCTCATTGATAGGCAATATGGTCTAGTGGTTAAGAATTCAGGCCAACCCATATGGGACCAAACCCTATTTTGCTACTTAATTTATTTAGTTTAAGTTTATTTAGAATCTCTACCCTTAATAGCCACATCTTAAAATGGAGTTCATAGTAGTAACTATGCTGTAGAGGTATATGGAGCATTAAGGGAGAGAAGGCATGCAAAACATTTAGCAGAGTGTGTAGCACGTAGCAAAAACATAGTAAGTGCTGCTGATAATTTATTGTTGTTGTTGTTGTTGTTTCAGTTTCTAAGGCAAAATTCAGTCTCAGCCTGGCATGAGAGGCCCACAGCACCACCTATCTACTCCTTCAGTCTTACGTTGACCTAAGCGTTATTCCTTATGCCCACCACACCCAGTGAAATATCACAAGTCTCACACATCTATGCTTTCACTCAGCTGCCCTTCCTGCCTGGAACCATGTGTCCTAGCTGAGACACCTGGCAAAATGTTTCTTACGTTTTGAAACTTGATTTAAAAAACATATCACAAAGTCCCTCCTGATTCTTCCTTCTCACTCTACTCAGGATTGAGTAGAGTATTTTCTCTCTGATGTCCTTTCTATTCACCACAAATTTCTCTCCTAGTACCCATGGTATTTAAATGCAGTATTTGTGTACATATCGTTGTTCCTCTTTCATAGCCTAAAGTGTTCAGCATCAAAGAGTTTTATTGACCTTTGTATTCCCGGGACAGACCACAATGCCTAGAATGTAAGACACAAAAGATCTGAGAAACACATGGAGAATAGCCATGTCACTCCAGATGAGGCCTAGATCACCAGCCAACCCATCAGCTCATCAAGGACACATGAGCAAACCCATTCTAGAACAACAGCACTGCCAAGTTGAGCTGCAGATTTATGAGAAATGATACATGGACACTTGGCATTTTAAGCACAAGATGTGGGGTGTTTGTTTCATGACAGTAACTAACTGAAACAGATCATAAATAAAACACCAGGAAAAGAGAATAATTTAATTTCAATGCTAGATTTTCTATGCAAACAACAGTAAGAGAGACTTTGGAAGAAACAGTTTGTCCTTGTCTGTAGGAAAATAAAAACACTTCATAAAGGGAGTAAAAACTCACAAGATTAGGAGCTTTTCATTCCAATTATAAAAGTTGAAACTCCAGCTCATCACTCGCTCCACCTCCGTTTTCTTAGCCACTATTGATGAGCATATCAGAGACTTGGAGGCATCCAGTTATTTTGTAATAGTGGAGAGCAACTGTGTGTGATGAGTGTCTGGGGCACAATGGAAGTCAGTATAGCTACATGTACAATGTCAGGATTTTGCACAACGCTTCCCAATTAACTTCCAGAGAGCCTGACTACAATATCACCAGCTGCTCACTCAATCAATTTCGACACGTTTTCCCGAGCTAAATGGGGCTTGCATGACTGCATTTGCATGGGAGCTTTCTCCAGTCGCAATGCCATAACTAGCGGGTGAAGTGTTTGGAAATGCCTCTTTTTTGTGCTTTGTGGGGCATTCTCTTTGATTTTATATCTTCCCTGTCTCTTTCTCCAATGTCGCTTTGCATCTTTAAGACTTGTAAGTTTGGAATGAGTCAAAAACCAGTGATGTGAGGACTGAGATGAACTCCACACCTTTCATAATTTATTCATCGATTAATTCATACTTTTGCAAGATACAGACTGACTGCCTATTATGTGTGAGGTACTGTGCAAGGTGCTGGGGATACAATAAAAAATAACATTCAGCCACAGAATTCACATTTGAGGGAAGAGCCTGGAAATACAGAAGTAAACAATAGGTAATGATAGGGAGGATAGTCAGAGCAATCTCCTGTAAGAAGGTTCTGTTTAAGATGAGACCTGAAGGACAAGAAAGAGTCAGCGATGGGAAAACTTTGGGGAAAGAGAATTTAAGGTGGCTAGAAAGAGTGACAAATCTCTTTTGTGGAGAAGAGCTCATTGGGTTACAGAACTGACGAGTGGCCAGTGTGATGATAGTAGGACACAGAAGTTATAAGAGAACAAGACAGGGAAGCCAAGCAGAGAGTAGTGCATGCAGAGTTCCGAAGACCAGGCCAGTAATTTGCATTTTGCATGACTTGGGCATTCAGATCACTCTTTCTGCTTTTCTTTATTGTCCTAAGACAATAAATCAGCTGAATGCAAGAGAGGGAGAAAAGAGACTGGCAATTGCAGTGATATAGGTGTGTACTTGGACAAGAGAGATGATAGTGAAGAAGGAGACAATGCAGAGATTATGCTACGTTTTGGAGGTGGGGCTGTCTGATCTAACGGAAGACATGTTTTTGAGGGTGTTTTGGTGGAAAAATTACTAATATAAACTTCAGTTTGCTCTACCAGCCTCAGACCACAAGTGATGATTCCATCCAGTGAAGGGCATTACATTGTACCAAGATCACCAACTGAGGTTGCCTAACTTTTGAATGGGAAAAACTATAGCCAGATAGGTAGGCGTCAAAAATTTTAAATGGGCTCAGCAGAAAGAACTATTCATGTGTACAGAAATGGCAAACGTATGCAAACTGAAATGTTTCTTCAGATAAGAAAAGATTTAAAATTTCCCTCAACCAACATTTCTTCGTATTTGATGTCTATTGTACCTAGGATGAGCAAATGTATAGGAAAACTAGAAGTAAGCCTAAATTAAACTTTACAGATACATTTTTGGGAAATACATCTGCCCTGGTCATGCACATGATATAAACCACAATGAATCAGTAGTTCCTACTGAGTAATATGCTAAATGACTTAGTGTCTGGTTTATATTAAGTGGCAAAGTCGTTGACACTTGAATGAGGGGTGGGGGTGTTAGGGATGCTGACCTCCCCCTACACACAGTTGAAAATTGCATATAGGGGCACCTGGATGGTTCAGTAGGTCGAGAGTCCCACTCTTGATTTTGGCTCCGATCGTGATCTGAGGGTCATGGAATCAAGCACTGTTTTAGGCTCCACACTGAACATTGAACCTGCTTAAGATTTTCTCTTTCTCTCTCCCTCTGCTCTCTCCCCCTGCCCCCACTCGCATGCCCGCCCTCCCTCTCTCTCTCTCTCTCTCTCTCTCTCCCTCTCTCTCTCTCCCTCTCTCTCTCTCTCTCTCTCTCTCTATATATATATATATATATATATAAAGACAAAAAAACCCATTTTTTAAAGAAAGAAAGACAAAAAAAAAGGAAAATTTGCATATAACTTTGACCCCCCCCAAAAACTTAACTACTAATAGCCTACTGTTGACCAGAAGCTAAGAGATAACAAACAGTAGATGAACACATATTTTTAATATTATATACTATATTCTTACAGTAAAGTAAGCTAAAGAAAATGCTATTAAGAAAACCATAAGGAAAATACATTTACAGTACTGTGCCAGATTTATTGAAAAAAAATCTGCCTGTAAGTGGACCGACACAGTCAACCCCATATTGTTCCAGGGCCAACTGTAATCAGAAATCAAACAAATCCCAAGATAATAGAAAATTATTTACTAAAAGTAGAAAAAGAATAACACTCCAACTGCTGGTATTCAGCAACTTTAAAGTTGAGATAAAATGTATAAATGGAACTAAATTCTCTTGCTCTGCAACTCAACAGGCAATAATACAACAAATGAAAAGCTTTATTTATGGAAGATTTGAGATTTCCTCAGGTTTAAAAAAATCATAGGAAAAAAAAGACTATGAATACAAAGAACATAGAGATTTATGTAATTGTGGTAAGAGAATAATAGTCTCCCACAGATTTCTATGTCCTAATCCCTGAAACCTGTGAATATGTTACCTTACAAAAAGGATTTTGCAGATGTGAATAAGTTAAGGACCTTGCCATTGCAAGATGATCCTGAATTAGCTAGTGGGGCCCAGTGAAATCATGAATCTTTGGGGGAGGGAAGTAGGAGGGTCAGAGATACAGAATTAGATGTAGTGACAGAACTAGATTTGAGAGAGACAGGAAGGTTTGGTGATGCACCATTATCATATGATGAAGGAAGGGGTCATGAGCCCCTGAGGAATGCAGGAGGACTCCAGATGCTGGAAAAGCAAGGAAACCCATTTTCCCTTTTAGCTTTGAAGAGAGAGGCAGCTTGACTATACCATATTGAACTTCTGACCCCTAGAATGTTAAATAAACAAAAATTGTATTGTTTTAAACCACTAAGTTTGTAGGGGCGCCTGGGTGGCTCGGTTGAGCTTCCGACTTCAGCTCCGGTCACCATCTCACAGTTCATGAGTTCGAGCCCCGCATCAGGCTCTGTGCTCACAGCTCGGAGCCTGGAACCTGCTTTGCATTCTATGTCTCCCTCTTTCTCTGCCCCTAACCCACTCGCATTCTGTGTCTGTCTCTCTCAAAAATAAATAAAACATTAAAAAAAAATTTAAACCACTAAGTTTGTGGTAATTTGCTATGACAGTAGTAGGAAACTAATACAACAATGAAAAAACAGAGGAAATGGGGGAAAACTATCATACAAGAATAGACATTTATATAAAACTAAAACTGAGACTGAAGTACTATTTAAAGCAATATGTGCAATAAAAAATGAAACTATTAAAAAAAGGATTGTGGATTCTGTGCAATGTGGCATCTCTAATATAAATAGAAAATATTCAAGAGAAACTTACAGTACCAAATAAAGAAAATAATAATGCATACTTAATGCAAAGCATTTAACTAAAACATTTGGAAGTTAGCATGTAGATATTAGATAAGGACTAGTATTTAATAAGAGATTGTTTAAAAGACTGCTTTTAGCGGTGCATCCACAAAACTTTCACATTCTATAACCAGACCATTTACAGTCAAAGATCCCAAGAACTTCAGTCCGTGGTCAGTAATAACTGTTAATTGGAAAGTTCCATAGTAAACTCATAAAAGGAGACTGGATAATACAGAGATAGTTCATGAATATATATAATCTTTAGTGTATCTTAAATATATCTTAAAGATGAATTTTCTGAACGTGAAAAGAAATGCTAATAATGAACCACCCTAGTTGTTTACTGGGGTTTCTAGGGGACCTTCAGTGGCTCAATCAGTTAGGTGTCCAACTTCGGCTTAGGTCATGATCTAGAAGTCTGTGAGTTGGAGCTCCACATCGGGCTCTGTGCTGACAGCCCAGAGCTTAGAGCCTGCTTCAGATTCTGTGTCTCCCTCTCTCTCTCTCTCTGCCTCTCCCCCACTCATTACTCTCTGTCTTTCAAAAATAAATAAACATTAAAAAATGTTTTTTAATGTGGTTTCTTGCATGTTGTTTAATTTTGCTTTTAGAATATTGTGCCACGGAACTATGGTCTGGTCCTCTGATCGTGAATTCAGGAGTAGTCTGAAATCTATGAAGAAAGAATTTCTAATGGAAAATTTCAGACTAATCTTTTATAGGTCACATTATCCCCACTGCAATATAGCCTGCTCAGCCAACGGCATGAAATACTAACTCTTTTCAAGACAAGTACAAGATTTTTCTATTTTCCCTAGTCCTTTTTAATTTCAGACTTCCTGAAATAAAATGCTGAAAAAGTACCTGTATATTTTCCAAGAAATGGAAGGGAAGAAAGAGGGCCTTTTGTCAACAATTACCAGCGATGGCAGTACAGATACCCCAAAGCTAGGGCAAACATCTGATTAATAAAATTGAATCACTTGTAAATCAGCGGTGAAGTGTCAGGTCCTTGAATAGGTTGGAGGATTTATTCTAATGAAAGAATGGCAATAAAGAAGCATTTACAACTGAAATGGGGATGGAAGTAATTAAGAGCTCCTTTGAAAACAGAAGGATAAATGAAGGAGTTGGGGAAGGCTAGAGTGTTAATAGGAGTTAACACAACAGCTGCCGACCGTTTGTCTTCTTGATCGGCTAACTTTATGGATTTTTTTAAGGCAGCATTCCATTTAAAACACTATGGTAAACATAAATATTTATCCAAATGGTATGATCATAACTCCTGGAATCAGATGTCGAATATAAAAGTAATACCATGTTTAAAGGCCCATGGAAAACATTTTTTTTCACAGTGCCAGATTGAATATAATCTTTGAAATTGCTAAATGCTACAATTCAGAAACAGAGTATGTCAGGTTATTTAAATAAAAGTTACAGAAATTAAAATGTGTGAGGACAGGTTTAAAGTTCCATTGACTTTTCATATTGAGTTAGTTTAGCTGAAATCTTACTATCTCTTCTGGCCCAATTCAAATCCTTGCCTTAAACATCTTTGACAATGTTGTCACTTCCTTACTGGGCTTATAAATGTTATTATGTTCTTCATTCACTTTTAATAAATAGCTCATATTCCAAAGTGGATGTAAATTTCCTATTGGCAAAGAAATAAATGTAAAATTTCCTGTTTTTTGCACCCATGGAGGAAGAATTGGTTGAGAATCTTCAAGTGACTGAGAAAGACATCATAAGCAGAACAAAAAGAAAAGAAAGGAATGTATTGGCTCACTTAAACAATTCCAAGGTAGATTTTTCAGGTATTTAAATTAATTAAACAAGGAGGCCATTAAACAGATGGCTCTAATCCTGTGGTGGCCTACATAAGCAAACCAAAACCAAACACTGTCAATGATTCAAGCTTATTAAGTCAAAACCCTGAGGACAGCCAATCAGAAGCAGCTTACTAGGCTTTAAACTATAGCCAACCAATAATTCTTAAGTCAACTTTTAAAAATTTTAATATGCCTCATTTTATCTTTAATACAAGTAATGCTGGATTAAGGGCTTCAAAATCTTTTTATCAAAATCCAAATTTTCTCTATTGTTAACTCTTCTCTGTTGAAGAAGTTCAAGCTGGCTCTTACTGTATGATCCCAGGACTCCAGGCTTTCCTTTACATACCCAGAAAGAATACTACAGTATCTTTCCCATAAACATCATCAGAAAAAGATCTAATTATTTCTCCCTGGCTCTGACTGTGACTTCCTTTGCATCTTAAAAAAAATTTTTTTTAATGTTTATATTTGAGAGAGACAGACAGAGCTTGAGTGGGGGAGGGGCAGAGAGAGAGAGGGAGACACAGAATCTGAAGCAGGCTCCGAGCTGTCAGCACAGAGCCCAACGCGGGGTTCGAACTCACAGACCATGAGATTATGACCTGAGACGAAGTCGGATGCCCAACCAAATGAGCCACCCAGGCGCCCCTCCTTTGCATCTTTAAACTATTTATTTTGGCCAGAGAAATATGATAAAATGACTGGGAAGTCTTAGTTCACATGTATCACATCTGAATTAGGCATGGATATAATCTAGCCTCAAACACAAGTGCTGAGGAAGCAGAGGAAAGGTGGACCCACAGAGAGAAAGGGTAGGTTTATTCATCAGAAAGAGAATGAATGTCTCAATGTACAAAAATTCTGTCTTCTGTGAAAAACCCAAAATTCATTCTCTCTCTTTCTCTCTCTCTCTCTCTCTCTCATCCTTTTGGAGATTTCCAAAATATACATGAGAATGTGTTTTATGGGGGAAATTAAAGGTGAGGAAGTAGGTTTGGGTCAAATTGTGGACAGATCTGAATACCAGGCTAAAGACTTGAGACATTATGTTCTCAGTAGGCTACCATTGATGAAGATTTTGAGTGGAAGAATATCACGTGTAACAGGTATTTTCCCCTAATTATTATTAAAATATATGGCAATGAAGTTAATATAAATGTTGCAATTACTCTGTTCCTGGTGTACATTTTGTATATATGTATATATATGTATATATATAATATGTATATATATATATATATATATACACACACATATATATGTATATATATATTTTTTTCTCTTACCACTTTATGAGGTAGGTTAGAATAATCTTTTGAATAGAAATTGAGTCTCAGAAAAAACAGGTGAAAGACATCAAAAGGTATAAAGTTCCAGTTATAAAATAATTAAGTCATGGGGATTTAATGTATAGCATGGTGACAGTAGCTAATAATACTGCATATTTGAAAGTTGCTAAGACAGCAGATCTTAAAAGCTCTGATCACACAAAAAAATTGTAACTATGTGTAGTGATGGATGTTAACTAGACTTCTTGTGGTGGTGATCATTTCGCAGTACATACAAATATCCAATCTTTATGCTGTATAGCGGATACTAGTGTAATGTTACATGTCAATTATACTTCAATTTAAAAAAGGACATAGTTTGTTGTAACACAGCTGTTGAAAACATTTCCTGATTGTCAAGACTCAGAGAAACAGAATGGGGTTCCAATTCATACCTCTTGTTGTTGCTGTTTATTTATTTTTGAGAGAGAGAGAGAGAGAGAGATCGAGATCGTAAGTGGGAGAGGGGCAGAGAGAGAGGGAGACACAGAATCCAAAGCAGGCTCCAGGCTCTGAGCTGTCAGCACAGAGCCTGACACCGGGCTCCATCCCACCAACTGTGAGATCACGACTTGAGCTAAAGTCTGAGGCTCAACAACTGAACCACCCAAGTGCCCATTCGATTCATACCTCTTATTTCAAACTGGTTCTTCTTGTGTCCCCTGTTTAAATGGAGCCTCCTTTAGAAGTCCTCAGAGGGTATCCTCTGCTCACGTTGTTGGAGGGCTTCCTGCAAACCTCCTTCCCTTGACCTGTTTATTCTCTCTTGGTTCCAAAGTGTTCTGCTGCTGAACCTCCACCCCTATCATTGAATCTGTTTTCTTAAGAGCCTTGGATTTCAGACATTGTTTTCAAGGCATGATGTAACTTTTCACATTAATAGTGATATTTTCAAAAACTGGAAAATGCAAAGGCCAGTTCTAAGATAATAATTGTCAGTGTGGCATTGTACAGAGTGGTTAAAAGAACGGTTTTGCGGGTAAGAGAATGAAAATAGGAGGGTCAAATAGTTTGCCGCTATAGCAACACTCAGTGTGGGAAGCAGATCTGGAGTAGAGGCACTCGGTTTTCTAGCTCAATGAGTTTTCTATTCTGACCCAACTCTGACTTTTAAAACAAAACAACTTGTCTTTGAGATATTGTCTCTGAAAACCTTTCCTAGTGGAAGCTAATGAGTCTGATGTGTAAAATAACATTATACACAAAGGCAAATTTAAAGAGAAGTAGTACTTTTGTCCTTTCAGATTTGTATATGTGGAAACAGAACAAAAGAAACTTCTTTGGTGTCACTGCAAAATTTGTTTTATTGAAGAGTTTTTGCTAAATGGAACATCACCAGATATTTTAACTTTTTAATGTTTATTATTTTCGAGAGAGAGAGAGAGTGAGAGCGAGCACAAGAGGGGAGGGGCAGAGAGAGACAGTGACAGAATCCAAAGCAGGTTCCAGACTCTGAGCTGTCAGCCCAGAGCCTGATGTGCTTGAACTCAAGAGCCGTGAAATCATGACCTGAGCCGACGTTGGAAGCTTAACCAATTAAGTCACCCAGGTGCCCCCATCACCAGATATTTTAAATTCATGTCAAAAATTATCCCATGATTTAAAAAATGATGTAAATGATACACAGAAATGTAGCACAAATGAAAATCATACTATTGCTTTGCTTAACTTATTGAAAACATCCGTAAGTTTAAAACAGGATAAAATATTTTAGAAAATGAGATAGGCCTCAAAACATTACCAAAAGGTGGAACTCCAAAGCATGTGAGGATGGCCATTGCTCCAGTGTCATAATTATACTGGACTCACTGAAAATTTCTATGTGACTTTCATGCTCTGGGAATTTCATTTTCTCATGAAAGTCTAGGAATATATCAGCTCTCTCGCATGCATTTCCTGCACTGGGGCCAACGGCAGAAACGGTTGACGGACAAGAGTTTTGTGTTGTGCCAAATGCACAACAGGTGAAATAATCAGATAATGAGTCTAGGCAGGCAGTGAAAGTGTATGGAAGTGTGAAGTGAACCATCAACAAAATAACTGCTGTCACTCTTGACATTTCCAATTCTTAGACTTTAAGGGGGTACCAATTAATTCCTGAAAATAAAATTTAAAAACCCACTTAAAGGCTATTATAATCGTAGTGAAAAGACTTGTTAAAGAGCCTGGAGTACCAGTAGCCTTATGACCCAAAACAAGATGGCTTGCCATTATCCTGATATTGTACCTCGTGCAATTAGCGGAAGTACCAATTAGTCCCTAGAAATGGCAAAACAGGTATACGGTCAGCTTTCAAATAGGCGACTGAATTGGAAGAGACGAGAAAGACTGACATGTTGCAGCATAAAGCTGCAGGAAACAGATTTGGACATAAAACAGATTCTTATTACAATTTCATAAAAAGAAACAGCCAGAAAAGGACTGTTTTAAGTAAAATAAAATAAAATAAAATAAAATAAAATAAAATAAAATAAAATAAAATAAAATAAAATAACAGTCTCTGGTAACCTATTCTATGATCCTGTATTTCTGTGGTGTCCTTTTCCGTGTAAAATGTGCCCTCATTTTATAAAATGACATTTAATTTCTATTATGTGAGTTTGGCTTCGGTCTACAAGTTCTAATACAGCACTCAATGCTGGAATAATTATATTCTGAAACTAAAAGAGGCCCAAAACATTATCACACTGTATTATAATCCCACTGGATTATAATTTTGTGAGGATAAATACATAAAGGTAGGTCATCTGCTCTAAAAACAATCACACATTCCAGTGGCTTAATATAATGAAAGTTTACTTCTCATTCATGTCATAGTCCAAGGTCAGGGGAGGTTGGGGGAGATTGCTCCATGTAGTCATCAGAAATGCAGGCTTTTCTCATTTGGATTCTGACAGTCCTTTTGATTACTCAGGCATATAGGAAGAAAAACAGAGAAGGACTGAATGGGAGAATTTTATGGGCTCAGCCTGAAATGGCATATTTTATATCTCTATGCATTGCATTGTCCAGAACTCAGTCACATGGTGAGTTCTGATTATATGGGAGATGGAGAGATGCATTCTAGCTAAGTGCCAGGAAGGAAATGAAATGAGATTTGGTGAGCACTTGACCATCTTTGCTATAGCCCCACCTCTGTTCATCAAATGTATATTTCACTCTATTCACTACAGCCCAGACAATGCTTACTTAGCACTATGTCAAGTCAATGATAGGTAATCAACATATGCATGCTATCATTTGAGAACTTTTATATGATAAGCATTGTGCTTAGATGTTTCAGTCATTAATTCATTAAAACCTTCATTCAAAATATTTATTTGGCATTTATATGAGGTATTTTCTGTGCAATATGCTGAATATGATAAAGACAGTGTCTTTGCTTCTTGGAGTTTATGGTCTTAAGGGGAAGATATTTTTTAAAAAGTGTTTTTATTTATTTTTTTATTCATTTATTTATTTTGGGAGATAGAGAGAGAGAGAAGAGAGAGAGAAAGAATCTCAAGCAGGATCCACACTGTCAGGATGGAGTCTGATGCAGGGCTCAAACTCATGATGCGTGAGATCATGACCTGAGCCAAAACCGATAGTCGGATGCTTAACCAACTGAGTCACCCAGGGGCCCCTAAAATGTGGTTTTTAAATACGGACTGCAAAGTTCTAAGAATTTTTTTTAAAGTTGCTGATAGAATAATTGGGAGGAAAAGCTACTTATTTTTAAATTTTTATTTATTGTTTAAGGACAAGCTATTTTTTTATTTATTAAAAATTTTTTAATGTTTATTTTATTTTATTTTTTTTTAAATTTTTTTTCAACGTTTATTTATTTTTGGGACAGAGAGAGACAGAGCATGAATGGGGGAGGGGCAGAGAGAGAGAGGGAGACACAGAATCGGAAACAGGCTCCAGGCTCTGAGCCATCAGCCCAGAGCCTGACGCGGGGCTCGAACTCACGGAACGCGAGATCGTGACCTGGCTGAAGTCGGACGCTTAACCGACTGCGCCACCCAGGCGCCCCTTTAATGTTTATTTTTGAGAGAGAGAGAAAGAGAGAGAGAAGGAGTGAGTGGGGGAGGGGAAGAGAGAGAGAGGGAGACACAGAATCTGAAGCAGGCTCTGAGCTGTCAGCACAGAGACCAACGCGGGGCTCAAACTCATGAACTGTGAGATCATGACCTGAGCCAAAGTCAGACGCTTAACCAAATGAGCCACCCAGGTGCCCCCCAAAGAAGGAGATATTAATTAGTACTCTAATAAGACTCTTTTAAAAATAAGAATCACACAACATGAAAAATCACTCTATCCTCTTAGCCATACTTGTTACTTTGCCTTGAGATCTTACTTTCCTCACTATTTAAATAATCCTATTTTTTCAATTAGTAGTCTAAGAGCCATCCATGTATGTGAACACTTATTAATAGTTGTTCAAATAATATACTTACTGATTTTTTGTCTGATCTTTCAGTTATTAGGCAGAAGTTAAAATCCCTCATGATGATGATCAAATTATTTTCTCTCTATAAATCTGCCACTTTTCTCTTAATATTGTGTGTCTATACTATTAAGTATATTTAGATTTCCAGTTACAGTTGGCCCTTGAACAACACAGGGGTTAGGGGCACTGACCCTCCACACACTTGAAAATCTGCATATAACTTTTGACTTTTTGAAAAGTTAATTACTAATAGCCTGCTGTTGATTGATTAGAAACCTTCCCAATAACATAAACAGTTGATTAATACATATTTTGTATGTTATATGTATTATATGCTGTATTCTTACCCGAAAGTAAGCTAGAGAGAAGGAAATGTTAAGAAAATCGTAAGAGAAAATACATCTATAGTACTATATTCTATTTATTGAAAAAAAAAATCACACAAAAGTGAAGCTCCACGGTTCAAAGTAGTGTTGTTCAAGGGCCAACTGTATTTTATGTTCCTGGTGAACTAAAACATTATGTTTTAGAGATGGCTTTTATAAAAACACCTATCTGGATTTTTAAAGTCCCATCTAGTTTTTGTTGTTCCTGGAGAATTTATCCCATCCATACATTGTAGTAAGTGAGGGATTTTGTAGTTTGTCCTTTCTATTTCTTTTTCTTAGCTTCTTTTGGTTTGATTATTACTTATTATGCCATTTTTACCCTTACATGTCAGAAAGCTGTATACACTATTTCTGTTAATTTAGAAATCACATCAGAGTTCCTTAATCTAAATCAAAGGTTATTGAATATCTGTGCTCTCCTTAAGAATAATAGAAGAGTCTTTAAACTTTAAATTCAATCACTCCCATCCAATTGTTGCTATTTTCCTGATGATTTCATTTTTAAAAAAATAAAAGGCAGAAATTTTTTGATTAATATAGTCAATATCTGTTTAGATTTATGTAAAATTTATTGTCTTATTTATCATTCAATTTTGCATCTCAGATTTCCATTCTATGTTCCACTTTCTTCTAACAAAATGAAATTCCTTAGAAATCCTTCTTATCAGGAAATATGGCAAACTCTCAATTTTTGTTTGTCTGAAAAATAACTTTGAAAGATATTTTTGCTCTGTGTGGTATTTGGGGTTGACAGTTGCCTTGATAGATATTAAATCTCTATAATAACATTAACGATATTTTTCCTTTATTCTCCTTTTTAAAAATTAGCTGGCAGTCATTACTTTGGAGGTAGAATGACTTTCATATCTGACATATTTTTTCTCTGCTGCTACTGAATGTTTATTTCAGATCTTTAGGTTATTACTTCTCTTGTATATTCTTTATGATATGTTGTTCAATATCACACTGTGTTTGTAATTTTACTTATGCTATTTTTCATATCCTGATGTAGTATACAGACATTTTTTTATCCGAACATTTCAAAAATGTTTTGGCCAAACATTTTTATGGTCTCTTTCTCCATTATTTGACTTTAGTTTTCCATTTTTACTTTCTAATTAAAATATTTTTTTAATGTTTATTTATTTTTGAGAGAGACAGAGACAGAGACAGAGTGCCAGGAGTGGGGGAGGGGCAGAGACAGAGGGAGACACAGAATCCAAAGCAGGCTCCAGGCTCTGAACTGTCAGCACTGAGCCCAAAGAAAGGGGCTCGAACCCACCAACGGTGAGATCTTGACCTGAGCCAAAGTTGGTTGCTTAACTGACTAAGCCATCCAGGCACCCTCCATTTTTATTTCTTTCAATAAATGTTCTTTTCAAACATTTCTAAATCTGGTAATTCCCATACCTGAAGTCTTTGGTGATCTGGTCTGGTATTGGCTTGTTTCTACCTGTTTTGACTCATGATGCCTTGTTTTCTGCTGCATTTATAGTGTCTATCCTGTGAACTGATGTTGTCCAGATATGTAGTGAGTACTGTGGATTCCTTCAAAAAAGATTTGTGTTTTCTTCTGCCAGATTCCTATGGGCACCATCAGTCTAGTACTTCTTTTGAATAAGCTTTTCATTTCAAATCACTTTAGTTTAAGTAACGTGCTTAAATTAGGCTGCAAACCCTTATATGGCCTAGATTAAGAGTGAGAATTCTAAAAATAGATTTTTTTTGAGATGTGCACTTTTTGTTTCCTCCTTTTCTCTTTTTTCTCTTTCTTCTTTTTCCTCCTTGTCCTTGTTTGCTTCTTCTAACTATCTCCAAGTATGGGAAGAACAGGGTTATTTCCAGCTCCCTCAGTGAGATTTTAAGCCTGTATTTTCTCTTATTCACCATATACTGAATAAACTCTAGGTTTTCTTCTATTTGTGCTCTCTAGAGCTTTAAAAATAAACTCAAAGCTATAGGTCATTGAAAAATGCCCTCACAATGAAAACCAGCTTGAATAATTCTCTTATTTCTCTTGGATCATGATCTCATATTGGTTTTGGCTAAAAGACACCTTACTATATTGCCTGCTTAGCAATTAAATTTCAAAAGTTCATTCTAATATTTTCCCTGGAATTTTTATACATTTTCTTCAGGAAGGTCAATCAGAGGACATAGCCTGCAATGCTACCAAAAAGATAATTTGGAGGAGAAGACCTTCATGGTGAATTTGAATTTATTTTTTTTAAGTAGGAGGTTTAAAGTATAGACAAATCTCTTCTCCTTTGAATTGGGAAAGAGTACAGGAAATTATACTCCCTTGGGAGAAGTAATTAACAATAAAGTAAATTAGTAACAATAAAGTAAATAAAGTAAATAAACAAATAAATAAATAAGTAAATAAAAAATAAACAAATAAAGTAAATAAACAAATAAAGTAATTAACAATAAAATATATATATATATTTATATATTATATATATATAAATATATATATATAGTCGAATAAGTTATGTGTTTATGTAGCTAAAAGCAAAATAAATTTCAACTGAAATCCAGAAGGATCTTGCTTTCATAAAATCAGCTGAGCCTCTGCAGCCTTTTGTTGTTGTTTTGCTGTTGTTATTGTTGCTGAACTCTAGAAAAAATATCAGGACCAGGCCAGCAGCTTGAAAAATTATCAATTAAATTTTCTCATTAACTATATTTGGTTCCTTAATTGGCCTTTTTGACTGTGTAATTTCAAGTGATAATTATTTGTGGCACTAGCCCATTCCTATATCAATGTTATCTCTTAATTAATTCAAGAAATTGACTTAACATTTTTTTCTATCTTCAGACACAGAAGTAATTTGTGAGTTACTATTCCTTAGACAGCACAGTCAGCAGCACTTTGAAAAATGACAGTAAGAAAGTCCAATCTCACTGACTTACACCACAATAGCATTGATAATAATCTCGGAGAAGCTCTGCTAAGGAAGAATTGTACATATTGGGTGCGAAATAGAAAATCATGGGGTTATAGATTAGAGAACGAGAGAAACGGAAAAAAAAAATACAATGTTCATTCATCTTCAACAGAGAACTCTCAAATCTCAAAAACACAGAATTGTAATGGATGAAAATAATTAATATATATGAATACTAAATATACACATATAAAATGCTGAGTGTTCTGGTTTCATTAGAGAAAGCTAGCAATGAGTGTTTGGCATTCCTACATTCCCCATTGGATTGCTGAAATCAGGGAAACATACCAAAGGAAGCAGTGTCTCAGTGGACAGTAATTTTCCATACCTGAATAGGAATTTCCACCCCTCAAAGTAAAAATGAGCTAGTGAGGAGACAAAGTATTATGGTCCTCTAAGAAAAGAAGGTAGAGAATTGCCATTCAGTCACTGTAACTTTGGATGCTTACTTCAGAACCTACTTCCCTTACTAAAAGCGCTTTCTAAAGCTGTCCTAGTCCCCTGCTCTCTTCCCCAAGTCATGACTAATGCTTTTCTTATATCCACTCTTCAAGTATTTTTAGAGGTAATTCAGTACTACAAAGGGCAGAGATGTTTATGTAGTTGCTAAATTGGCAGTAAGGACAGATGAAGCCCCAGAAGTTTCCTCAGAACAATGACTTGGGGGATTGGTGTTTTAGAGGCACTTTGGTAAGGAAAGAAACCCAGACTGCTGCAGACTAGCCAGGAAAAATCTTGTTAGAGCATGATGAGGAGTCAGATGACCTCACATTCCCTCCTTAGGCTAGCAAATCTAAATCAGAAAATAATAAATTACTCCTTCAGAGAAAACCTGAAATATAAGTCTCAAATCAAACCCTAACATAATGAGTAAAGGTGATACTATAGACAAATTTTGATAAAATCTGGAATAGGACAAAATTGAACAATGAGCTGGAGGCAAGATCCAGTGTAATAAAGAAAAGTGATGGGTACTAATTGAAAAGCAAGGACCAAAACTATCATTATTAAGTGAGAAAATGACTTTATACTGAAAACAATCCAATGGAATCAATAGAAATTATATATATATATATATATATATATAATTTAGTATATTATTATATTACACTTTGTATATTATGTAAATATATAATACATTTATATTAATACATATTAATTATAATAAATAATATAATATATAATAATATATTATATTATATATTTAAATATGTACATATTTAAAATACAGAGTTTAGCAAGGGTATTGGTAATAAGGTGAAAATAAAATGTAAATGGCTATTATAAATTTATAGAAGTTTATATAATTTGGCTACAGTGAATGTATATAAGAAATAAGACTTGGGTTCCTGGGTGGCTCAGTCTGTTATGCCCCTGGCTCTTGATTTTGGTTCAGGTCATGATCTCAAGGTTCATGAATTTGAGCCCTGCATCGGGCTCTATGCTGGCCGTGCAGAGCCTGCTTGGGATTCTCTTTCTCCCTCTCTCTCTCTCTCTGCCCCTCCCTGGTGTGTGTGCATGTGTGAGCATGCACACTCTCTCTCAAAATAAACAAAAAAAAAAAGGAAAGAAGTCTTTCATTTTGTAGATGAGATAATAAAATTCAAGAAAGAGAGTGACTGTTATTTTTTAAAGGCTTATAGCCAGTAAGTGGCACAGATGCAGCTTGTACTGATTTCTTGGCCTCCAAACAGAACAACTTAGACCAGAGGTGGCTACATTTTTCTAAAGGGATAGATGAGATGTAAATGTGAACAAAGACGAAGTTATGCACAAATAAGCTCTTCAAATGTTAGTATTTTTCACGATTTTTTTTTCAGTTGGAGTGCAAGGGCCCTGTATTTTTGTATTCAGAGGAACACCTCACTTTGTTCCAAAGGAGTGACCAAGAGGTTCTTCCCTCAGCTTGACCAAACTTTAGACAGGCTCCGCCTGACTCTGGGCCCCTAACTTCCCTTTCCTTTGAGTCTTTACTTTAAGAAACTCGTCCTTGTAAATTTTCTCTCTGTATCTCTGAGGTATAAACCTTTTTGAAAGCCTCTTGCCAGTTCTGCTCCCAGGATGGTCTTTCTCAATGACTTGGGAGACATCATTTTGAAATATAATCATCGAGGAAGATGAGGTAGGCCTCTGTCTCCCAGCCTCTGTGGGAGAGGAAGAGCCTGACTTCTGTGGGCACTTTGCTTCAAGCTGTTAAACTCTCTCCTGTCAGGAAGATACAAGGAAGTTTACTCTTCCTTTGGGTAAGCCAATTAGCAAACACAGATGGCCTAAAACCTTCCCATTCTGCCCTTTGTTCCAATGGAGTTGTAATCGGAGTTCTGGTATTTCTCTCCTATTACAACAGCCACGAGTAAAATCTTCTCTGGCTATTTAACAGTCTAGTACAATTTACTCTGACATATACCACCTCTTATTTCCACAAAACATCCTGCTTGAAAACATCTTTATATAAATTATTAAAGCCACTTACTTGATTTTTTTAATAGGAAAGTAGTTGCCACTTAACATTATTTCTTCTTCATTTCTGTTTCATTGGTCTTCCTCTTGCTTCCGTGATAGTTCCCTCAATCCTGCTGTGGCTGCTAATGGCAAAGGTGACCTAAAATCTGATTCGCACAATTTTACATTTGAAAAGCCACTGTCAGACTCTCGAGTTCTTTAACAGACTATCACAGCTTCTACCTTGTTTTCCTTTCTTAAATATCTGCACCACCTCCGGCCTTCATGTTCCTCTCTGACTTGCACATGAAGGAACGTGGTATGAAGTTAGTAGGGCCCACATCCTGAAAGATTAGTCTGTCCACCCTATGCCCATAGTTAGAACTAATTGAATTAGTCCCACGCCCTAGCAAAGAAGTCAAATCAATATTACAATTAAAACTGCATTCCTGTATAATTGGATTTTCAAAGGAAACCTGGAAGAGGGGAAGAGTGGAAAGTGTTTCTTATGTCTAAAAGTAACATATTTGTATTACGTTTATATCTTGAAAATAATCCTGCAGAAATTGACGCAATAGCAATAGCGTCAATTTCATTAGCCAGAGTTTATTACAAGAGCTTAGTCCTTCGCAACACCATTCTTACAGCCAAAGGCTTTCCTATCTGTTGCCACTGGGCTGTCTGGGCCACTCACTTACTTTCCTAGCTCACACACTTCAGCATTAGGATTTTCAGGGGCCATTTTATTAAGTGTGTTTGTTAAATCATATCCAAGATTTTTTTTTTCCCTAGATCAAAAGAAATCCATCGGAAAGAACTGGGCAGCTTAAATAGTTGAACGGTTAGTTCTTTCCTGGAGCTCACTGCCTTCCCTTCGAATGCTCTTTACCACAATTCCAAACATAGATTAAACTCCTTTCATAATGTGATGTTAGAAGAGACTCTCAATTTATTTAAAAAAAAAAAAGTGGCATCACTAGGGCCACAGGAGAGCACCATTTGGCATGGTGACATGGCTCCTCTCTTAAAACTTAGCAATTTAGGAAAGTTGAATAAAGGAACATTTTCAGTCACATCCCTGTGTCAGAAAGACCAGGAGGGCCTGAGCTAGAAGGGGGACAGAATACATGGACAAATTACATATCATCTTTAGACTCAAAAATATTCTCCTTAATTGGGAATAGCCTAAGTTATACACACAAAAAGTACAAACAAACAAACAAGAGGGTATATGCCACGTAAGTGGTGTAGACGTGAAAATATGCAGGTATAATGAAGTAGAACTCTTGAAAATGAAGACCTCATTCATGTATTACATGTATAACTTGATAACTGTGTTTCCCTAAGCGTATATAGGGCACTTGATCCTTGTAAGCCATAGCTTTCTCATTTCTAAATTGAAAATGTTGAACTGGATTAGAATGTCTCATCCAATTCTGAAATTCAATGAAATTCAGAAGAGGGATATCATATCATGGGATGGTATGGGTATGGCTGATTACCTGAAGGCACATGAAACATGAGGTACCATTGAAAGACTAAGTGTAGGGGCGCCTGGGTGGCGCAGTCGGTTAAGCGTCCGACTTCAGCCAGGTCACAATCTCGCGGTCCGTGAGTTCGAGCCCCGCGTCAGGCTTTGGGCTGATGGCTCAGAGCCTGGAGCCTGTTTCCGATTCTGTGTCTCCCTCTCTCTCTGCCCCTCCCCCGTTCATGCTCTGTCTCTCTCTGTCCCAAAAATAAATAAACATTGAAAAAAAATTAAAAAAAAAAAAAAAGACTAAGTGGATGTCATTAGGTAAAGGATATAAAAGGCAGACAAAGTGTGAGCAAAAGCAAAGTGTTACTGTGTTTTGTTCACTTTTGTGTCCATAGGGCTGGTCGCAGTACGTGAAACGCAATGGACAATGTCTAATACTTAATGAATTAACTGGGCGGTGTTCCCATTGCTCACGAGGGGGGTGCCATCTAAAAGATCCCATTCTGTATTTGCTTAATGAAGTTAATCACTGAAAGAAAAATTTGTGCAGAAACTTTCTTCGGTGACTTGTAATGGATAAATCTGAGCATTTTCCATCTCTATCCCAAATTTCTCTAGTCTGAATGCCAAGACCTTATTTCAAAATTGCCAAGGTCATATTTTTAATAAATGGCAAAATTCTGAATCAGCCTATGAAATTCCTTCACCTATGTCAGTTTCTAATCCAGAGAGAACTTCCTAATCTGTTTCTTAATTGTCTGGTGACGTGTACTTCATGTTCCCCATTCTCTGCTGCGTTCTTGAGTTGGGTTCTGCATTCCAATGCAGTTTTCCAGCTCTTCAGCTTTCAGAACAAATTCTTACCTACATGATACGTGGACCATCTAATGAACTGCTTCCCTTGCCCACCTGTTTTTTCCTTTCTTGTGCCACTTTTAAAACTTTGATGCTCTTTGCACATTCTTTTCTCCTCTGAGGTCGCCTTGGGTGTGCTTTTAACCAGTTATTGCCAGGATCAATCTTGGATACTAGAAAAAGGGGCACATTGTTTTGATTTCCCCGGAGCCTGCTACGGTTGTGATGTTCAAAACGAAAGTGCCGGGAGAAGACATCTTTGCTTGCATATCAATTCTTGGCAACAGATAAATTGTTTCTCCATAGTTTTCTCTTTGAATTTTATGTTGGATCAGTTTTTAACTTGGAGACCATTCTCTTTTGAGTAATACTTTTTCAATGTGTCACACCTTGAGATTTATTGCACCAATACATCATCAGAGTGACAGCTAGCCCTGATGATGTATAGCTTAATACATCATGAAAGCAATTTCTCATTCAGGTTACATATTACATAGGAATGTTAGTGCTTGTGTTGTAAAAAATATATATAAATTTATGGCCTTACAACAAATAGAACTTTCTGAGAGTTTGTAAAACTCTTGGATCTGTCCCAAATCTAGCTAGGCAATAAAATTAGCACTGGATCTTAAAAATACTGAGTGCCAACCCTTCTCTGTATAGGGACAGAAATCTTCTTTATAAATGTTTATTTTTTCAAAAGGAAATATGTGCACTTGATTAAAAAAAATTTTAAGTACAAAAATATATACAATGAAGACTATCTCTTCCTTCTGTCCATATCTGGAATCTATATAGCACCCTTCCCCAGAGCAAAAAAACTTACCAAATCTTTTAGAGATAATGTAAGAATATACTGACACCCACGTGTATATATATATTTTCCCTTTATATGCAATCAGCAACATATTCTGCATTTTCCCTACTTACCAGTATAAATCAAAAATACCTTCATGTATTTACAGATAGACTTTTCTTATTCTTTTTTTGTAATAGCATACATCATCATATCATTCTCCCATATTCTATTTTTTTATTTCTTATGTTTATTTATCTAAGAGAGAGAAAGAGAGGGGTGGGGGAGAGAGAGCATGTGCAGGAGTGGGGAATGGGCAGAGAGACAGGGAGACACAGAATCTGAAGCAGTCCCCAGGTTCCGAGCTGGAAGTCCAGACCCTGATGCGGGGCTTGAACTCAGGAACCTCAAGATCAGGACCTGAGCCAAAGGTGAATGCTTAACCAACAGAGCTACCCAGGTACCCCTCATTCTCCCATATTCTAAAGAGATATTATTGCTTTTCTATAGAATAACCACTTTTCCTTATTTCATGGGCAGAATACAAACTAGAACAATACTGAAAAAAAATGACTAGGAAGAAAATGGAGTTACTTTAAGTTTTTCCTCATATATGATATAGATCTGTATTACTCTTTTTATGATAGCATAAATTTCTTTATGAAGCATATGATTTATTTTATGATGTTGACTCCAGGAGAACTCATTTTCATTTAATAAGAATTTAAAATTCTTAGTTTACATGAAACATTGAATTAAGTGAATCTTACCAAAGGTGATAAAAACATCTACATTTTTTAGAGATAAACTAAAACTGGGAAGAAAGAAGAGAAAGAAATCACAGAAACTGCAGTGTGATTAAGAACATAATACAGTTTAAAAATAAGTGGCCACTCTTGACAGAAATGTCCCAAACTGTTACATTGTATTCATCACCTTCTTTATTTTTACTTATGAACTTGCCTGGAAAATTTAGCTTTAGTTTGTGTCATGGACAAATCAACTAATATAGGGAAAATGGATTTTTTTATAGTCTCTCAAATGAGGAAAGGTATTGAGGGATATGAGGAATTCCAAGGTGAAAAGTGTCATTCTTTAATCCACGTTGCAAAAGCAGGTGTAATTGAAGGCCATATATAAAGTAGTTTGAAAAGAGTAGGTGTCTCCGCAAAATCAGTTTTTAAAAAACTCGTGGCTATTATGATGATTATTATAAGCGAGTTAGCTCTTCTCCATCAGTCTGGCATTTTGTTTTTGCTTTGCCTTCTTCATGATTTATTCTATGTTTTCTATTATGAAAGTATCAATTTCCTCCTCTAGTATTTGCTTAGTCACTTCTTTTACTACTTAGCTATAAATATAAGTCCACAAAAGACAGAATATTTGAAACTGTGTAAGACATTAGTATTTTTTTTTTGGCAAAAATACACAGATTTTATTTTCTCCTTTCTCCTTCCTTTGACCTCCTTGATTTATCCAACTTATTAACTTGAGAGTGTATAGATATTTAACCAGAGGATTTTTAAAAAATCTCCTTTTAAGAGAAGAAACTCTCAAAAACTGCTCTGGGGCAAGTTTACATGGTGTGTATATGCACCGGTAAGCACACACACACGCACTTATTTCCAACCCTCAATCCTCTTTTCTCCTTCCCACTCTTCTGCGAAGGATATATTTCTGAGATGTATATGTGTGTGTGTGTGTGTGTATATATATATATATATATATATATATATATATGGGAGGGGCAGAGAGACACACACACCTGAGGAGGTGCTGGGAAGAATTTAGTTTGGAGAGGATGGGAGAGAAAGCATTTCATCTCAACGTAGAGAGAGTCATTCTTGAGAGTAGAAGGTGTTAAGAAACAGGGCTTCCAGAGAAAAAGATGATGGAGGGGTTTGAGGAAGGGTAGGGAAGAGGAAGAGAGATTGGAGAGCCAGGTTGGAAATAGTGTTGACTGCCCATTTGAATGGACTGGACAGTTTGTGATCCTTACTTCTTAAAAGAAACTTTTAAAAAATCTACCTAACAGATAGTGCTTTCAGAGTTGGGTCCAGTTGAGTGATTATTCTGGCGATAAGGTGGAATAATTAAAAGTGGTTATTAGGGCCTAGCCACACTGTGCTACTTTTGGAAATAAATAATTTTTGTAAATGACACATTTAATTGCTGCTGTAAGAAGCTGAGATCCATTCCTTCCCAATGTAATCCGGTAATCCTCAAAAATAGAACAGGTAACACCTTAGTGATGTTAGTTTTCTACGTCTGCTGATTTTCAAAGTCAAACAGTTCATAGTCAAGCTGGAATTGTAGAACAGAATGATAAATAAGTCAGATTCAGGCATTTAAACTCCAGCAATAACACTTAACAGCTTGGAAAAATTAATCCTTACCCTAATCCCTACTTTATTTTTTAAAGGATTAAGTAAAATATTACATAAGTTTAATAAATCTGATTTTAAAATTAGGGGGCCTGAGTGGTTTAGTCAGTTAAGTGTCTGACTCTTGGTTTCAGCTCAGGTCATGACCTCACAGTTAACGAGGTCGAGTCCTACTTTGGGCTCTGTACAGACAGCTGCAGAGCCTGCTTGGGAATCTCTCTCTCTGCCCCTCCCCTATTCTCACTTATCTCTCTCTCTCTCTCTCTTTCTCAAAATAAATAAAGCAAACATTAAAAAATAAAATTAGCTTAATTTGTTAAGCAATCTTAAAGTCATCTTTGTATTTTGGCAATCCACAGTTGGCAAAGCAGGAAGATGACAATGGTATAGGAGAACTCATTTGTTTTTAATTAAAAAAAAATATCTTTATTTATTTTTGAGGGAGAGACAGTGTGTGAGCAGGGGAGGAGCAGAGAGAGAGCGAGACACAGAATCTGAAGCAGGCTCCAGGCTTTCAGCTGTCAGCACAGAGCCCGATGTGAGGCTGGGGCTCACAAACAGTGAGATCATGAACTGAGCTGAAGTCAGACGCCCAACAAACTGAGCCACCCAGGCACCCCTAGGAGAACCCATTTTGAGTTGACTTCATAAAGTTTTAGACAGCACCACTTTGAAAGGAAAATAAAGTGCTCAGATTCTGCAGACTTTGAAAAATATTTTTTTGTTTAATATATATGACTAATATGCTGCTTTTTATGTACCAGTATTCATCAATAGAAATTGGGTCACACAGTGCTCACTTACACAGCACATCTACTAAAATTGGAATGATACACATTTGATTAGCATGGCCCCTGTATAAGCATGACACACAAATGCATGAAGCATTCCATATTTTAAAAAAAATGGACTATACAATTTGACTTAGCTTTCATTTAATTAACCAGATCATTAGTCAGTTTGCCTTTATTGATGTTTATCCAAAGAGAGAGAGAAGAGATATATCATGGATAAGACTCTGAAATCTCTTTCTTGGTCATCTATGAACATGAACGTGCTAAAGTGTTAGCAAATAATGGCAAACAATAATGGCAAACTTGTAATGAGTCATTACTATTTATTTGACATACACAGTTTTCAGCGCTTTACACATGTTATTTAACTGTCCCAACAAGTCTACAAGGAGAGTACTATTGCCCATATTTTTACATAAGAAAAAGAGATATTAATGCCTCACCCAAAGTTATGTAGGTAGTAGGTGACATGGTCAGGAATCATAATGACACAATGTTTCATATGGGGTCTAGCAATTAATCACCAAGCGTTTACACATACCATCTCAGTGTGTATCATAACAGGTCAATTTTACTATAGGATATATTTTGAAGTTATTATGGGATACTATATCTAATATTGTTTATGATTTCTCATTTCAAAAAAGATGTTTGAAAAATTATTACACTAAGATATTTACAAAATTTTTAATGCTTTTCTAAAATATATATTTGCTTGAATTGTATTAATATTTCTGCTCACTAAAAGAAAAAAATGAACTTTTCAGTGACTCATCATCTCTGTTTCAGTTAGGTTCCTAAGAAAAAATAAATAGAATGAGCAGACGAGAACTGTTTTCATTTCTGCAATTGCTATCAATTCTAAATATGTTTGAAATGTCACTGCACACTGCTTACCAAGCTGTTGGTACCAAGTGAAGTCAGAATTATTAATGGGAGACCTTTGCCAACAAATGCAAGGGATAGTGAACAATACCCTTCTGTAAGTACAAATGAATGTGCTTTTGCTGGTATCTCATATGAAATGACAAAAGTCCTACAATGCTGGTAGGAAAGACACAAATAATGAAGACAGTGGAAAATAATGTACTGTTCAATTATTTTCTATCTGAAGGATAGAATTCTGGGAAAGGAGAGAAAAGATGGAAATTAATATGGGGGTGAGAAAAATCAAAAGAAAGGACAATTAGACATTAAAAGAGAAAGTGTGGGAAAAATACAAAGGAATAGAAATGAACTCAAGGAAAAGAATTGAGAAAGTAAGGAAAACTAAATATAGGAAAGAGTATAAAGAATTCCATATTCTTAGCTTTTTGCATCACCATATTTGAACAAACATTCCCAGCATCATTTTGTAGTTTTCTTTTCTACACTCTATAATGTTTGCCATTAGGATTTCACCAGAAAGTATTTTCAGATCTTTTTGTTATTATTAAAAACTATTTTATTTAATTTTTCATCATGATAAGTGTACATTTTAATCCCCATCACCTTTTCACCCATCCCTCCACCCACCTCCCATCTGCTAACCCTTGGTTTGATCTATATAGTTAAAAGTCTGTTTCTTGTTAGTCTCTCTCTGTTTTTTTTTCCTTTTTTCCTTTGCTCATCTGTTTTGTTTCTTAAATTCCAAATATAAGTAAGATACATCATATGGAATTTGTTCTTCTCTGACTGGCTTATTTTGCCTAGCATTATGCTCTCTAGCTTTATCCATGTTGTTGCATATGGTAGGATTTTATTCTTTTTTATGGCTGCATAATATTCCATTGTTTATATGTATCATATCTTCTTTATCCATTCATCTATCAGTGGATACTTGGGATGCTTCCTTAGTTTGGCTATTGTAAACAATACTGCAGTAAACATAAGGGTGCATGTGTCTTCCAGAATTAGCATTTTGTACTTCTTGAGTAAATACCCAGTAGTTTAATGAATGGTTTGTAGGTTAGTTCTATTTTTAACTTTCTGAGGAATCTCCATACTGTTTTCTACAGTGGCTGCACCAGTTTGTATTTCCAGCGGCAGTGCAAGAGGGTTCCACTATGTCCATCCCCTTGCCAACTCTTATTTCTTGTGACTTTGATTTTAGGTAGTCTGACATTATAGTTTTGATTTGCATTTTCTGTATGATGGGTGGTGTTGAGCATCTTTTCATGTGTCTGTTGGCCATCTGTATGTCTTCTTGGGAGAAATGTCTGTTCATGTCTTCTGTCCATTTTTTAATTGGATTTTTTTTTGTTTTTTTGGGTGTTGAGATATATCAGTTCTTTACATATTTCGGATACTAACACTTTATTGGATATATCATTTACAAATATCTTCCGCCATTCAAAAAGTTGCCTTTTAGTCTTAATGTTTCTTTCACTGTGCAAAAGCTTTGTATTTTGATGTAGTCCGATAGTTTATTTTTGCTTTTATTTCCCTTGCCTCGGGAGACATATCTAGAAAAATGTTGTTATGGCTGATGTCAGAGAGATTACTGCCTGTGCTCCCTTTAAGGATTTTTATGGTTTCAGGTCTCATGTTTAGGTCTTTAGTCCATTTTGAATTTATTTTTGTGTATGGTAAAAGAAAGTGGTCTGTTTTCATTATTTTTCATCTAGCTGTCCAGTTTTCCCAACACCACTTATTAAAGAGACTGTCCTATTTCCATGGCATACCCTTTCCTGCTTTGTCAAAAATTAATTAGCCACATAATTGTGGGTTTATTTCTGGGTTTTCTATTCTATTCAATTGATTTCTGAGTCTGTTTTTATGGCAGTATCATATTGCTTTAATTATTATCACTTGGTAATATAACTTAATATCTGGAATTGTGATACCTCCAAATTTGTTTTTCTTTTTCAAGATTGCATTAGGCATTTTGATGCTTTTTGTGGTTCCATACCAGGTTTAGGATTGTTTGTTCTAATTCCGTGAAAAAAATACTGTTGGTATTTTGATAAGGGTCGCATTCAAATGTACAGATTGCTTTGGGTAGTATAGATATTTTAATGATATTTGTTCCCCCAACCCATGAGCATGGAATGTCTTTCAATTTCTTTCCATCATTTTGAATTTCTTTCATCAGTATTTTATACTTTTCAGAGTACAGATCTTTCACCATTTTGGTTAAGTTTATTCCTAGATATTTTATTGTTTTTGGTGCAGTTGTAAATGGGATTGTTTTTCTTAATTTTACTTTCTGCTGCTTCATTATTAGTATATAGGAATGCACCATATTTCTGTATTTTTTTTTTTTTTTTTTGGTATTCTGTGACTACTGAATTCATTTACCACTTCTAGTAGTTTTTTGATGGGGTTTCGGTTTTCTCTATACAGTATCATGTTATCTGCAAATAGTGAGAGTTTTACTTCTTCCTTACCACTTTGGATGCCTTTTATTTCCATTTGTTGTTTAATTGCTGTGGCTAGGGCTTCCAATACTATGTTGTATAAAATTGTTGAAAGTGGACTTCCTTGTCTGGTTCCTGACCTTAGGGGGAAAGCTCTCAGTTTTTCCCCATTGGGTATGATATTAACTGTGGGTTTTTCATATATGGCCTATGTTATGTTGAGGTCTGTTCCCTCTAGGTATATTTTGCAGAGGGTTTTTATCTCAATGGAGTTGCACTTTATCAAATGCTTTTTTTGCATCTATTGAAATGATCATACGATTTTGCTAATATTTTGTTGAGGATATTTTAATCTATATTTAATCTATATAATCTAGATTCTTAGCCTATAATACTCTTTTTTGTTGAGTTTTTATCAGGTTTTGGTATCAGAGTGATGTTGGTCTAACAGAACGAATTTGGAAATTTTCCTTTCTCTTCTATTTTTTGGAATAATTTGAGAAAAATAAGTACTAAATTATCTTTGAAATGTTCGGTAGAATTTGCCTGTGATGCCATTGGGTCTGGACTTCTGTTTTTTTTGGAAGTTTTTTTGATTAGTGATTCAATTTCATTGCTAGTAATTGGTCTGTTCGAGTTTTCTATTTCTTCCTGCTTTAGTTTTAGTAGGTTATATATTTCTAGGAATCTCTTTTAAATTTTCTAATTTTTTGGCACATAGGTTTTCATAATATTCTGTTACAATTGTTTTTATTTCTGTGGTGTTGGTTGTTATTTCCCTTCTTTCATTTGTGATTTTGTTTATTTGGGACCTCTCCCTCTCTCTTTTTTCTGATGAGTCTGGCTAGAGGTTTATCAGTTCATCTTTTGGAGAACAAGCTTCTGATGTCATTGATCTGTTCTTTTTATTTCTTTTTATTTTTTAGTTTCTATATAATTTATTTCTGCTCTAATCTTATTGTTTCTTTTGCTGGGTTTGGGTATTGTTTATTCTTTTTATAGCTACTTTAGGTGTAAGGTTAGGTTGTTTATCTGAAAATTTTCTTGCTTCTTAAGGTAGGCCTGTGTTACTATAAACTTCCCTCTTAGAACCACTTTTGCTTCATCCCAAAGATTTTGGACCCTTGTGTTTTCATTTTCATTCATTTCCATATAATTCTTGAATTTTTCTTTGATTTCTTGGTTGACCAAAGAAATTATTGTTTAGTAGACCTCCATGATTTGTGCTCATTCCATATTTTTTCTTGTGGTTGATTTGTAGTGTCATAGTATTATGGTCAGAAAGGATACATGGTATGACTTCAAAGTTGAGACTTGTTTTGTGCCCTAATATGTGATATAATCTGGAAAATGTTCCATGTGTACTTGAAAAGAAAGTGTATTCTGCTCTTTTAGGATGAAATGTTCTGAAGATGTCTGTTAAATCCATCTGGCTTACTGTGTCATTCAGGGCCACTGTTTCCTTGTTGATTTTCTGTTTGGATGATGTCTCTGTTCATGGAAGTGGATTGTTAAAGTCCCTATTATTATTTTATTACTATCAATTACTTTCTGTATGTTTGTTAATAGCATGTTAATATATGCTATATGTATTTGGGTGCTTTCATGTTGGGTGCATAAACATTAACAATTGTTACAACCTCTTGTTCTATTGTCCCCATTATGATTGTGTAGTGTCTTTGTCCCTTGTTATAGTCTTTGTTTTAAAGTCTCTTTTGTCTGACATAAATATTGCCACCCTGACTCTGTTTGATATCAATTTGCATGACAAATATTTTTCCATCCTCTCACTTTCAATCTGTAGGTGTGTTTAGGTCTGAAATGAGTCTGTTGTAGGAAGCATATAGATGAGTCTTGCTTTTTTATCCACCCTGTCACCCTATATCTTTTTATTAAAACATTTAGCCCTTTTACATCCAAAATAATTATTGACAGATATGTCTTTTTGCCATTTTGTTATTTCTTTTGTTATTATTTCTATAGATTTCCTCTGATGCTTTCTTGTTCTCTTTCATGGTTTTCTGGTTTTCTTTAGTGATATACTTGGATTCATTTCTCTTTATTCTTTGCATATTTATTACTGGTTTTTGATTTGTGGCTGCCATTAGGTTTATATATAACGTCTTCTGCATACAGCAATCTATATAAAGTTGATGGTTAAGTTTGAACCTATTCTTTACTCTTCTCCCTGCCAGCTTTTAAGTATATGGTGTCATATTTTACATCCTTTATTTTGTGACTCTCTTGACTTATTTTACAGAAATACTTATTTTTACTGATTTTATGTTTTTCTCTTTACCTTCATATTCTCACTCATGGTGTTCCCTTTCCACTCAAAGAGTCCCCTTTAATATTTCTTGTAGGGTTGGTTTAGTGGTCTCAGATGCCTTTAGTTTGTTTGTCTGGGCAACTCTTTCTCCTTCCATTCTGAATGCTAGCCTTGCTGGATAGAATATTCTTGGCTGTAGATTTTTCCTTTTTAGCACTTCAAATGTATCATACCACTCTCTTCTGGCTTGCTGAGCTTCTGCTGAAAAATCTGCTGATAACTTCATGGGGTTTCCCCTTGTAAGTAACTATCTTCTTTTCTCTTGCTGCTTTAATTTTTTTTTTCTATATCACTACTTTTTGCCATTTTATTTACTATGTGTCTTGGTCTGGACCTCCTTGGATTGAATTTGGGAGAGGATTTCTGTGTCTCCTAAATCTGGATATCTGTTTTTTTCCGTAGCTTAGGGAGTTTTTAGCTATTATTTCTTCAAGTAAATTTTCTGCCCCTTTCTCTTTGATATCCCTATAATGTGAATGTTATTACACTCGTTGGAGTCACTGAGTTCCCTGAGACTATTCTTAATTTGTATTTTTTCTTTCCTCTCCTTTGCTTAGCTTGGTTACTTTCCATTACTCTGTCTTCCAGGTCATTAATTAGTTCTGTTTCATCTAGCTTGCTATTTATTCTATCAACTGAATTTTTAATTTCATTAATTGTGTTCTTCATCCCTGATTGATTCTTTTTTATTCTTGTGTTAAGGGCCTTACTGATGTCCTCTACTCTTTTTTCAAGTTGGGTGAGTATCTTTATGATCATTCCTTTAAATTGTCTATCAGGCATATTGTATCTGTTTTGATTAGGTGTCTTGCTGTGGTTTGGTCCTGTTCTTTCAAATTTTTCTGTCTCCTCATTTAGTCTAACTTTCTGTGTCTGTGTCTGTTGGGAAAGTCGGCTCAAGAAGAAGCTTCAAGAAGAAGAGGCCCTGTAGTGCCCTGCAGTGCAGTGTTTCCTGTTCCCCAGGGCCTGGCACTTCAGGGGGTATTTCCTAGGTATGTTTCATTTGCTCTTCTGTTAGTCTTGGCCTTTGTTTCCTTCAGTCTAGTGGTCTGCAGAGGCTCTCTTGCCTATTCTGGGCAGTGTTTGGTCCCAAACGGGAGTGGGGCACATTTTAACAAGGTGTGCGGTAGTCTGCTTGTGAAATGAGACCTGCTCCCATTGCCAGAACTGAGGTCCTGCAAATTGCAATAGGTTGGGAGATGTGGTATTGGAAATGTTTACACTGATTTTCTGGTGGAGGGGGGCCACAGTGCAGAGACTATGCACATGTAACTGGGAAGGGCTGATCCACAGAAACACTGGGGGAGCAAGCTTGGTGTGTGTACATTAGGTAAACAGAGTTGGTACAGTGCTGTTTTCAGCATTTGTCCAAAGTTTATGCTGAGAGTAGGGTAGGCAAATGGTGCCTGCCAACTCTTTTGTTTCTGGGTGGGTCTCCCTGTGATCTCTGTCTCTCGATGCCATGCTCTGAGATGAGCAAATAAGTCTCTCAATCATCTGATTTGGCTTTTTTCAAACTGCTGGTTTTAAGCTGTATCTGCAGGGGCTGTTTGTCGTGCTTGCTCTTTAAAGGCAGGACTCAAGTTCCTAATTGTCTCCGGTTCTCCAAAGTTGAGCCTGCCTATTTTTAAAATTCCAGGCTTTAAGTCCTGCTGGATTTAAGTATTCACAAACTTTGATCCGGCTTGCTTTTTTATTTTATTTTTTTTAATATATGAAATTTATTGTCAAATTGGCTTCCATACAACACCCAGTGCTCATCCCAAAAGGTGCCCTCCTCAATACCCATCACCCACCCTCCCCTCCCTCCCACCCCCCATCAACCCTCAGTTTGTTTTCAGTTTTTAACAGTCTCTTATGCTTTGGCTGTCTCCCACTCTAACCTCTTTTTTTTTTTTTTCCTTCCCCTCCCCCATGGGTTTCTGTTAAGTTTCTCAGGATCCACATAAGAGTGAAACCATATGGTATCTGTCTTTCTCTGTATGGCTTATTTCACTTAGCATCACACTCTGCAGTTCCATCCACGTTGCTACAAAAGGCCATATTTCATTTTTTCTCATTGCCACGTAGTTTTCCATTGTGTCTATAAACCACAATTTCTTTATCTATTCATCAGTTGATGGACATTTAGGCTCTTTCCATCATTTGGCTATTGTTGAGAGTGCTGCTATAAACATTGGGGTAAAAGTGCCCCTATGCATCAGTACTCCTGTATCCCTTGGATAAATTCCTAGCAGTGCTATTGCTGGGTCATAGGGTAGGTCTATTTTTAATTTTCTGAGGAACCTCCATGCTGCTTTCCAGAGCGGCTGCACCAATTTGCATTCCCACCAACAGTGCAAGGGGGTTCCCGTTTGTCCACATCCTCTCCAGCATCTATAGTCGCCTGATTTCTTCATTTTGGCCACTCTGACTGGCGTGAGGTGATATCTGAGTGTGGTTTTGATTTGTATTTCCCTGATAAGGAGCGACGCTGAACATCTTTTCATGTGCCTGTTGGCCATCCGGATGTCTTCTTTAGAGAAGTGTCTATTCATGTTTTCTGCCCATTTCTTCACTGGGTTGTTTTTCGCGTGTGGAGTTTGGTGAGCTCTTTATAGATTTTGGATACTAGCCCTTTGTCTGATATGTCATTTGAAAATGTATTTTCCCATTCTGTTGGTTGCCTTTTAGTTTTGTTGGTTGTTTCCTTTGCTGTGCAGAAGCTTTTTATCTTCATAAAGTCCCAGTAATTCACATTTGCTTTTAATTCCCTTGCCTTTGGAGATGTGTCGAGTAAGAGATTGCTACGGCTGAGGTCAGAGAGGTCTTTTCCTGCTTTCTCCTCCAGGGTTTTGATGGTTTCCTGTCTCACATTCAGGTCCTTTATCCATTTTGAGTTTATTTTTGTGAATGGTGTGAGAAAGTGGTCTAGTTTCAACCTTCTGCATGTTGCTGTCCAGTTCTCCCAGCACCATTTGTTAAAGAGACCGTCTTTTTTCCATTGGATGTTCTTTCCTGCTTTGTCAAAGATGAGTTGGCCATACGTTTGTGGGTCTAGTTCTGGGGTTTCTATTCTATTCCATTGATCTATGTGTCTGTTTTTGTGCCAATACCATGCTGTCTTGATGATGACAGCTTTGTAGTAGAGGCTAAAGTCTGGGATTGTGATGCCTCCTGCTTTGGTCTTCTTCTTCAAAATTACTTTGGCTATTCGGGGCCTTTTGTGGTTCCATATGAATTTTAGGATTGCTTGTTCTAGTTTCGAGAAGAATGCTGGTGCAATTTTGATTGGGATTGCATTCAATGTGTAGATAGCTTTGGGTAGAATTGACATTTTGACAATATTTATTCTTCCAATCCATGAGCAGGGAATGTCTTTCCATTTCTTTAAATATTCTTCAATTACCTTCATAAGTTTTCTATAGTTTTCAGCCTACAGATCTTTTACATCTTTGGTTAGATTTATTCCTAGGTATTTTATGCTTCTTGGTGCAATTGTGAATGGGATCAGTTTCTTTATTTGTCTTTCTGTTGCTTCATTGTTAGTGTATAAGAATGCAACTGATTTCTGTACATTGACTTTGTATCCTGCAACTTTGCTGAATTCATGTATCAGTTCTAGCAGACTTTTGGTGGAGTCTATCGGATTTTCCATGTATAATATCATGTCATCTGCAAAAAGCGAAAGCTTGACTTCATCTTTGCCAATTTTGATGCCTTTGATTTCCTTTCGTTGTCTGATTGCTGATGCTAGAACTTCCAGCACTATGTTAAACAACAGCGGTGAGAGTGGGCATCCCTGTCTTGTTCCTGATCTCAGGGAAAAAGCTCTCAGTTTTTCCTCGTTGAGGATGATGTTAGCTGTGGGCTTTTCATAAATGGCTTTTATGATCTTTAAGTATGTTCCTTCTATCCCGACTTTCTCAAGGGTTTTTATTAAGAAAGGGTGCTGGATTTTGTCAAAGGCCTTTTCTGCATTGATTGACAGGATCATATGGTTCTTCTCTTTTTTTGTTGTTAATGTGATGTATCACGTTGATTGATTTACAAATGTTGAACCATCCCTGCATCCCAGGAATGAATCCCACTTGGTCATGGTGAATAATTCTTTTTATATGCCATTGAATTCGATTTGCTAGTATCTTATTGAGAATTTTGGCATCCATATTCATCAGGGATATTGGCCTGTAGTTCTCTTTTTTTACTGGGTCTCTGTCTGGTTTAGGAATCAAAGTAATACTGGCTTCATAGAATGAGTCTGGACGTTTTCCTTCCCCTTCTATTTCTTGGAATAGCTTGAGAAGGATAGGTATTATCTCTGCTTTCAACGTCTGGTAGAACTCCCCTGGGAAGCCATCTGGTCCTGGACTCTTATTTGTTGGGGGATTTTTGATAACCGATTCAATTTCTTTGCTGGTTATGGGTCTGTTCAAACTTTCTATTTCCTCCTGATTGAGTTTTGGAAGAGTGTGGGTGTTCAGGAATTTGTCCATTTCTTCCAGGTTGTCCAATTTGTTGCCATATAATTTTTCATAGTATTCCCTGATAATTGTTTGTATCTCTGAGGGATTGGTTGTAATAATTCCATTTTCATTCATGATTTTATCTATTTGGGTCATCTCCCTTTTCTTTTTGAGAAGCCTGGCTAGAGGTTTGTCCATTTTGTTTATTTTTTCAAAAAACCAACTCTTGGTTTCGTTGATCTGCTCTACAGTTTTTTTAGATTCTATATTTATTTCTGCTCTGATCTTTATTATTTCTCTTCTTCTGCTGGGTTTAGGCTGCCTTTGCTGTTCTGCTTCTATTTCCTTTAGGTGTGCTGTTAGATTTTGTATTTGGGATTTTTCTTGTTTCTTGAGATAGGCCTGGATTGCAATGTATTTTCCTCTCAGGACTGCCTTCGCTGCGTCCCAAAGCGTTTGGATTGTTGTATTTTCATTTTCGTTTGTTTCCATATATTTTTTAATTTCTTCTCGAATTGCCTGGTTGACCCACTCATTCGTTAGTAGGGTGTTCTTTAACCTCCATGCTTTGGGAGGTTTTCCAGACTTTTTTCTGTGGTTGATTTCAAGCTTCATAGCATTGTGGTCTGAAAGTATGCACGGTATAATTTCAATTCTTGTAAACTTATGAAGGGCTGTTTTGTGACCCAGTATATGATATATCTTGGAGAATGTTCCATGTGCACTCGAGAAGAAAGTGTATTCTGTTGCTTTGGGATGCAGAGTTCTAAATATATCTGTCAAGTCCATCTGATCCCATGTCTCATTCAGGGCCCTTGTTTCTTTATTGACCGTGTGTCTAGATGATCTATCCATTTCTGTAAGTGGTGTGTTAACGTCCCCTGCAATTACCACATTCTTCTCAATAAGGTTGCTTGTGTTTATGAGTAATTGTTTTATATATTTGGGCGCTCCGGTATTTGGCGCATAGACATTTATAATTGTTAGCTCTTCCTGATGGATAGACCCTGTCACTATTATATAATGTCGTTCTTCATCTCTTGTTACAGCCTTTAATTTAAAGTCTAGTTTGTCTGATATAAGTATGGCTACTCCAGCTTTCTTTTGGCTTCCAGTAGCATGATAAATAGTTCTCCATCCCCTCACTCTCAATCTAAAGGTGTCCTCAGGTCTAAAATGAGTCTCCTGTAGACAGCAAATAGATGGGTCTTGTTTTTTTATCCATTCTGATACCCTGTGTCTTTTGGTTGGCGCATTTAATCCATTTACATTCAGTGTTATTATAGAAAGATACGGGTTTAGAGTCATTGTGATGTCTGTATGTTTTATGCTTGTAGTGATGTCTCTGGTACTTTGTCTCACAGGGTCCCCCTTAGGATCCTTGTAGGGCTGGTTTAGTGGTGACAAATTCCTTCAGTTTTTGTTTGTTTGGGAAGACATTTATCTCTCCTTCTATTCTAAATGACAGACTTGCTGGATAAAGGATTCTCGGCTGCATATTTTTTCTGTTCAGCACACTGAAGATCTCGTGCCACTTCTTTCTGGCCTGCCAAGTTTCAAAAGAGAGATCAGTCACGAGTCTTATAGGTCTCCCTTTATATGTTAGGGCACGTTTATCCCTTGCTGCTTTCAGAATTTTCTCTTTATCCTTGTATTTTGCCAGTTTCACTATGATATGTCGTGCAGAAGATCGATTCAAGTTACGTCTGAAGGGAGTTCTCTGTGCCTCTTGGATTTCAATGCCTTTTTCCTTCCCCAGTTCAGGGAAGTTCTCAGCTATAATTTCTTCAAGTACCCCTTCAGCACCTTTCCCTCTCTCTTCCTCCTCTGGGATACCAATTATGCGTATATTATTTCTTTTTAGTGTATCACTTAGTTCTCTAATTTTCCCCTCATACTCCTGGATTTTTTTATCTCTCTTTTTCTCCGCTTCCTCTTTTTCCATAACTTTATCTTCTAGTTCACCTATTCTCTCCTCTGCCTCTTTAATCCGAGCCGTGGTGGTTTCCATTTTGTTATGCATTTCGTTTAAAGCGTTTTTCAGCTCCTCGTGACTGTTCCTTAGTCCCTTGATCTCTGTAGCAAGAGATTCTCTGCTGTCAGCTATACTGTTTTCAAGCCCAGCGATTAATTTTATGACTATTATTCTAAATTCACTTTCTGTTATATTATTTAAATCCTTTTTGATCAGCTCATTAGCTGTTGTTATTTCCTGGAGATTCTTCTGAGGGGAATTCTTCCGCTTGGTCATTTTGGATAGTCCCTGGCGTGGTGAGGACCTGCAGGGCACTTCCCCTGTGCTGTGGTGTATAACTGGAGTTGGTGGGCGGGGCCACAGTCCGACCTGATGTCTGCCCCCAGCCCACCGCTGGGGCCACAGTCAGACTGTTGTGTGCCATCTCTTCCCCTCTCCTAGGGGCGGGATTCACTGTGGGGTGGCGTGGCCCCTCTGGGCTACTTGCACACCGCCAGGCTTGTGATGCTGGGGATCTGGCCTATTAGCTGGGATAGGTAGGCAAGGTGCACGGGGGCAGGAGGGGCAGGCTTAGCTCGCTTCTCCTTAGGTGATCCACCACAGGAGGGGCCCTGTGGCAGCAGGAGGGAGTCAGATCCACTGCCGGAGGTTTGGCTCCGCAGAAGCACAGAGTTGGGTGTTTGTGCGGAGCCGACCAAGTTCCCTGGCAGGAACTGGTTCTCTTTGGGATTTTGGCTGGGGGATGGGCGGGGGAGATGGCTCTGGTGAGCGCCTTTGTTCCCCACCAAACTGAGCTCTGTCGTCAGGGGGCTCAGCAGCTCTCCTTCCCTTTGTCCTCCAGCCTTCCCGCTTTCTGAGCAGAGCTGTTAACTTATGACCTCCCAGACGCTAAGTCACGCTTGCTGTCGGAACACAGTCCTTCAGGCCCCTCCGCTTTTGCCAGCCAGACTCGGGGGCTCTGCTTGGCTGGCGAGCCGCCCCTCCGCCCCGGCTCCCTCCCGCCAGTCCGTGGAGCACGCACCGCCTCGCCGTCCTTCCTACCCTCTTCCGTGGGCCTCTCATCTGCGCTTGGCTCCGGAGACTCCGTTCTGCTAATCCTCTGGAGGTTTTCTGGGTTATTTAGGCAGGTGTAGGTGGAGTGATCAGCAGGACACGCGGTGAGCCCCGCGTCCTCCTACGCCGCCATCTTCCCTCTTTCCTCGCCAAAATAATTTCTAAAAGAAAATACAAACTGAGCTTTGGAACATTTCAGGCCTGGCATGGAATGCAGTTTTTACACAAGTGTCTTGTGGTTCAGAAATCCAATTTCACAGCTTATCTTCCATTAGATGGAAGTGTTTACGGTGTGTCTGGAGCTGGAGTAAGTTCCTGTGGGTGCCCAAGAGCAGGGGCCTCCTCTCTCCTCTCATTAATTTGCTGATGCCTAACTGCACTGATGCAGCGGTGAGATACCAGGGAGAGAGGTGATCCCGCTTGCTTTCAAAGGCAAATGTTATGGGGATTTGTCCTCCCCATTCATGGGCTCCCTGGTGGGAAAATCTATTTTTCTCCCTTCTGCATGCTATCAGCTCCCTCCCTACCATGACAGATGCCCATGGTCCCTTTCACTCCCAGACCACATCTTCACCCTTCCTACCTTCTTTGATGTGGCCTCTTCTCTGCCTTTCGTTGTATAGTGTGTTTTGCCAGTTTTCTTATCACTTGATGGGTTCTTTACACTGATGTGTTTTCTAGTTGTATGCATGGGACAAGGTGAGATAAGAGTCCTCCTATTCTGCCATCTTCCCAGCTGACCCTGATCTATCCCCTTCAGATCTTTTATAAAGGATCTTGTTTTGGTTATCAAAATCATAGATGACTGATTTGAAAAAGTGTTAATCACTTAAAGCTCATGAGAAAACATCTTTATGATCAATGATTGTTCAGAACTCAGAAAGAGGGGCACCTCGGTGGCTCAGTCGGTTAAGTGTTCAGCTTCAGCTCAGGTCATGATATCATGGTTTGTGAATTCGAGCGTGGCATCAGGCGCCATGCTGACAGCTCAGAGCCTGGAATCTGGTTCAGATTCTATGTCTCACCTTCTCTCTCTGTGCCTTGCCTGCTAGAGCTTTCTCTCTGTCAAAAATAAATAAACATAAAAAATTAAAAAAAAAAAACCCCGGAAAGAAATGTTTTTTCCCCAAAGTTAACTCTATACCAAAGCAAAAACACAAATAGCAAAAATAAAATTACTAAGCAAAGCACTGATTTAAAAACAAAATGTAAAATCTGGAATTTTCAAGCTATTCACTTCTTTGTTACCAAGAAAATCCTCTATGTATCAACTTAATCTCTGAAAGAATTTCCCTTTTACCTTATTGCTACTAACAGTGTGGCTCCATCAAGAATGCTGGACTGTCTTGTAGCTTTATTACACAAATGTATGTTTTTACTATGTTTATTTTATTATGTGGATATTTCATTCCCTGAGGCCTAAAAAATCTAATGATTCTAGTATCTCTATAGTGCCTCTCATCCTCTTTATGTTCTCCCAGCACTTCTCACCCAGACTGAATTTACTGACCATCACTGAAACTTTTTCATTATACACACATGTCACTCCTTTGCCTCCCTCTCACTTTACTAACTTCAAATGAATGCTTGATACTTTCAGGGTTCTTATTTCAGGTTTCCTTAGTTCATTCATTATCTGTCTTATGAGACAATACCAAATGTCTGTTCTAGCTCAAATGTACACATAGTTTTAGCCATTTTACTTTCCAATTCACTGAGAAAATTGAAAGTTACAAGAGAAATCCTACAAGCCCATCCCTCAAATCCTCCACATGTATCTCTCCATTTTTCTTCCTATAGATGAACTCCCCATGTCCTTATATGAGGGCTTTTCATTGATTTGTAGACTGAGTCATCCTTTCCTGCCTCCTCAAGGACACCACTGTAAGCCAGTCTCCACCTCTCTCTGACCCCCATCATCAAATGTCCCCTTTCTATTTTCTCATCGTGCTACTGTTCCCCCAGATAGCATGCTATTAAGTGAAAAATGAAAAAAAAAAACTTTCTTACCCCCAGTACCTGCAGTTATCACCCCGTTCTTCTTTTCCTCCTTGTAGAAAAATTTCTCAAAACAGTTATTTACACTTACTGATTCCCTTTCTCCTCTCCTGTTCCCTCTGGAAACCTCACTCCTTTCCTGGAAAACTGCTACTGACCTGGTTACCATACTGTAAATCCAGTGTTCAAGTTTTGATTCTCAAATTACTTTTCTGTATCCACATAGGACACAGCTAACAATTCCCTTCTCCTTAAAATACTCTCTTCACCTGACTTCTTTAGTATCATATTCTGTCCTCCTGATTTTTTTCTTTATATTCTGTACATTTTTAATGTCTTTAAAGGAGACTTATCTTCACCTTCCTCACCTCTTAAGGTTGGAATTTCCTGGTTCCTATAATCTTTTCTCTTTTCTATCAATACTGTATTGGGGATCTTACTTGGTTTTATGTGTTAAATACCATCTATACATTGATAACAAACTACTTTGTATTTTTCCTGTAGCCCTCACTAGTTTCCAAATTTGCTGCAGTGTCTGAAAGGCATCTAAACATAATGGACAGTATAAGCCAGAGCCCCTGATTTTCTACTCTCACACAAATCAGTTAGTGGTAATTTCATAACTTTTAATAGCTCAAGTCAAAATATCCTGGAGTGAGTCACCCAGGGGTTCTGTTTGTTGCTTAATTTTTTTTTCTTTGTGGTCTTATACCTCACATCAAAAAATTCTGTTGGCTCTATCTTTAAAGTATATCTAGAATCTTACTGTTTTTCACCACCTCTCATTATAATCACCCTGAATCTATCCACACTCACTGTGGATTTTTGCAGTATTCTCCTATCTCTGTCCCCTAATGTCAATTCTCAACAAAGCATTCTGAGTAGATCTACTAATGTAGAAATTAAAAGACAGAATGAAAGCCAACATCTTTTAAAATAGCCTAAAAGCCCTATATGATTTATCCCTTGGCCTTTTGTTACCTCTCACTTCCTCTCTCACTACTTCCTATCCTTCCTACTATTTTTCAACCATATGGGTATTCAAATATTAGGCAGACTTCTGTCTCAACAATTTTGCTTTTGTTTATACCGTCTTCCTGAGATGCTATTCTCATAGATTGAGGAATCTATCCGCAAGGAGAGCTTTCTCACCTTCTTTATGTTTTTGCTAAAATGTCATCTTCTTGAGAGTTCTTCTCTTGACCATCCTATTTAAATTTTACACCATGGGCCTTTGGTCTCCCTTCCCTGCTTTATGTTCTCAATAGCACTTTGTACCTTCTAACTTACTATATTGATTTATCAGCTTTTGCATTGTCTTTTTTTAACGGAAGCTCCATGAAGTCAGGGATTTCTATTTTATTTACTAATGTATTCCCTATACCTCAAAAAGTACTTTATATAGAGTATTCAACATGTATTTTTAGCAGCTGAGTAAATGAATGAGTGTTTGAATAAATGAATACTCTTAATTGAAAGCTACCTTAATTTAGAATATAGACTATACTGAGCTTTTATTTTGAATTTGTGTCCCCTGGAACTATCTATGAACCACTGGAGGACAAGATTGCTTTTACCTAATTGTGTAATTGTTTGTGGTCTCTGAGGCTTTGGATAATGACATGTTTTAGAGAACTAAAACTTTAGATTAAGAGTTACTCTCTTTAGTATAGATGCTGATTTAGCAGAACTGAAGTAGACTTTGAACTCAATGGCAAAATATGATGGCACTATAAATAGACATATATATATATAGAGAGAGAGAGAGAGAGAGTCATACATACTCAAGGATATTATTTTAATTCACTTTTATCTATGTTTTGGAGGACCATAAGCACCATTTACTAACACTCCTTTTATACTTGTTAGAGTGCTTGAAATAGGTTACTATGATAGCTGATGGTGACTTTTTTCTCATTTTTGCATTTCTCTTCTCACCATGCTTCAGACTTCTGAAATACACTTGATGCACACTTTTCTGATGTAGACAATTATCAGATCTTGAGGTTGGGTCAACTGTCTGTATTGTTTACACAAAAATATATTAGTCAGAATACATATTAAAACCCTTTCCCTTACATTTGAAAATATGGGAATCAAAAATACCAGAAAAAAGAAATGGAAGGAAAATTAAGACACAGCTAGATAGCCTGAACACAGCCTCCTGAGTCCGAAGATATATGCTACATACCCAAAAAGTCCAGTCCACATCAAATCAGCCACTATTGCTATGAGGGAGAGAGCCTTTTAGAAGAGTTCCATTATGAAGGAGGGAAGTTAGTTACTTTTGGTTCCATTGAGAGTTCAATGTTATGGAGAAAGTGGAGTTGGAAAAAATATTCACTGGACTTCTTGAGATGTCTAAAATTCTGTCACCTAGCCTAATTACTTCCGAGTCCTTGAACATGATCCTGAGCCATTTTGTACTGGGATATATAGTCAAGTTTCATCTAGTTTGCAGTATTTCTGACTCTTATAATGTATACTTATAAAAAACATTTAAAGTTTCAAGTTTTCACTGCTCTTGGCCATTATTTAAAAGCCCATTGTTCGTACAAAGTGGCCATTATGTTTGGTTTATGATTAAGCAATCGAGTATACATGTTTTCAGTTTGGGAATCAAGGTTCATCTTGGTTCAGATTCTTGCCTTAAACCCCATTGAACATTCAATTTAATTAATAACTGACAGAGATTTGCATTTCTTCAAACCAAGAGAGATGTAGCAGCTTGGTAAGAAAAGCTGCATGTTAGCTAATGGCTATCAGGGAATATTTTAAAATTTCTATTCTTACACTTTCAGCCAAAAAAATCTGCAAATCCCTGGCCTTGATGAAAATATAATGATGAAATACGGCAGTGGTTTTCAATTATTCCAGGCACATTGTCTGCAAGACTCTGCCAATCTGATCTTGACTTATTCTGTCCTTAAAACAAACAAAAAATAAAAACCAGAAAAATAACTATTTATCCATATAAGAGATGCATGCAAAAATAAAATAAACTATTTCTATTCATAATATTACTGAGTTTTGGGCAAATGCTGCTGAGCTATTGTTACTTTTACAGAGACTGAAAATAGTATACAGAAGGATGAGTGTTGGGAACAAATAAAACGTTTGTGTTAGCTTTATTTCTGAAGAAAAAACACTTTGGAAATATGTACGCTTAATCACACTTGCTTTTTCCTCCTCATAATTCAGAACACATTTATCTTTGTTCATCCACAAAGCAAAATAGTTATTTCTAGCACTTGCTCAGGATCTTGATCTCAAGCTCATGAAAATGCTTGAGCTCTCTGCACCAACAGAAAGAGCCATTTGACAAATTGAACATTTGAGTTATCACGGTCTTATGTGATCTCCCCACAATGCTGTACACCTCTTATCTGATTCCGATAGCTCAGGGACAACTTAACACATGGCATTTATCTTTATTGTGATTTAATTCTGAGCAGTCAGGATCCTGAGTGCAAGGAGAAACCGCTTGAATTTCAAAATCAGGCTTCTTCTGTAAAGTGTTTGGAAAAATACCCACCATGACGCTTTGACACCCAATCCATTAAAGCCTTGTTTCAGCTCTCCTGACCTCAGCTGTTTTTGTAGTCTTTGCCCTGGTTCTTCTCTGAAGTTTTGCCAGCCCTCAGAACAAAGAACCCATCATGATATCAGAGTTCCCTAAACCATGAGCAACAAATGACTGTGGAAATAATCTCACCTGATTTCTCGTAATCCTTTGTGCTCACCACCACAGGCTCTCACCTCAGCTTCTAGTGTTTGCACACCTGAGGTGAAGAAGAGAAAGAATTTTTGTGCATAGTTATTGACAGGCTGAAAGATAGCCTTCATGAGATAAAACCAAACACAGAAGAAGAATAAAGTATCCATTTATTTGGAGGTGAAGGTATACTCTAGTGATAAGTGGTAGAAAGTACAAGAGGCTGAAATTCAAGGGATATGGATACTGATAGTGATACCACCATAGGAACGTGGTAACCTTCAATAAACTGCTTTTTAAATCCTCTAGAAGTCATTGATGTAATATGGAGTCGGACTAGATAAGCTCTCTGGTAGTAGTCTTTGATATCTTACAGATAAAATAAATGCATGTTTGTAAATAATTATAAACCATATGAAAGTTTAATGATCAAAATAGACCTTATACTTTAAAATACTCAGAGAGAAATGAATTAATATTTTATTCAGATTTGCATTGTAAAGCCATATGTTTTAAAGGTGGTAAGTGTGAATAACCCAATTTAACCTTAATAGTGCCTTTAAATTGCTCATTTTCAAAAGTCCAGTGCACATAAATTTATGTAAGTACAAGGCCACCAGATTGTGTTTCAGATTCCTATGGTTAGAGGGGGAAGTGATTTAAAATATTAGAGTCACATTCAGTTTAGCAAAATACTCAAAGGCATTCAAGAAACAAGATCAGAATTACTATCTCCCATTCCGTGATCACTCAGAAGCATATGGGCTCAATTTGATACTTTGTAAAGTACAAAAATGGTGATTCATATAGTTCAACTTAGTAAGTTGTTCACACTCTATTTTATGATTGTGTGTAGTTGAATAAACATAAACTAAGTTGCAGATATGATGCAAATTCCTCTGCAATGGTTTTTAACAATTTGATGGCTGCTTCCAGCTTTTAAAATGGCATTTAATGCATTTTCTTACTATGAAATTATTGCATGATAGAAAAAAATTCCATTTTAAGTGTCTTTACAATATTTATGAAAGATATAAGGCTTTTGAAAAGCAAATGATTTTTAGAAATAGCTTTATTCTGATTATTGTATGAGAGAACTTGGTTGGGAAAGTGAGAGTAGATCTTTCACGTGGTGCACACTGATGAGATGGGATTAAATGTTCTTATGTGCTTCACTGCCAGTCTTGAGATTCTGATTTTAGCATTCTGGAAGAAATGGCAAAGTAGGATTTTTAATGCCTCTAGAGTAGCTGAGAGATACACAAGTGTGCACTTGTATAGAAAAAGCCTAACAACTAAGGTTCAGGTATAGATCTGTTCGTATCTCCTTGTATGACATTGAGCAAATCACTTTAACTATCTGATCTTTATTTTGCCATTTATAAACTAAGGGAGTGGTATTTGGTGATCATGTATTTTCTTTAGCTCTAAGGTTCTTGGGATACATGAGTCTTTGAGATAGATATGAATTTCCTATCGCTAATAACTGTGTGGTTAAAGTCTCTTAGGAAAAACTTGTCTACTTTCTATTCCCTCAATCATTTATTGTTCTGCCAAGAAAGAGGGAGATCAATATTAAGCCTTTTAGAATGAGCTAATTTTAGTCCTCAGAAAGAGCCCCTAAATTAACACGAAAATATATTTTCCAATTTATTTTATCCTCATGTTCATATATTGATGTTAATAACCACCCAATCTCCCTAAACCAAATAGTGTGGCCATTCAAAACGGTGAAAATTTCTTAAGGGAAGATTTTGAACAGACTGACTCAGAGATTATAAAAGTATACATAGCGTGAGAAATATTTGTGAATCAGTTTCTTTAGAGAGAGTTGTTGCTCTGTGAATCTCCATCTGCCCAATTTCCCATTCTACACAATTCTAGAGGATGCTAGCTTTAGTTTAGCCTCACTGTATTCTCTTTCTGTTTCTCTTTTGTCTTTCTGATTTCTCCTTTGTCTATGTTGACTAAGGGTCACCTTAATGTGAGTATAGTTATTTCTTGATGGAGTAAGGCTGAGTTTTGGAAAGGAAATATAACCATATATGCTTACTTTTTCTGATACAACACTGCATTTGAAAATATGAAATTTAGTTGATTCATACACACAGAAACCACCGATCTCTTAGTAACGTGTCTTGTTTCTTAAGAGTAAATTCACTTGAGGAAACTATGAAAATCTTTCATAGTGGTGAGATGTAATAAAAAATCTGGCTTCCTAAATTCATTATTATGCTTATTTTTATTCTCTGATTTCCATTTGTTGCTCATATTTTGTCCCAATTCAGGGAAGCCTTCAATAACCAGTAGGTCCCAAAGTGAACTATTCATGTTCTTCTATATTTAGAGGTGTATTCTAATTTTAGTGAGCATGTAAATTATCCCCTGAAAATGATAGTGGATATAATAGTGGATAATAGCAAATAGTTCCAAATCTATCGAAGCATAAGGAGGAAAGACCAAGTGGGAACTATGACATATACATATAATTCCTTTAGAATTAAATGTGTTTGCTCACTTCTAAATAAGAAGTTCGGGTCCAAAAGTCATTAGCTTTAGTTTAGTTGCACTCGCAAATTGATATAAACTGCAAAATTTAAATTATGTTCTTGAGTAAGGCCAAAAGATTTAATATTACCTTGATATTTCCTTAGTAAGTCCTATAAAGAGTAAGATATATTAGGGTCAGATTCAGCATTAAGTTAGCATAGCAGAGTTATCTGGTAGGGTCCCTGGCTTTGTATTAAGAATCATAGGAAAGAGGAGACAGAGTGAAAGAAAATGATGAACCAGCTAATATTGACATGTGATATACCTGTGTGTTCATGATTGCAAACACATGCACACACACACACACACACTCGAGGTATCTATTTTCCGAAGGAAAACAATTGAGAAGCAGCTTCTAGTGTATTCAAGCTATTCGGGTGTTCAGGTCAAAAATTTTTTTTTTTTTTTTTTTTAAGTTGCAAGTGAGGAAGAGTTAACCTAAATTATCTTAGGGGAAAAAAAAGAAGAATGTACTTTCTCATATAACTGGCAAGTTTGATAATATATTTGCCTTTTGAGGCTCAGCTATATACAGGAACTCAAAAAATACCCTTTCTTGGATCTGACTCCCTCTAAACATTGACTTTATTCTGCACATAGGTTCTCTTCAGGCTCTTATCCCCAGATTTATATTCCTCCCTCTTACGAAATCCATGGGGGAAAAAAAATGGTCCTAATCTAAAATATCCCGTGAAAAAATATATTGGTTTGATTTTTGGTTTGGTGCTCACTCTTATTTTGCGATAGAAAATAGGCTCCTGAGATATGGAAAGAGGGTGAAATTCTCCAAAGAAATCAAAAGAGAATGGAAAGCTGTTACGGGCAAACAAAACTATAGGAAGTAATCTTGGCTATTACGTTTGACCTCAGATTGCTACATATTACTGTTACCCAAACTCTGTTACATGGGTCATCAGCAACGCATGAAATATTAATGTCCTTGGGGAAAAAGAGTTTCTATAATCAAATAATTTTGGAAAATGTTTAACACGATATTTAAATTGTTTTTCCAACCTTATTATTTACTAAGCTGCAAAGATGATCGATATCAGATCCTGAAGGAAGAGGGAGACAGATTTCCACATGCAGAATTTACATAGGAAATGTCCAAGAACAAGTTTAATGGCCTTTAACCTCTGACTTAGAGGGTTTAAACCAGTAACAAAAGAGGGAGGATTATTAATACACAACTTTGACAATAGCTGTTGCTATGTTGAGAGTCTCTACTGATAAAAACTTCCATGCTGCACAATTCTAGCGGGTGTAGTAATTTCTGTGACTGACTCCCTCATTCCCAACCATCGGTCATTCATGTAGATTACATACCATATCACTTCCTGTTGTTAGGCACTATAGTGTCTGTGCCTGCCCTATACTCAGCAGTGGGGAGTGCTGCCTTCTTATGTGCAAGTCTGGTGAGAGGACTTTTATAGAACTCTGTGAGAGCTTGAAATGTGCTCCCTGAAGTGTGGTGACTGAAAGTTGGTTCCTGACTCATGTGTGAGAAAATGAAAGTGGCCTGACAGCATAAAGCAGGCTGTACTGGAATTGACTTGTATACTCAGAGTTTATCAGAGCACAGGATGTGTGTTTCCTCTAGATAGATGTGATAATGTAGGATAAACGGTCAGGGTGGATGGAGTAGTCTTGTGTCCTGGCTGATAGAGCCACCCAGTTAGGCAGAGGGACCCAGTGGGAACAGAATGGATGTAATTATGGGATACCTGGAAACTGTGGAAGAGGTCATAATGACCACCTGGAATTTAGTGGGTCTAATAAACTTTTAGTAAGATTCCCGTTAACAACAACAACAAAATGCTTGTGGGACTAAGAGCTATAACCTTCTGCCAGTCTTAAAGAACATAAGCTGCTGTTTTATTAAGTCCTTTCCTATGCTCTTATCACTCTTTCATTCACCCCTGAATCCCCAGAAAGGCAGAACCTGGGGGAGGGAAGAGAATAGTAAGTAAGTTGAAGAAAATAACTTTCAGTCTAATGCAGCTTTGGGCTGGGGTTGGAAAGAAGATATGTGTAAAATAAAACAGCTTTGATTCATATCTTAGAATAGACAGCCTGATTATATATTGAAACCCTTTTTTTTTTTTTTTACTAAAAGTAGCTTTAGGAGTATCTATCCATTACTTAGTAGTAGTTAATAGACAAGAGTCATGGGCCTGCTGAAATTTTCATTTAAGAACCAGGTAGAGTTAATTTTAGTGAACAAATATTAAATGTACAAACAATAGTATATTTTCACTTTGATTTCATCATGAATGCCATGTTTAGTGTATCAGATATACAAGCTTAAACAGTTCTTACTTTTTCATATTTTTAATTGTGGAATTTCCAGAACTATTCACATACTATTCAGCTTGAGAATTCCTAAGAGGTTAGATGGTTATTCCCAAATTATTTGCACTGGAACCATTTGTTCACAGTTATATGTACTTACATCTCAAAGAATACAATATTGCATAGAACTCTGTAGCATGCTAAAATGTAAAGAATGAGTGGTAAGCAGTGCAGATCTGAGATTATAGAATAAAATGGTGAATAACCTCTTTTAGTATTCTCTAAAACTCAGTAGGATAGGATAAGCATACACTAAAGGAAAATTATGCCCTATTCAAAAGAAACATCTGTTATATCAGAAGGCAGAAAAACTCTGGAAGTTAAAACAATATATACACTCTCAGAAATCCATGAAAATTCAAGAAGGCATACAGGATGGAAAAGATGTTATACCTCTCTGAAAGATATGACTACAGTCCAATCCGCTGTATGGAATAAGTAGAAACGCTTTTGGGTGCAGAGCACACATTTAGCTAAGATGAAAATTATAATAGCCATTTGAGGCTTTAACCATCTGGAAATTCATGGAAGTCTCATTCAAATACAAAAAAAAAAATACACATTCTTGACTTTTAAAAAGTTAACGTTTCAGAGGGCAGGGGGAAACTGATCAAACATCTAGAATGGAATTAAGCAGGTAAGAATTGTGTGAACTTAATGGTAACCTTAGGGAAAATAAATTATGTCATCTTAGAGTCTACATGGTACTGGAAGAATAGACTGCAGAGTGTACTTAGATGCACATCACAGATTTAAAAAAGATAGTTTTGCAAATATTGAAATAAATCCGAGGCATGATTCTATGACATGAAATTCTGGAATGGACAACAACTCAAAGTTTAGGAAAAGAAAAAAAAATTCTAACCTGTCACTCCATGAAAATGGTTGGTACCAACAGAAATTTTTTTTTTGTTAACTAAAGAAGCCCTGAAATAACCATAGATTTAGAGGAGTTATAAACAAAGTGTAAATAGGAAAGATAGTCTAGATATGTGTGATATTTGTATACTAGAAAAAGTTGACTCAAAGGGCAAAGTACAAAATGAGCTAAGGTGATTACCAAAAATAAACACAGCAAAAGGTCTGTCGTAAAGTTCTGATGAAAAAGAAAGTTCAATGCTACACATGATCCAGAATTATATTTTGCTATAAAGAACTCTCAGGGACGATTAGCAAAATCTGAACATATCCTGTGGATTGATAATAGCATTATAAAATTATGATTTTTTTAAAAAAATAATAATTGTACTGGGGTTACATCAGGTAATGTCATTGTTATAGTCTGTTAAGCCATGACACATGGAAAAGAAAATGTGATCCAATTTCACAACGTCCAAGATACTCAAATGGAAAAGTTTTAAGCATTGGACTTCTGGGAAGATGGCAGAGTAGGAGGATCCTAAGCTAATCTCCTCCCATGCCTACATGTAGATAACACCCAAATGAATGTAAATAACCCAGGAAATGACCCAAAGCCCCTCCAGAGCTAATAGTACAGGCCACATCAAAAAGAATAGGAGGGGTAGAGATGCTGACAGGAACCAAGCTAACCCCTGAGACTGAAGGAGGGAGGGCCCCTGCAGGCAGGAAGAAGGGAGATGAGCAGACCCTACACTGGACACCACAGGCACAGGGCACTGTGTCACGAAGATGAATCCCCGTTAACAATTGGCTTTGAAAATCAGAGGTACTTAATTTCATGAGTTTTTGCCATCAGTGTGCTCAACACCAGGAACTTCAAAATCACTGGGCTTGGCTTTGAAAGGACTGGAGAGTAATAGGAAACTGAGTCTCTGCCCTGAAGAAATTGCATAAGCAACAACCCCTCTGAGATATAACATAGAAGAAGGAGTTGGAAAAACACCTAGGGTTTTTTTCCTAGGTGAAGAAAATGGGAAGGACATTTCTTTACTAGCCTCGGAATTTGTGCAGGAGAGGCAGGGGTCTTTCTTTAGATTTTCCCAAGGACAAAAGAGCTGGCAGGCATCATTTTCCTTCCCTGCTCCACAGCCAAGATATCTAGACACCTACAGGAACCAGGTGGGGGAACAGTCTCCCCCTAACTTACTAACAGTATGCCCCACCCTGCATTCTCCTGTGGACTGCCCTAGGCTACAGATTCCCTCCCACAGCAGACACATGCATGCCTTGTTAACATGGCAATCCCTGCCCCACATTCTCCTACCCACCTGTCCCCTGCAGGTGTCTGTCCAAACTAATACTACAAGTGTGGCAATTTGCCAATAATCCTGACAGTAGCCAGCACAACTCCAAAGTGACTCATGCCCTAAGAATAGTGGAAGATAACCATACACACCAGCCCCACTGCAGCCCCAGCAGTAAGCTGGGGGTAGACACCTGGTCTGACTGCAGGCCCTGCCTGTCAATGAAAGCCTCACAGCGGACAATACAGGGAGAGCACCCTGCAGTTTGGTGTAACCCAACTCGAGCCCAGGGTGGTCCTAGATTGGCCCATCCCCTGCCCAGAACAGGCAAAGACAGCCATTGCAGATGACTTGACTGGAGGCAAATACACCTCAGCCACAAGAGAAGGGTACTACAGGAGATATCCCTGAAAAGGCAGGTTCTGGTGAACATTGGGCATTGCACTGCAGGAACCTCTTTATATTGGGCATTGCACTGCAGAACCTCTCTTTATAACACCACTACTTTCAAGAGTAAGAGACACAGCTCAATTTCCTAACACAGAGAGATAGACACAAAGAGTTCGAAAATATGAGGAGACACAGGAATATGTTCCTAGTGAAAGAACAAGATAAAATTTACAGAAGGAGAGCTAAACTGAGCAGAGATAAGCAATATACCTGATAGAGTATTTAAAGTAATGGCCACAAAGATATTCATTGGACTTGAGCAAAATTTATGCATATATATGTAGAATCAGATTTGAAGAACACAGTAACGGAAATTAAAAATACACTAGATGAAAAAAACAAAACAACAACAAAAATAAAAAACACATAGTAAATAAGAGAATAAATAGTAAATTAGTAAATTTAGTAAATTAGAATAAATAGTAAATTAGAGAGACTAATGGGTCAACAACTATAGGACAGAGTAGTGGAAAGCAATCAAATTGAACAGGAGAAAGAAAAAATAGTTCAAGTAGAATAGATTAAGGGAACTCAGTGACACCACCAAGTGTAGAAACACTGGCATTATATGAGTCTCAGAAGGAAAGGAGAGAGAAAAGGGGGCAGAAATTTTATTTGAAAAAATAATAGCTGAAAACTTCCTACATCTGAGAAAGGAAACTTTCCAGGAAAATCCAGATCCCAGGAAATCAGAGCCCCCAACAAATCAACTCAAGGAGGTCTACACCAAGAAACATAATAATTAAAATGGCAAAAAGTAGTGGCACCTGGGTGGATCAGCCCGTTAAGCATAGTTGAAATCAGCTCTTGATTTCAACTCAGGTCATGATCATCTGGTTTGTGAGGTCAAGACCCACATCAGCATGGAGCCTGCTTAATAATCTCTCTGTCCTCTCTCTTTCTGCCCCTCTTCCCACTTGTACTCATTCTTTCTCAAAATAAATAAACATTTAAAAATAAATAAATAAATAAATAAATAAAATGGCAAAAAGTCATTATAAAGATAGAATTTTAAAAGCAGCAAGAGAAACTGGTTACATACAAGGGACACACCATAAGGATTTCAGCTGATTTTTCAGCAGAAACTTTGCAGGCCAGAAAGCAGTGGCACTATATATTCAAAGCACTGAAAGATAAACATTTCCAGCCAAAAATACTCAAAAAGCTTTCCAGACAAATAGAAAAGGAATTTGTGACCACTAAACCAGCCCTACAAGAAATGTTAAAGGGGATTCTTTGGGTAGAAAGGAACATAAAGCAGGAGTAAGAAAGGTAGGAAGCACAAAAGCAGTAAAATTAAGTCTAACTATAAAAATCTATGAATCGATTCGCAAAATAAAAGGATGTAAAGTATGACACCATATATCTAAAATGTAGTGGGAGGGGCATAGCACTAAAAATTTAGTGCTTTTAGAATGGGTTCAAACTTAGGCAACCATCAACTTAACATAGAATGCTCTAAGCTTAAGATGTTTTATATAAACCTAATGGTAGTCACAAATCAAAAGCCAGCAATAGATATGCAAAAGTTAAGAGAAAGGAATCCAAATATATCACTAAATAAAGCCATCAAACCATGAGAGAAGAGAGAAAAAAGAAATGCAGAAGAACTACAAAACAACTGTAAAACAAGTAACCATAAAATAAGTACATCCCTATCAATAACTACTTTGAATGTAAAGGGACTTAATGTTCTAGTCCTAAGACATAGGGTGAGGGAATGGATAAAAAAGCAAGACCCATCGATATTTTGCCTGAAAACGGAGGTGAAAAGAAAGCCAGCGTAGCAATACTTAACACTGGACAAAATAGACTTTAAAACCAAGACCGTAACAAGAGATAAAGGACACTATATAATCATGCAAGGAACAATTCAACAAGAAGATACAACAATTCTAAGTATTTATGCACCCAACATGAAAGCTCCCAAATACATAAAGCATCTATTAACAAACATAAAGGAAAAAATGGTAGTAATATAATAATAGTAGGAGACTTTAACACCCCACTTAGATCAATGGATGGATAATTCAAACAAAATCAAGAAGGAAACAGTGGTTTTGAATGATACTTTGGACTGGATGGATCTAACAGATATATTCAGAACATCCAATCCTAAAACAATATATATTCTTTTCAAGTGCACATGGAACAGTCTCCAGAATAGATCACATATTAGGCCATAAACCAAGTCTCAACAAATTAAAAAAGATTGAAGTTTTATCGTGCATCTTTTCCAGATGCCACACTAGGAAACTAGAGATCAACCACAAGAAATACATGAAGGTTCAATAACATGATAAACAATGGGTCAGCCAAGAAATCAAAGAGGAAATGAAGAAATGGAGACAAATAAAAAATGGAAACATAATGGTCCAAAATCCTTGGGATGCAGCAAAGGTGGTTCTAAGAGAGAAGTTTATAGCAATACAGACCTACCTTATGAAGCAAAAAAAAAAAAAAAAAAAAAAAAAAAAAAAAAAACTCAAATAAACAACCTAACATTACACCTAAAGGAGCTACAAAAACAACAAACAAAACCCCCAACTAGCAGGAGGGAAATAATAGATTAGAGTATAAATAAATAAAATAGAAACTAAGAAAATAATTGAATAGATCAGTGAAAACATAGCAGATTCTTTGAAAAGATCAACAAAATTGATAAACCTGTGGCAAAACTCATCAAGATAAAGAGAGAACTCAAAATTAGAAATGGAAGAGGAGAAATAACAATGGACACCACAAATACAAAGGATTATGGAGATTATGAAAGATTATATGCCAACAAAGTGAACAAATTGGAAGAAATGGCTAAATTCCTAGAAACATATAATCTCCCAAAACTGATTCAAGAAGAAATAGAAAATTAATACAGACCAATTATGAGCAATGAAGTTGAATCAGTAGCCAAAAAAACTCCCAAAAAACAAAAGTCCAGGACCAGATGAATTCTACCAAACATTTAAAGAAGAATGAATACCTTTTCTTCTCAAAATATTCCAATAAACAGCAAAGAAAAGCTTCCAAATTCATTCTATGAGGCCAGCATGACCCTGATACCAAAACCAGATAGAGACACTATAAAAGAGAGATAGACAAGGAAAGAAAACTACACGCCATTATCTCTGTTGTATATAAATGAAAAAAATCCTCCACAAAATATTGGTAAACCAAATTCAACAATATATAAAAAAAATCATACACCACAATAAAGTGAGATTTATTCCCAGGGTGGTTCATTATTTGCACATCAATCACCGTGATACACCACATCAATAAGAAAAGGGTAAAAACCATATGATCACTTCAATACATGCAGAAAAAGCATGTGTCAATGTACAACATCCATTCATGATACAAGCCCTCAACAAAGTAAGTTTAGAGGGAACACACTTTAACATAATAAAGGCCACATATGAAAAACCCACAGCAAACATCATACTCAGTAGGGGAAAACTGAGAACTTTTTGGTAAGATCGGGAACAAGAATGTCCACACTCACCACTTTTATTCAACATAGTACTGGAAGTCCTAGTCACAGCGGTCAGACAAGAAGAATAAATAAAAGGTATCCAAATTGGTAAGAAATAAGTAAACTTTCACTATTTGTAGATGACATGACATTATATTTAGAAAACCCTAAAGAGTCTACCAAAAAAATATTGGAACCGATAAATGAAAGTCAGAGGATACAAAATCAATATACAGAAATCTGTTGCATTTCTATACACTAGTAATGAAGTGGTAGAAAGAAAATTAAGAAATCAATCCCATTTACACTTGCATGGTAATCAATAACATACCTAGGAATAAATCAATGAGGTAAAAGACCTGTATTCTGAAAACTATAAAACACTGATAAAATAAATTGAAGATAACAAAAACAAATGGAAATGTATTCCATACTCATGGATTGGAAGAACAACTATTATTAAAATGTCTGTATTACTCAAAGCAATCTACATATTTAATGCAATCCCTATGAAAATACCCGCATTTTTCACAGATCTAGAAAAATTATCCTAATTTTTTTATGGAACCACAAACAGCCCCAAATAGTCAAAACAATCTTGTAAAAGGACAAAATCAGAGGTATCACAGTCCCAGAATTCAAGTTATACTGCAAACTTTAGTAATGAAAACAGTATGGTAGTAGACCCAAACACTGACACATAAATCAATGGAATGGAACAGGGAGCCCAGAAATAAACCCATGATTGTATGGTCAATTAATCCTCAACAAAGTAGGCAAGAATACAATGGGAAAAAGTCTCTTCAACAAATGTTAGGACATTTGCATGCATGGACAGCTACATGCAAAATAATGAAACTAGTCCACTTTCTTACACCATACGCAAAAATAAACTCAAAATGGATTAAAGACCTAAATGTAAGACGTGAAACCATAAAAATCCTAGAAGAGAGAACAGGCAATAATTTTTCTGACATCAGCCATAGCAACATTTTTCTAGATATGTCTCCTGAGGCAAGGGAAATGAAAGCAAAATTAAACTATTGGGACTATGTCAAAAAGTTTCTGTGCAGCAAAGGAAACAACAAAACTAAAAGGCATCCTGCTGAATGGCTTCACATGTGAAGATATTTTCAAATGATAACTCATCACCAAAATAATAAATAATCCAATAAACAAAATGGACAGAAGACATAAATTGACATTTCTCCAAAGACATGCAGATGACCAACAGACACATGAAAAGATATTCAACATCACTTATCATCAGGGAAATGCAGATAAAAACCACAATGAGATATTACCTCACACCTGTCAGAATGGCTAAAATCAAAAACACAAGAAACAAATGGTGGCGAGGATGTAGAGAAAATGGAAACTTTGTGCACTGTTGGTGGGAATGTAAACTCACACAGCCACTATGGAGGACGGTATGCAGGTTCCTCAAAAAAAGAAAATAGAATTACCACATGATCCCATAATTCCACTACTACATATTTCCCCAAAGAATATGAAAACACTAATTTGAAAAGATATACACACCCCTATATTTCTTGCAGCATTATTTATGGTAGCCAAAATATGGAAGCAACCTGCGTCCACCAATATAACAAAGAATGAAATATTGCCATTTGTAGCATCGTGGATGGAAGTACAGGGTATGATGCTAAGTGAAATAAGTTAGTCAAAGAAAAATACCATATGATTTTAGTCATAAATGTAATTAAAGATACAAAGCAGATGTACAAAGAAAAAAAGAGACAAACCAAAAAACAGTCTCTTAACAATAGAGAACAAACTTTGCCAGAGGGGAGGTGGGTGAGGTTTGGGTGAAGTAGGTGAAGGGGTTAATAGTACACATACCATGATGAGCACTGGGTAATGTATAGAATTGTTGAATCATTAGATTGTACACCTGAAACTAATATAACACTGTATGTCTATTATCCTGGAATTAAAAAAAAAAAAGAATGTGTTAAGCATTTAGTAAATTATCATTTATACCATATATATATATATATATATGTTCATGGCTTATATTAGTTTGATTCATAGTTGAATCATGACTCATTTGTATAATTTTATCCACGGAAGTTTCTAATTTTCTTCTCACTTTTTTGTTGAATAAAGTAGCTGCAGTCCTATTGTTAATATCACAAAGATTCTTTATTAGACAACTTGAAATGAAATCTGTGACACTTTCAAGAGAGTCTTTATGGAGACACTGACTTGCCTTTGTAATATAGTTCAATTGTATTCTAAGGATGTTGGAAAGTTGACAAGTAAGCATTTGCTTGCATTTTTCTCCTTGGTTAAATATACTACTTCTTTGAACCTCTAATTTCCTCTTCTAGTGTTTTTGTTCCTTTATGGTAAGTACCTAAATGTATATATTGCCTTCTTTCAGAAGTTGGGCATGGAAGGTTGATATCTGAGTCTCTTACATTTAAAAACCCATACATTTGCTCTCATTCTTGATTGTTAGTTTTGCTTGCTATAGAATTCTAGTTTAAAAATTCTAGTTTAAAAATCCTAGTTCAAAAAATGTTCCCTCAGACTGTGAAGCTATTGTTCCATTCTTTTCTTTTTACTTTTCTTTTTTTTTTCTTTTTATTCTCAAGTTAGTTAATATACAGTGTAGTCTTGGCTTCAGGAGTAGAATCTAGTAATTCATCCCCTACATATAATACCCAGTCCTCATTCCAACCAGTGTCCTCCTTTATTCCCATCACCCATTTAGCCCATCCTCCCATCCACCTCCCCTCCAGCAACCCTCAGTTTGTTCTCTGTATTTAGGAGTCTATTATAGTATGCCTCCCTCTCTGTTTTTATCTTATTTTTCCTTCCCTTCCCCTATGATCATCTGTTAAGTTTCTCAAATTCCACATGAGTGAAGTCATGTGATATCTGTCTTTCTCTGACAGACTTATATTGCTTGGCATAATACCCTTCACTTCCATCCACATTGTTGCAAATGGCAAGATTTAATTATTTTGTTCCATTATTTGCAAGGATATTGTCTAATATCAATCTGATTCATATTCTAAGTAAGCCCTCCAACAACCTTCACCTTGACTCTACCCAAAATATTTATTGACACTTTTTGCCCCCTTGAAATGCTGAAGTTCTTAATTCTGTGTCTCATGGGTTTGATAGGTCATTCATATAGATTAGTCCTTAGGACATCCTTATAGCCTGAAAATTGTGTTTCCCTTTATCTTAAGGGAACTTGAGATTGATCAACCAATCTATCTATCTACCTATCATTCTATCAATCATTCTATATCAATCTATCATTTCTCCTTCTATTGTATTATTGCTATTCTTCTAAAATATAAAAATATTGCATTTTTACTTAAGATGATTTTTTTCAATATCTTCAAATAAAAGCTATTGAATATCCTGAATTCAGTTTCTGTGTCTTTTTTCTTCTTTCTACCTGTTTTAGTTTCCTTCAACTTATCTTCCAGGCAAATTAAAAATATGTATTATTTTTGAATAAATTTTTGTGTATTAGATTCAGAGACAATCATATTATTTATGAATAATAAGAGATTTTTCTTAAGCTTCCTTTAGAATCATAACTTTTAAGATACAATTTTATTATTTTTGGAGAAACAAACATTGCAATAAGGTGCTCCATATTTCTTTGAGGGAGAGGTTTTGGATAGATCTAAGAACACTCAAGGCAGAGAGAAATACAGATGCATGGAAAGTAAACATATAATGAAGCATTAATACTATCTACAAGAAATGTCTAGTCATTGAAATATCAAAAGAGTTGAGAAATAAAACAAACGAAAGAATTCTATTATACCCATTCAACTGAATGAGAATTAGGAACAGAAGTAGAATTAAGACATAAAATTATTTCTGAAATAATGAGTAAGTTACAAAAAGCTAAGAAAAATATTGCCTAACAGCAGAATAAAGTATAGAGCAGATCAAATGCAAAAGGCAAGAAAACTGAAATTAAAAAAAAAAAAAAAAGATGTAGAGGGACCATAGGACAAAATGATACATATTGAAGACTGGCAATGATGATACAATACACATATAACTGGAGTCCTAAGAGGAAAAGTAAAACAATGGAACAGAGCATATATTTAGAATTATAATTCATGAGATGTCCTTAAAAGTTTTATATTCACATTGAAAATACACATGAGACACCTTCCGTACCAAAGAGAATTGATCCAGAGTCATCAGTATCAGGACATATTTTGGTACTAATAGGTCATATTTTGGTACTAATAATAATTGGATACAATAATAGAATATCCTAAATATCAGAATATTAAAAGAATTCATAAACTGGCTACATAGTGAAAAACATCTAACCTAACCTAACCTAAAAAAAAAACATGACATTAGGTCAGTAAACCTAACCTAAAAAAAAAACATGACAGAACTGACAAACATTTTTAATAAGGTTAAATTCCTTATTAAAAGAAAAAAAATCTGGGGTGCCTGGGTGGCACAGTCGGTTAAGCGTCCGACTTCAGCCAGGTCACGATCTCGCAGTCCGGGAGTTCGAGCCCCGCATCAGGCTCTGGGCTGATGGCTCAGAGCCTGGAGCCTGTTTCCGATTCTGTGTCTCCCTCTCTCTCTGCCCCTCCCTGTCTGTTCATGCTCTGTCTCTCTCTGTCCCAAAAATAAATAAATGTTGACAAACAAAATTTAAAAGAAAAAAAATCTTCACGTTGCTCACAAAGCAAAATCCAGTATCTGTTGTATAAAACAGACATATATAAATAAAGTAATTCAGATAGTTTGAAAGTCAAGGTTATAATAGATTTGTGGTGGGGGGGGATAGGAGGATGCAAAATTGATAACATACTAGGTAGAATTCAGTCACAGAAGTATTAGGCAAGCAAAATAAGTCAGTTTATAAATCTGAAGGCTACAACTTTCAATGGTGACATGACAGCTATGAATATTTATGCACCAAACAGCAAAGCAGAAGTTGTCATGAGGCAGAAGCTATCAGAGATCTGAGGCAAATCGGGTGAAGCACACACGTAGCAGGAGACTTTAATACATTCTCTCTGCCAAGGAGAGATCAAATAATCAAAAGGCAAGACTAGAGAAGACCTAAACAACACAATGAAGTAGATATTACAGGTACATGATCAACTTTGTACCCTAAACACAAGAATAATTAAGAAATTATTTAAAAATAAAAGCAGAACCTATTACGGTGGAAAATGGTAGAACTGATAAAGAGCAGGTTCATTGAAAAGAATAAATAAAATAACCAGGAACAGCCTAATCAAGAAAACAATGGATAATACACGAAATAATCAATGACAGGAAGTACATAGCAAAAGGAAGTGAAAGCTTTAAACATTTTACATAACTCTGTGCAATAGATTTGACGAATTTTTTTTCTAGAAAATATAGTTTACCTAAACTATAGCAAATATTCACCCAGAATAAATGAACATTTTCATCCCATGGAAAAAGAAAACCAACTAACAGTTATCTTTCTAAAATACATTAGGTCCAGCTGATTCCACAAGAGAATTGTACAAATCTAAAAAAGTGAATAATCATAATTTTACTTAAAATGTTTCAGAGCATATGTAATGAAGGAAAGCATCCCAATTCTTCATACAAGGCAAGCAGAGCATTTATAATAAACCTCATAATCTTGCACAAAAAAAGAAACTACAGACCAATCTCATTTTCCCACAAATCAAAGTCTAATGCAATATCTACTACAAAGTCTGGCAGAGTCCAATATGACATTCATCGTATTAAAACAATGACACACTGAAGTTTTATTTTAAAATAAGAAGATGAGATCAGTGTCAGCTGGCATGTAGAGAACACACATTTGCCATTAATTAATATATGCATTCAGAAATTCATGGATCTGTGAGTGCTGGCAACAAGAGAGGTGCTAAAATAATATTCCTTGTATTTTCTTTTTTTTTTTTCATTTATCTATTTTTGATAGATAGAGACAGAGCACAAGTTGGGGAGGGGCAGAGAGAGAAGGAGACACGGAATCCAAAGCAGACTCCAGGCTCCGAGCTGTCAGCACAGAGCCCGACGCGGGGCTCAAACTCGCCAGCCATGAGATCATGACTATTCCTTGTATTTTCAAGTGAGAGGCTATCTAAGAAGGATTGTCAGTAATCTATTATATATATAAAAAAAATTAATGTTTATTTTTGAGAGAGAGAGAAAGAAAGAGAGTGAGTGTGAGTGGGGGAAGAGCACAGAGAGAGGGAAACAGAGGATCCCAAGGGGATGTGAGGCTCAAACTCATGAACCCTGAGATCATGACCTGAGCCAAAGTCAGACGCTTAACCAACTAAGCCACAGAGGCACCCCGATAATCTATTATTTTTAAACTAAGTAGATGATTTTCAAATATTAATATGTCTTTTTACATTGTTATTACAAAATCAGTAAATGTATAATATAGAAGTTTAAAAATAAAAATATACCATATGTTTACTACCTACAGATTTCTGCTATAGATATTATATATATATATATCTTTCCAGATCTTTTCTAATGTGCATGTATGTGTGTTTGTGTATGTCTCTGTGTGTTGCCAGATCCTGTTTAAACTATTTTACTTGAAACTAAAATGTATCACTACATGAAATTCTACAGTCTGGTGCTCTGTTTCTGGAGCTCGAACAGCTAATATCACATTAGATCAAATCAGTGTGTTCAATAGAGAAACATATAATAAATTAATGAGAAGCTAAAAAACATTTACGTCTGTTCTATGCTAGTCACTGAATAATTAAATAAAACCCATCTCATTCAGTCAAAAACAATAATAAGAAATTCAGTATAAGGAGGTATATAATATTATCTCTAATTCACAGAAAATGATACATCAAAGATCATTTAATTTATTCATAGGCACATTTTTAATAAGAAAGAAAATTGGGATTTGCATGGAGACCTAACCACTCCCAAGACCATGCTGCTTCCGCCATTTTTTTTTTTTTTTTTTTTTTTTTTTGCCGCGTATGTCCTTTCTTCCACATTTTTTCTCATTGTTCCTGGATAAAACCTGAGATAGTATCCTTGAACATACGTGAGAAATATTTATCCGCCGATGAATTGTCACTCTGTCAGATCGATATATCAGAATTATGGTACACACCTGTTGTCTCTACTATGGATTCCTCTCCAGTTGATCACCAAACATACCACCAAAAACTGACAGTCATATACTTAACTCTTCTCAAAAACAATGCTGCTATTATTCCATAAGAAAAGTACATATACGATGGCTCTTTTCTATTTATAAATAAATTCACATTAAATAAAAAAAACATCTGACTATTCATGTCAATAACCTTCTATGCCCAAAGCATCTATCCTGTCCTATCCAGCCAGTTAGCAGTGACACCCTCGCCCTCAGTAATCAGAAAATGTGATGTAAGTTGTTCTGTTGTGGGATACCTTAATACACAGGTCTTAGGGTCAGAAAGAAAATAAACAATGCAGGTGATTTTTTTTTTGTTTGTTTCTATGTTCTTTTACTTTACTGGCCATAACTTTAATGCCAGTGTTCCACTTGAATAAGGGTTATGGCTCCTTTGAAAACCCCTTGGAATTTATTTCAAAGGCTTGCATTGGCCAAACATGCATATTGACCCACTCTTTGGCTTATTTCCCGTTTTAATTGAGTGTCAAAGGTTACACGTTGCTATTAGAGTAAGACATGACTGGCAGCAGGGGTCAGGGACTCTCTGGCATTCTATTAGAGCCATAAAAACAAAACAGAATGATAATTTCACCTGTTCTAACCTCAATTTTTCCAGGATGGGACAGGCATTGACCTTATTGTTTGTCAGCCATTGACTCTATAAACTTCAGCTACCCTAATTCTGCTTACTAAACAATAAGAGTGCTTTCACAACAAGGATAAAAAATAAAACAATGTAAAATATCCAGAAATGACTCAAAGAAGAGACATATCCAGGTGACAGAAAAGATAAAATAACTTCTTTTTTATTCCTAGGTCACATCCCTCGTTTGGATAGTTTACAGCAATAACGGTTTCTACCACAACTTTCAATTTTATCTTCTTTTGTGGAATACCTTATGACTTCCTTTATGTGAACAAGTACAAGCAATAAATCTAATAAATTGCTCATGCTACCTAAAACCTATTTGTGGCACTTGAAGGGTTTATGAATTTCTGTGTAAGTTTTCTCCACCTTCCCTACCCTTTAAAGTTTTTGGCTGAAATGTAAGTAGACGTTCAAGGGCGTAACTAATGTCTTTTCTTGTATGTTTTCCAAAGAAGCTAAAAAAGAAAGCATATGTTAAATGTTTCTTTTGAAAGTATTTGAAAACAGATTTCTTATCGATAATTTAATGAAATAAATAAAAGTTGCATTCGAAGATAAGTTTCCTCCAATTGCAGGGTCTGATTTTATGTAGTTTTTTCTGATGAGTAATTAAATAAAGTTTTAAAAGCTGGATCTTTTAGATAATAATGAATATTTGTCATCAGTTTTCCATAATTTAAAGGGAAACAATTTAAAGTTTAAATGTTGTTATTCAGTTGCATTTTTTCATGAAGGATGATTATTATTGCTCACAAGCTGTGTGGAAATCTTGTAAGTTACCCCTGTCCTCCCCTTAGGACAAGTAACTTTTTTTTTTTGCCCTCAACCTGCCAATTGTTTTGAAGTTAGGATTTGGGGATTAATGTTGAATTCTGGATTATCAGAATAATAATCAATCTTCTCTAACATGAACTTGCATTTTTAGTCTTTTCAATATCAAGGCAGAATGCAAAAATAAATTAAAAACCCATAAAATTCTTGTGGAAATGATTGATATTTGTGTTAAACAGATAGACACCAATTCACAAATTAATGAGATGCCATAGAATTCCTAGGTCACTTCTTAAAGAATTTAGAAGAGCAGTTCTGGGGACACACTTTTTATATGGGAGTGTGAATAGCTATAGGAAAATTAGTGGTATTTTAATTCTCTGATGTTTCTTAAACATGAAATGAAATAGTGATTTGATACATATTTAACTGAAAAAGAGACCAGATTATTAGCATATAAAGAAGTAAAACTTTCCCATTCCACAAATTGACTTAAAGTTTCCCATAAATGATTTCATCTTATTAACAAACTAAAATTACATGGTATCATGAGAAATATGTCATATCCTGTATTTATCTGACTGAAAACCAATGTAAGGGGAACAAAAACTGATCGACCACATTAAATTCCCTTAAAATTTTGCAGAGACAGTTCAATTTGCTATTAACTTGATTGGCAATATCTTTAAGGCAAGCTTGATTTTTGTCCTCATCCATTGAAAGGTTATTAAATCACTGCTGCTGGCTGATATGAATCTGGAAAATCTATCCAAGTTGAGGATTTGTTTCTAGATGGAAAAGTTAGCTCAGTTGCTTATTTTTCTGTCTATTCTCACTTCATGTATCCTTTCCTCTCTTCCATGTGAGAGGTTTTTACACCATGGATTTATGACAAATGGCTCAGATGGTTCATAGCTTTGTTCTCGAGGCTGGACACATTTACCAGCAAGGTCTTCTATCTCAATGAAAAAACGGGGTGGTGCATGAGTTCTCCAGAGAAAGTCAGTATTCCCTTCATTGTAGAAGTCCCAAGGACAAGCATATTACCTGATACATAACAGATGCTCAACAAATAAATTGACTTGGTCACATTTGACATTCAATTAGATCTTGGTAAAGAGATTTGACATACTTTAATCAAAATATTCCAGAAATGCATTCTTATAAGGGCAAAATAGATACTTAGAAATAACTCACTCAAAATACCAAAAAATAAAGGTTGGGGGGGGAGGGGGAACTTTGTAGCGTTGTTGTAATACAGCTTCAAATTCACATAATTTAAGTCAGGTTCTCAATTTGACAAGTTCTGTATTACTTCAAAGAAATGGATGATGTCTAACTAATATGTATTCTCTGAAGTCATATGAAAAGACATAACAAAACTCACACTCACTAAATTCTTTGCAAGTGACTGACCTCTTCCCCATGCACATGCTACAACATTTCTCATAAATACCTTGAGTTTGAACCTACACATTTAAAAAGGTATTAATTTCTTACCATTGATAATGCTTCATAAATAAGAAGCAAGCCATAAGAAATGTGAATAAAAGGAGTGACATGATCTAGGTTTTAGGAATATTTGGAGCAACAATGAGTCTGAAAAGAGGACAATCCTATTTCATTCCCACTGATGTCCGTATCCATGGAAACTCCCTTTTAATAGCATCCACATCACACTGGAAAAACAGGTATGCTACCTTTTGAAAGTGAGTGCATTAAAAGAACCCAGCCCTTTGCTAAGAAGGTCAGCTCTTGAAAGCCTTCAAGAGCTTTGGTAGCTGAGAAAGCTGGAGGGCTGTAAATCCTTCTTTCGTTGCTAAGAAGCTTGGCTCCTGAGAATCACATCAGTGCTCTCTAACACAGAAAATGGAATGTGAATCTTTTGTTCCCTGCCTATGATGCTGCACTCCTGAGTACTTGTTTCCTTAGCTAAGAGAACATGCAGGAGAGGCCTATTACGTGAACCTAGAGATTAATTATTAATAAACCCAAACTGAGAAAGACAGGCAAAAAGATGTACAGGGTGTAAAGAAAGACACAGTTTCAAGAACCCAGATGGCAAATGCCATTACATAGAAATATATGCGCTAAAATAATATTCACATGACAACATTTTAAAATATTTTGTAGTCTCAGCATTTTTTTTTTTTTGCTGCAATAAGTATCTGTCAAGGAAAATGCCTTCCCCGTTGGATGATTCAACACACTCACTGAAAGTAAGAGAAAAAAATACAAAGGTCATTGTGCCTTTAAATCAAACTGTGACATACCAGAACTACTCTTCCTTTACTGTATAGTAAGTAAACAACTTTAAACAACTGAATAATGAATACTTATTGTTGTTCAACAAAAATTAAATGCAGCAATGTGTTGCAAAACATCATTTTTTCCTATTTGCACAACTAAAAATAACACAAATATGTTAATTATGTGATAGATTGCTATACTTAGGGGATAATCATAAGTATCTTTAAATATAATACTTTTAAAAGCTGCTGTATTAAGTTCTGTCCATATCGAGTTAGAGAAATCCATGTGGCCATGAGAGACCATAATGGTAGCATTAGATGGCTAAACAATAAAATCACTGAGTTAATAATAATGTTAGTATTAATAGTGATGATGACATTATATATTATATAGTAATATAATGGGTACAGATATATAATAACAATGATTGTGTTTCAGGCACTGTTATAAGCACCTTACATACATTGAGCGTATTATGAGGGCTCAGTACAATCTTGTGAGTTTGGCACTACTGTGTACCCCATTTCACCCAGGAGGCACAGAGAGTTTGAGTAAGTTGTTCAAGATTACAAAACATAAGGTAAATGGTGGAGCTGAGATATGAACCCATGCCACTATCAAGAATATTGAAAAATAGTAAAACAAGGGTGTGTACGTTTTATGGGTAGAGGCTTAGCTAAAGAAATGATAATCATTCTAGTTTTTGTTTCTTTATATGTTACGAAGTGCTATCTCAGGTCTGACTTATTTTCATCTTTACAGCCCTTCTGTCACTGCAGATAGCATATTGCACAGCTGAAAAGACCGATGTTCAAGGATGTTAAATGATTTTTCCGATGTCACATGTTCAGTGAACAGCAGGATATAGAGCCACAACCAGCTTCTAACATTTATTCTCCTCTATTAGCTTCCTCTGTTCTTTATATAAACAAATAAAATATCGCAACGAGTGTCCTATCGACTCAGGTTATGACAGAGTAATGGGAACAGATATTAATTAGAAATGCATTCGCTTTCTCAAACTCCCCTCTTACCAGCTGCCACTGGCAGCTGCAGGACTCAGAAACCTGTGAGCATTTTCATGGTCTTCTCAAACCCAGTGTGTAAACTGCGATTGCTCTTTAACTTGTAATTTAAATAAACGATTTGTCTTTCAGTTTCTACTATTGTGAAAATACTTATTCACGACCTTATGCCTGGATAACTGCGAAAGCCCCTTACTCTTACCTGTTTTCACTGATCCTGCATGTCCTCATTTCAACCAAACCTCAATATTATGATGAATCTCGGAATTCTTTTTTTTATAGCTGTTTGTTTGTGTGTTTGTTTATTGAGAGAGAGAGAGAGAGAAAGAGACAGAACGTGAGAAAGGGATGGGCAGAGAGGAAATCCTAAGCATTCTCTTTGCTGGCAGCATAGAGCCCAACGTGGGGCTCAATCCCATGAACCAAGAGATCATGACCTGAGCGGAAATCAAGAGTTGGATGCTTAACTGACTGAGCCACCCAGGCGCCCCTAATCTCTGAATTCTTGACAAAAAATATATCCTGAAGCTTCTTGCTTCCCTAGTATCCAAAACTTGGGTGTGAAAAACAATATTGTCTGAGGATTTGAACCCTAGCTCTGCACTTATCAGCTATGTGGCATTTAGCAAGTATGTGACTTAAACTCTGTGTGCTGTATCCTTTTCTAATAGGGGTGATAATGGTACTCACTCACAGATTGTTATAAAGCCTAAATGAGTCAGCTAAATGTCAGGTACAAGGAGATTGTCCTGCGGATAGTAAGTACTCAATAAGTGTTCCTTATTATCATTATTATTATTATTATTATTATTATTAACTAATTTATTTTGTTCCTCTATAGGATACTTAGAGGAGACATATGGTTAAATGTATCTTCCAGTCCGCCAGTTTTAGCTTAGAGTTCTGGCTGCCTATTTTGGTAACTGTGAGATGTTGAGAAATTTGCTTGGATCTAAATCTCAGTTTCTTTGTAAAGTGGATTTTAATAATAATACCTCTTACAAAAGTTGTAATAGTAACTATATAGCATTTATCCCCGGATGTAGCTTGTAATAAATGGTCAATAGTTGCTATTCTATTATTTTACTGAAGCTGCTTATGGAGGGGTGGTTATGAGAAATAATCATATGAAATAATTACTGAGATACTTTTTCAGGATTATACTATTTACTATTATTTTTTAAAAACCTTATGACCATAATCAATTTTGTAAGTAACCATATTTCCCTTTTTAATTTGCTTGCTGTAACACAAACAAGAAATCCAAATTTGGAATCTAAATTCAGCAAACGACCAGAATCTCATAAAATGCATTTATATTGCCCTCTTTATTCTCTTCTACCTTAACACGTCTTCTTCCCAAGTTGATTTGTCTACTGATAAAGTGGGGATACAAGATTTTACTCCTTCTCCCCCCACCCCTTAAGCTACTGTTAGATCAAAATACAATCAGTTTCCGTTTGTAAATAGCTTGGGTTCTAAAGTCCTTTGATAATGCAAAATGGAGTAAAACCTTAGATTGCAAATAACTTGTTCTGCAAGTGTTCCACAAGAAGAGAAAACATTTTTAATAAATTTTAACTTGATAAACAAGAGATATGTTGCAATATGAGTAGTATGTGATGCCAAATGTCGCTTAGTCACAACTAAACCAATGGTTCTTGAAATTCGCTTTGATATACAAGTGCTTTGGATTACAAGCATCTTTCCAGAAAGAATTATGGCTGCAAACCAAGGTTTTACTGTACATTTTTCCAGGTATTCATTTGGGAGTCATAATCAAAGAATAATAAATAAAAGATAAATAATAAAAGAAAACAGTAAAAAAAAAAAAAGGCCTTGTGGCTTTTTTTATGTTGAAAAGGAAAGAGGCCATTCTACTCAGAGTAAAACTATGCAAAGGCAGAGAGGCAGGAATGTGTGGATCTCTTAAAGAGATCACATTGGACAGGACATATGAGATATTTTCAGAGGAATATAGAGATTTGTACAACGTAGAGATTTGTAGATATTACACAACCTTACATGTTAACATAATTGTACACAATTAAATAAATGAGAATAAATGAAGGCTTTTGATCAAAAGAATAAAATATCTGGAGCTGTACAATTATCTTATATGGAATGATTCAAATAAAGGACCACCAAATGGGGTTTTATTATTATTATTAAATCTATGAAGGTTAAGTTTATGTGTCAACTAGACTGGGCTAAGGGATGCCCAGATAGCTGGTAAAACATTATCTCTGGATGCATCTGTGAGGGTATTTCTGGAACAGATTACCATTTGAATTAGCCATTTGAGTGAAGACAAGTCTCCCTATCACTGTGGGTGGGCATCACCCAATCAGATGAGAGCCCTTGGACATCAGACATCTGAGTTCCTTCATACTCCAGGAACACCAGTGGGCCCCATTTCTTAGGCTTTCAGATTTACACCACTGGCTTTCCTTGCTCTCCAGTCTATGGAGTCTATTATATATATATACATTTATTTATTTATTTTATTTATTTATTTATTTATTTATTTATTTATATTTATGTATATTTATATATTTATTTATATATTTATATAGTCTATTATATATATATATATAGACTATATTTATATACATATATGTATAATAGACGATACACACACACACACACACACACACACACAACATCCTTACATCCTTCCAATTTCCTTTTGTTCTTTGGCACAGGTAAAGCTCTGAGGTTCCTTCCTGACATACATTTTAAATAGTTAGTGAGAGAAGGTAGCAAAACAGTTTCTCTGAAGGTTAATTAAGGAAGAAAGGATATAATATGTTCCAGGTGGGGTGGGATAAAGTGAAATAAATAATATAAAAATCCATAATAAATACACATTTGATTTCTAACATATTATTAAGTCAAACACACACGGTATAGAACAATGCACATATTCTCACCCGTTTATGTAAAGAACAAACAAAAACTCTTAAAACCAAAAAAAAAAAAAACACATAAAAATAATCTTTTGATGGATATAGCTTATACAAACATGAAAAATTTGCAAAAGGTTTCACAGAAAACTTGCCTGGTTGTAATTTCAGGAGAAGCAGTCTAGGGTTCTTAGTTGGGAGAATATGCATGAATTACTGCCATATTTCATCAAATTTGAAAAGATATAGACTATTTTTGATTTGGTGAAAGGGGATATTTTAATTTGGTTTTGCCTGTGCATTTATGTTAAATAGGAAACATAGCTAACAAATAAGAGAATATAATGAGCTCTTGCTATAACCCAAGCACGTTAAGCAGACTTCTTCAAGAATTGATGATCAATATTTAGAAAGTCTAGATTTTTTTAGTTTACTTAAAATATCAGTTGGAGAGTGTTAGATACTGAGACACTATTACTTTATTTTCCCTGTCTGAATTAAGCACAAATTAAAAGGTACCCTGCAGCATGGAAGGGAGGGGGGGGGAAAGGTAGAAGAAAAAATGGAATTCTTACAGCATGGACTCAAAGTCCGTAATGGAAGGTTAATATGGTGGCTCATGGAACGTTGCTCTTGTGGTAAACACTACATGGAAGTGGTGATTGAACATGGAAGATGGTGATTCAGTTAGCCTTTCTGATTATTTTAGAATTCATCAGTAAGGACAATTGCTAAAAATGTCTAAAAAAAGTAGTCATTGATACCTAAAATATAACATTAATATAATAAAAATGTTGAAAATTTCAACTAGAATTGTTGAAACTGTGTTCAAAAAACAAAATTTATTTTACCTATTATTTTTTAAACAGGGATGGTTATTATCCCATCTGACTAATGAGAAAAATGAATTTCAGAGAGATGCACCCAAAGTCCCAGATTTAAATGGTTTCAAAACATGAAGCCCTAAGCACAAAGAAAGGATGGGTTTCAAGATCCATATTTTTGGGGAGAGGACGTATAAATGATGTCCTTCATTAATGGATAATCATTGTATTCTTATCCAGTTAGCTTCCCCTTCCTGGGGAGGTGTGTATATGGTGCCAGGAGAAGTTAACCCACATCTTGGACCAGAGATTTTCCTCTGCTTTCCAGGTATGCTGAGTTTCCTCTGATATGCTGAATTTTGTCCAAAAGAAATCTGGAGCTGCCTTTTCTGATATGAACAGATGTTTCAGCAGAATGTAGGAAAGGGTAAGATCTTTCTATTAAAGTGTTCAGAACGTACACTTGTGACCAAGATGGAGTAACAAGGACAGGATATACTATCCCTCTTAAAACAATCAAAACCAAACAGAAAACTGCAAACAATGGTTTTCAAGAAATTGGACACCAGATATTGAAAGACAGGGTCCTTGCAAATTGTAAAACATATGAAGTGAGATCTATGATTTCCTCATCTTAGTGCCTTGAGATTTTCCACACAGCTGTAAACGGAGAGTGAGGCTTGAAAAACTCCCTGAATTGAGAAGGAGGAGCTGACATTGAGGGAGACAAAGATAGCTAGAGTTTGGATAGAAGACTAGACAAATGAAAGCTGCACACAACAGAGAACCTGTATATTTGCAGTCACTATCAAGTATTCAGCAGAATGCTGACAGTATATGGGTGTGAGGAAACTATATCAGGCCAGAGAAAGAACGATCCAAAATCATTAGAGGAAACATTGTACAGAGATCACATGTGGCCAGAAGTAATACATGTTCCTAAGACTCAAACTGGAAGATCTCATTATTCACTAGGTATTGATAAGAGTTGTTCAGAAGGATTTTGCCTTAGCTGTGAGGAATAATATTTTTGGGGGGATGCTCAAGAAATTTCAAAATCAAAGGATCAAACTGTTTCCAAGTGATTTAACTGAGTTCCAAAAACAAACAAACACAAGCAGGTTTACAGTGCCCAAAGAGTAAAAATTTTGTTTAAACAATCATTTTTCTTTTTTTTAGTTTTATTTGAGAAAGAGAAAGAGTGCACAAGTGGGGAATGAGACAGAGAGGGAGAGGGAGAGGGAGAGGGAGAGGGAGAGGGAGAGAGAGAGAGAGCAGACCCCATGCTCAGCATGGAGCCCCATGCGGGGGTCAATCCCACAACCCTGGCATCATGACCCAACCTGAAACCAAAGGTCGGATGTTCAACCAACTGAGCCATCCAGGTGCCCCTAAACAATCATCTTTTAAAGGGATTTAAATACTAAGTTTTAAATCTTAAATATCTCCCCATGTAGTTACCATTTTGTATCATGTAGTGTTAGTGAGAATTTGAAACAATTAAATTTTTCATGCACTTATGGTAGGAATTTAAAATGATACAACCAGTTTGGGGAAAAACTTGGCAGTTCTTAAAAAAGTTAATCACACAACTACCATATGATCCCGACATTCCACTCCTAAGTATTTACCCAAAGGGAAATGAAACATATGTCCATAGGAAAACTTCTACGTAAATATTCATAGCAGCTTTATTTGAAATTGTAAAAAATGGAAACAGCCCAAATGTCCATCAAAAGACAAATGGATGAACAAACTGTGGTGTATTCATTATATGGAATACTAGTCAGCAATAAAAAGGATCAGACTTATGACATATACACCACCATGGATAAATCTCCAAAAATTATGCTGAGAGGAGGAAAAGAAGCAGACATAAAGGCATACATACTGGTTAATTCCATTCTTCGAAATCTCTAGAAAATGTAAACTCGTTAATAGTGTCATGTAACATATCAGTAGTCGCCTGGGCTTGGTGGGGTATGAGTGTCAAGGACTAGAGCTTTCAAAGGCACATGAGGAAACTTTTAGTAGTAATGGATACATTCACCCTAGTGAATTCATCTCCTAGTTTTATACCTGTGTCAGACTTATTAAATTGCATCTTTAAATATGTGTGATTTATTGTACATCAATTATGTCTCAAAAATATAACTTAAACATTGGTAAGATTCCAAAGTTAAATTCTGGAAAAAAAATTACCTCCTAGTGAGATTCTCATGATCTACTCCCCAATATTTATGGAGATCAGAAAGATAATCCTTATTTATACTGTTTCTGCGTGCCTTTCTATTTACTGCTCCCTGCATTTTGCATAACTACTTTCATCTTGCAGTCCATGTATCAAAATCAAAAGTTTTCTACAAGCTTATTTCTAAAACTACCTCCTCCATGAAGCCTTCACAGTTCCCCTATGCTAGAAATATTTCTTGTTCATCTGAATCTCTATAAACTTCCAGTTTGCATCTCTCTGATATTATTTATATTCTTTTCCTTTTTCACAGTGTTAAAAATCAATTTTTTTCCTTCATAGCCAGGAGGATCCTTGGAATCACTGAGATAATTTGAAAGACGTCAGTTCAATTTATAGAAACTGAGTTTATGTATGTGTGTGTGTGTGTGTGTGTGTATACACACACACACACACACACACACACACACACACACACACACACACACACATGATGTTAAGATCCCTGGGGAGTGAGGCTTTTGATGTCCCTGGCTTTCGAAGTCTATAGTCCAACCTAGGTATTTTTTTCTTTTTTTTTTTTTTTTCAATATATGAAATTTACTGTCAAATTGGTTTCCATACAACACCCAGTGCTCATCCCAAAAGGTGCCCTCTTCAATACCCATCACCCACCCTGCCCTCCCTCCCACTCCCCATCAACCCTCACTTTGTTCTCAGTTTTTAACAGTCTCTTATGCTTTGGCTCTCTCCCACTCTAACCTTTTTTTTTTCCCCTTCCCCTCCCCCATGGGTTTCTGTTAAGTTTCTCAGGATCCACATAGGAGTGAAACCATATGGTATCTGTCTTTCTCTGTATGGCTTATTTCACTTAGCATCACACTCTCCAGTTCCATCCACGTTGCTACAAAGGGGCATATTTCATCCTTTCTCATTGCCACATAGTACTCCATTGTGTCTATAAACCACAATTTCTTTATCCATTCATCAGTTGATGGACATTTCAGCTCTTTCCATAATTTGGCTATTGTTGAGAGTGCTGCTATGAACATTGGGGTACAAGTGCCCCTATGCATCAGCACTCCTGTATCCCTTGGATAAATTCCTAGCAGTGCTATTGCTGGGTCATAGGGTAGGTCTATTTTTAATTTTCTGAGGAACCTCCATGCTGCTTTCCAGAGCGGCTGCACCAATTTGCATTCCCACCAACAGTGCAACAGGGTTCCCATTTCTCCACATCCTCTCCAGCATCTATAGTCTCCTGATTTGTTCATTTTGGCCACTCTGACTGGCATGAGGTGATATCTGAGTGTGGTTTTGATACGTATTTCCCTGATAAGGAGCGACGCTGAACATCTTTTCATGTGCCTGTTGGCCATCCGGATGTCTTCTTTAGAGAAGTGTCTATTCATGTTTTCTGCCCATTTCTTCACTGGGTTATTTGTTTTTCGGGTGTGGAGTTGGTGAGCTCTTTATAGATTTTAGATACTAGCCCTTTGTCCGATATGTCATTTGCAAATATCTTTTCCCATTCTGTTGGTTGCCTTTTAGTTTTGTTGGTTGTTTCCTTTGCTGTGCAGAAGCTTTTTATCTTCATAAGGTCCCAGTAATTCACTTTTGCTTTTAATTCCCTTGCCTTTGGGGATGTGTCGAGTAAGAGATTGCTACGGCTGAGGTCAGAGAGGTCTTTTCCTGCTTTCTCCTCTAAGGTTTTGATGGTTTCCTGTCTCACATTCAGGTCCTTGATCCATTTTGAGTTTATTTTTGTGAATGGTGTGAGAAAGTGGTCTAGTTTCAACCTTCTGCATGTTGCTGTCCAGTTCTCCCAGCACCATTTGTTAAAGAGACTGTCTTTTTTCCATTGGATGTTCTTTCCTGCTTTGTCAAAGATGAGTTGGCCATACGTTTGTGGGTCTAGTTCTGGGGTTTCTATTCTATTCCATTGATCTATGTGTCTGTTTTTGTGCCAATACCATGCTGTCTTGATGATGACAGCTTTGTAGCAGAGGCTAAAGTCTGGGATTGTGATGCCTCCTGCTTTGGTCTTCTTCTTCAAAATTACTTTGGCTATTCGGGGCCTTTTGTGGTTCCATATGAATTTTAGGATTGCTTGTTCTAGTTTCGAGAAGAATGCTGGTGCAATTTTGATTGGGATTGCATTGAATGTGTAGATAGCTTTGGGTAGAATTGACATTTTGACAATATTTATTCTTCCAATCCATGAGCAGGGAATGTCTTTCCATTTCTTTAAATATTCTTCAATTACCTTCATAAGTTTTCTATAGTTTTCAGCATACAGATCTTTTACATCTTTCGTTAGATTTATTCCTAGGTATTTTATGCTTCTTGGTGCAATTGTGAATGGGATCAGTTTCTTTATTTGTCTTTCTGTTGCTTCATTGTTAGTGTATAAGAATGCAACTGATTTCTGTACATTGACTTTGTATCCTGCAACTTTGCTGAATTCATGTATCAGTTCTAGCAGACTTTTGGTGGAGTCTGTCGGATTTTCCATGTATAATATCATGTCATCTGCAAAAAGCAAAAGCTTGACTTCATCTTTGCCAATTTTGATGCCTTTGATTTCCTTTCGTTGTCTGATTGCTGATGCTAGAACTTCCAGCACTATGTTAAACAACAGCGGTGAGAGTGGGCATCCCTGTCGTGTTCCTGATCTCAGGGAAAAAGCTCTCAGTTTTTCCTCGTTGAGGATGATGTTAGCTGTGGGCTTTTTCATAAATGGCTTTTATGATCTTTAAGTATGTTCCTTCTATCCCGACTTTCTCAAGGGTTTTTATTAAGAAAGGGTGCTGGATTTTGTCAAAGGCCTTTTCTGCATCGATTGACAGGATCATATGGTTCTTCTCTTTTTTTTTTTGTTAATGTGATGTATCACGTTGATTGATTTGCAAATGTTGAACCATCCCTGCATCCCAGGAATGAATCCCACTTGGTCATGGTGAATAATTCTTTTTATATGCCATTGAATTCGATTTGCTAGTATCTTATTGAGAATTTTGGCATCCATATTCATCAGGGATATTGGCCTGTAGTTCTCTTTTTTTACTGGGTCTCTGTCTGGCTTAGGAATCAAAGTAATACTGGCTTCATAGAATGAGTCTGTACGTTTTCCTTCCCCTTCTATTTTTTGGAATAGCTTGAGAAGGATAGGTATTATCTCTGCTTTCAACGTCTGGTAGAACTCCCCTGGGAAGCCATCTGGTCCTGGACTCTTATTTGTTGGGAGATTTTTGATAACCGATTCAATTTCTTCGCTGGTGATGGGTCTGTTCAAGCTTTCTATTTCGTCCTGATTGAGTTTTGGAAGCGTGTGGGTGTTTAGGAATTTGTCCATTTCTTCCAGGTTGTCCAATTTGTTGCCATATAATTTTTCATAGTATTCCCTGATAATTGTTTGTATCTCTGAGGGATTGGTTGTAATAATTCCATTTTCATTCATGATTTTATCTATTTGGGTCATCTCCCTTTTCTTTTTGAGAAGCCTGGCTAGAGGTTGTCAATTTTGTTTATTTTTTCAAAAAAACAACTCTTGGTTTCGTTGATCTGCTCTACAGTTTTTTTAGATTCTATATTGTTTATTTCTGCTCTGATCTTTATTATTTCTCTTCTTCTGCTGGGTTTAGGCTGCCTTTGCTGTTCTGCTTCTATTTCCTTTAGGTGTGCTGTTAGATTTTGTATTTGGGATTTTTCTTGTTTCTTGAGATAGGCCTGGATTGCAATGTATTTTCCTCTCAGGACAGCCTTTGCTGCATCCCAAAGCGTTTGGATTGTTGTATTTTCATTTTCATTTGTTTCTATATATTTTTAAATTTCTTCTCTAATTGCCTGGTTGACCCACTCATTCGTTAGTAGGGTGGTCTTTAACCTCCATGCTTTTGGAGGTTTTCCAGACTTTTTCCTGGGGTTGATTTCAAGCTTCATAGCATTGTGGTCTGAAAGTATGCATGGTATGATTTCAATTCTTGTAAACTTATGAAGGGCTGTTTTGTGACCCAGTATATGATCTATCTTGGAGAATGTTCCATGTGCACTCGAGAAGAAAGTGTATTCTGTTGCTTTGGGATGCAGAGTTCTAAATATATCTGTCAAGTCCATCTGATCCAATGTCTCATTCAGGGCCCTTGTTTCTTTATTGACCGTGTGTCTAGATGATCTATCCATTTCTGTAAGTGGGGTGTTAAAGTCCCCTGCAATTACTACATTCTTCTCAATAAGGTTGCTTATGTTTATGAGTAATTGTTTTATATATGTGGGGGCTCCGGTATTCGGCGCATAGACATTTATAATTGTTAGCTCTTCCTGATGGATAGACCCTGTAATTATTATATAATGCCCTTCTTCATCTCCTGTTACAGCCTTTAATTTAAAGTCTAGTTTGTCTGATATAAGTATGGCTACTCCAGCTTTCTTTGGCTTCCAGTAGCATGATAAATAGTTCTCCATCCCCTCACTCTCAATCTAAAGGTGTCCTCAGGTCTAAAATGAGTCTCTTGTAGACAGCAAATAGATGGGTCTTGTTTTTTTATCCATTCTGATATCCTATGTCTTTTGGTTGGCGCATTTAATCCATTTACATTCAGTGTTATTATAGAAAGATATGGGTTTAGAGTCATTGTGATGTCTGTATGTTTTATGCTTGTAGTGATGTCTCTGGTACTTTGTCTCACAGGGTCCCCCTTAGGATCTCTTGTAGGGCTGGTTTAGTGGTGACAAATTCCTTCAGTTTTTGTTTGTTTGGGAAGACCTTTATCTCTCCTTCTATTCTAAATGACAGACTTGCTGGATAAAGGATTCTCGGCTGCATATTTTTTCTGTTCAGCACACTGAAGATCTCGTGCCACTTCTTTCTGGCCTGCCAAGTTTCAAAAGAGAGATCAGTCACGAGTCTTATAGGTCTCCCTTTATATGTGAGGGCACGTTTATCCCTCGCCGCTTTCAGAATTTTCTCTTTATCCTTGTATTTTGCCAGTTTCACTATGATATGTCATGCAGAAGATCGATTCAAGTTACGTCTGAAGGGAGTTCTCTGTGCCTCTTGGATTTCAATGCCTTTTTCCTTCCCCAGTTCAGGGAAGTTCTCAGCTATAATTTCTTCAAGTACCGCTTCAGCACCTTTCCCTCTCTCTTCCTCCTCTGGAATACCAATTATGGATAGATTATTTCTTTTTAGTGCATCACTTAGTTCTCTAATTTTCCCCTCACACTCCTGGATTTTTTTTTCTCTTTTTTTCTCAGCTTACTCTTTTTCCATAACTTTATCTTCTAGTTCACCTATTCTCTCCTCCACCTCTTCAATCCGAGCCGTGGTCATTTCCATTTTATTTTGCATCCCGTTTATAGCGTTTTTCAGCTCCTCCTGACTATTCCTTAATCCCTTGATCTTTTAGCAATAGATTCTCTGCTGTCCTCTATACTGTTTTCAAGCCCAGCGATTAATTTTATGACTATTATTCTAGTTTCACTTTCTGTTATATTATTTAAATCCTTTTTGATCATTTCGTTAGCTGTTGTTATTTCCTAGAGATTCTTTTGAGGGGAATTCTTCCGTTTGGTGATTTTGGATAGTCCCTGGAGTGGTGCGACCTGCAGGGCACTTCCCCTGTGTTGTCTTGAATATACTTGCATTGGTGGGCGGGGCCACAGTCAGACCTGACGTCTGCCTCCTGCCCACCGCTGGGGCCACAGTCAGACTGGTGTGTGCCTTCTCTTCCCTTCTCCTAGGGGCAGGATTCACTGTGGGGTGGCGTGGCCCATATGGGCTACTTGCACACTGCCAGGCTTGTGTTGCTGGGGATCTAGCGTATTAGCTGGGGTAGATAGGCAAGGTGCAGGGGGGCAGGAGGGGCAGGCTCAGCTCACTTCTCCTTTTGGTGATCCACTTCAGGAGGGGCCCTGTGGCAGCGGGAGGGAGTCAGACCCTCCGCTGGAGGTGTGGATCCGCAGAAGCACAGTGTTGGGTGTTTGTACGGTGCAAGCAAGTTCCCTGGCAGGAACTGGTTCTCTTTGGGATTTTGGCTGCGGGATGGGCGAGGAAGATGGGGCTGGTGAGCGCCTTTGTTCCCCGCCAAACTGAGCTCTGTCGTCCCCAGGCTCAGCAATTCTCCCTCCTGTTGTCCTCCAGCCTTCCCACTTTCTGAGCAGAGCTGTTAACTTATGACCTCCCAGATGCTAAGTCCCGCTTACTGTCGGAACACACCCATCTGGCCCCTCCGCTTTTGCAAGCCAGACTCGGGGGCTCTGCTCGCCTGGCCGGCCGCCCCTCTGCCCCCAACCTAGGTATTTTTTTAATGTTTATTTTTGAGAGAGACAGAGACAGAGCACAAGTGGGGGAGGGGCAGAGAGAGAGAGGAAGACACGGAATCTGAAGCAGGTTCCAGGCTCCGAGCTGTCAGTACAGAGCCTGACATGGGGCTCAAACCCACAAACTGTGAGTCGTGACCTGAGCTGAAGTCGAATGCATAACCGACTGAGCCACCCAGGTGCCCCCAACCTAGGTATTTCCTCATTGTACATTCTTCTTAACTTCACCCTCCTCCAAAAATCACATGACAAGAAGTTGAAAGCACAAATAATAAGGAAGTAGTGCTCCTATAACATCCGCTCCAGATTCCAAGGTATTTATCTTGAGGCATACCTTCTACTTTGTTTCTCCTAAGCTGTTTGCCTTGTGTGACACTTTCTCATTAAATCTTCTCCACAGTGCCACATGGTACTCATTTCACAGATCATGAGAAGAAGACATCTAGAGGATTCCTAAGTAACACAAAGTTACCTGGCTTAGGAATCCAGCACCAGTACCTATTGATCTCTGGCTCCAAAGCCTATGCTCTCAACGAGGACATCATATCACCTCTCCAATATACCAAATGCAAAGAAAAGGCCACATAATCTAAGGTTAACAGAATCAGAGCATATTTTTTGCAGGGAACGGGTGTAGGTGTACTTTGTTTTAGTTGGCAACAAAGCGTATGTTGATAGTTGTAACATGACCTAATACTCTGACATAAGTCATCACTCATTATATAGGAAATTAAAACTAAATCTACCACTTAAATTAATTATTTGCCTTAAAAAAAAAAAACAAGATCGCGCAATCTTTCTTTTCAATATCATTTAATACTGAGTTTGTGTTCCCTTTTTTTGGACTGTCTTAAAAATATCTTCTTATAGTTGATTTGTTCAAATTAGAATATAAACAAATTCCATGCACATTTTGATGTCTGTTAAGTATTTTCTAATTATGTGTTTCTCCTCCATTTTTATGACATTTATTTTTAAGAAAATGAGTCATAGGTGATTGGTCCTTTTAAAGTCTCCCCAACATATCCTAAATTACATAACATGGATTTTAGATTGTTTATGAATTATGGGCAACGGTGTATCTTATATAATTTAAAACAGATCTTAGGACTCAGCTAAGAGTTTTGCACATAAGAGGAACCAAATTTTTGAGATGAAGTGAACGGGCATCTAGAGAATCACTGAAAACTTGTCCTTATAATCAAAATGTTGATACAGATCTGTCTCCACCAAAACGTGGGGTTATGGTTACCTATGCTGTAGTATTTAGTTGAAAGAATTTTTGCTACACCCTAGGCCTCTTCTTCCTTCAATGCCAACATTCTCTGAAGGCCTGAGAGATTTCCTGAGTTTCCAACACAGACATGAAAGTGCAGTATACACACTCACACACAACACATGGACAAAATCCTGAATCACCACGGATTACATTTTTACCCAGTGAAGTTTATAACTAATTGACTCTGTCCATCTGCTAGAAAGTATTTAATTTCCTTTTAATTTATTTTTTTCCCTTGGTCAGCACTTTTCCATTTCATTGCATGTAGTAACAAATTCTGTTTTTGACCAAATGAGAGACTAAGAATTAGATGTGGTCTGGGATAAGTAAGCCGGTTTCTATTATTCCAAGTGAAACTTAGTACATTAATGTTTCTCAACCAGTTGGTAGAGATCATTATTTAAATTCAAATTAAAGAAAAACAAGCCTGCTTTCAAATTAAAACCACTTGGATCAGAGAAGTTATTGCAGTAGCTCTCTGACTACCACAAGGATGGGTGTCTTTCAATAGCAAAGATGTAGTTAATATGGTAGCCTAGATTTTTCCAATAATAAAGCATATCAGCTTCGTCTGCACATCGACTTGCTAATTATTCAGGCCCTAAATAATGCAAGCCATGTTCTCCTTTATTAGCTAATATCTTTCAGAGGTTGGAAAGATGGTTATAAAGACCAATTAAAGATACAGTTTTCTGACATGCTGGACCAGTTCATAATCCACACAATATGAAATGCCATGTCAGAAAGTCATTATCAGAATATTCTCCCCTAGTTTATATTAGTTTTTAATTCTTTGTCTTCTTTTTATATCCCAATTCAATACAAAGCCTTTGAAAGTGTTGTTATAACTCTTGTTCAATAACAGGCAATACTAATTCCATAAAATCTCTTGCTACTACATTAACCTTGCATCAGATAAACAAGTACATTGGGAACTGTGGCTAATACAGCTGAATATGAAAATGATGCACTGTATTTCAATAGAAAAAGAAGAAAGTGAGTATAGAAGCAGCCTAAGTAATTAATAGATAACCTTGTTACATGGAAATGCTATTCTTTTATTACATGTGTTCCATTAACAAGTACTTGTTGGAGGGAAATCTGTTGTTTCATGTACAGAGAAATGCTATGCTTTAAATAATCCTGCTTTATTAATTTGGTGCCGTTTTGTCACTCAATACATTGTAAGATATTTTTTCCCATTTAGTAGATAAAAGTGAGTCTAAATATGCCTACTGTGGTTTAAAGGCCAAACCAGTGATTAAGGAGAGCATATTTAATCCCATTATAACTTTCTCAAAGTAATTCTTCATGTAATTTTAGAGAATTAATCTGCCTATAAGCGAAAAGGTATGTGACAGGCTGGATAATAGCCCTCCAAGTGTACCCACACTCCCAAACTTGGAACCTGTGAATGTTACATGTTATTGCAAAAGAAACTTGGCAGATGTGATTAAATTAAGGCGTTGGAGATGAGATTATCCTAGATTACCCAGGTGGGCTCCATGTAATCACAATCATCTTTCTAAGGAGACAGGAGCAGTCAAGTCAGGGGAGGAGGCTCTGTGATGAGAACATGAGAAACTGGGGTGAAACTTTGAGGGTGGAGGAGAGGTCAGAAGCTAAGAAATACAAGCAGCCACTGAGGCTGAAAAAGGCAAAGAAACAGATATTTTCCCCCAGGGTCTCAAAAAGGAACTAACCTTGCCCAACACTGGACTTCAGTCCAGTTGAAATGATTTTGGACTTCTGACCTCCAAAACTGGAAGATAATCAGTTTGGGTCGTTTTAATGGACTGAATTTATGATCAATTGTTATTGCGGCAATGGAAAACCAACATAATGTAGTTTTAAAATTTGTGATAAAATGACTGAAGCATGCGGGTCCCTTTGGGGGATGTCACAGTTGTACCGCATCTCAAGAAGAGCAAAGGTGTGGAGATAGGAGTTTATGGTTAAAATCAGGAGCTGTCAGTTATTAGGTCTGTAACCTTAGGTGATTTAGTAATGTCTTTCAGTCTTATTTTCTTTATCTACAAAATAGGTAAAAAGGGGTGCCTGGGTGGCTCAGTTGGTTAAGCATCCAACTCTCGATTTCGGCTCCGGTCATGATCTCATGGTTTGTGAGATCCAACTCTGTGTCAGGCTCCATTTGCTGACAGCACAGAGCCTGCTTGGGATTCTCTTTCTTCCTTTCTCTCTGCCTCTCTCCTGCTCATGCCGTTCTTCCCTTCTGCCCTTAAATAAACTTTAAAAAAATAGGAAAAAAATAACAGCATCTACCTTTAAAGTAATTATAAGGATAAAATGAGAAAATACACATTAAAGCGTTTAATATAGTGCCTGGATGCAAAATAAGCAACTAAATTTTTTTCTATTATTATATCTTAGGCACATCCTTAACTCTCTTGTTCCTATTCAATATGAATGTTAGTATAGAAAAAATCAGTAAGGAACCCCTTAATAAGAGTTAACTTTAATCACTAATGGGTAAAGCAAGTCTGGTAGTCAGAAGATTTAGCTGACATCAGGAAACAGGAAGCCACAGGGAATGGAAAGGTAGAGAAAATCAAGGTGAGGCATTGACATTTGAAGGAGAACTAATATTTGTTGAATATTGAGTATCTCCTCTATGCTATGCTGGGCTCTTTATACATGTTTAAATATCACAATGCCACTATAGGAAAGATATTACTATTCTATAAATGAGAAAAGTATAAGGCAACAAAAACTTTAAGTTTCTCAAGGTCACACACTTTGTAAGTGACACACTAATAATTTGAACTGCAATCTGACAACTTGATAGCCCAGGTGTTTGAACACACCAATAACAGGGAAAGTCCAGCATTAAGTGAGCTAAATCCATCATTCAGGGCAGGAATCCATTCCAGACTGGTGATGGAGGGTGCCTCGTTGGAATCTAGTCCTACGACATTTGACTCTGACGTCCAAGAAAGCAGGAATTATATCTTTATCTTTGTGTGCACAAGATTTGCTAGGAGCTTACTTAAGCACGGTCTCGGAAGTGTTTTAGTGGAAGATGAAGACATAATTTATGATAGAGGTCCTCGTGGTTAGCATATTTGTTCTAGTAGTTTCCTTTATAAAGTAAAATATCTCTCCCTAAGTTACCCTTTTGGCTAGTCAAAAATTTTATTTTGCGGAGGGGATAATATTCAAGAAAAGGTTTGATTATAGTCTGTGCTAGAATAATAAGTACTCTAAGTTTGATACATCCAAGTGGAAAAATGAATTTAGCTCATTCAGTGATTATGGACTTTACTTGTCATGGTGTTGTGAAGGGAATGGATTCTAAAATTAGATTGCTGTATCTCTGATATAAGATATGCCCTCAACTTTCCACTAGGACAATTTACTATTCATGGACTATTGTCTACTCTCCCAGTAGCTTGATTCTTTGATGATCCAGGTTGTTTTCTGTTTTGTTGTTGTTGTTGTTGTTGTTGTTTGTTGTTTAAATCCCTGTGCCTTGTTGGTTATATTCAAAGAAAATTGATCATATTTAAATCATAGAATTGAAGGGACTGTATTTTGTCATCAAGTTATTTTTTCATTTTATGGGGGGGGGGGAAGAACCCACCCCAAAAGCCACAATCTTTCCATTTAAAATTTGCCTAGTTGATATCCAAGTGGTTTATCAGTCATAAATACAATATCTGCTAGACATTTGTATACTTCTATTCATTTATGTTTCATCTTCTCTGCATTTGATTTAATAGGCAATAATTTCTATGATCCTTTTCTGTCCCTATTTATTTATTTATTTATTTACTTATTATTTACTTACCTGCTTACTTACTTAAAGGTTACTTATTTATTTTTTGAGAGAGAAAGAGAGAAAGCACACAGGAAGGGCAGAGAGAGAGGGAGAGAGAGAGAATCCCAAGCAGGTCCCTCACTGTCAGCACAGAGCCTGATGGGGGACTCGAACCCACCAACCGTGAGATCATGACCTGAGCTGAAATCAAGAGTTGGATGCTTAACTGACTGAGCCACCCAGTCACCCCTGTCCTTTTTTAAAAATCAGAACATCTATCCTCAGGCTCTGAGGTAAACAAATAAAACCATAAAAGTGTTTACATTTTTTCTCAGATAATAAGGCCATTTTCCCCAGTCTCCCAGAAATAAACTTTAGGGTCAACTTTGACATTTGTTTCTATCCTTATTTTGTTCAGTGTCACTAGTCCTATAATGACAGTGACAGTTATAAGGACTACTTATTGGACTCTTAATATATGTGAGGAAATCTTCTAGGTGGTATACAGGTATTGAAACATTTGATGTTCAAAAAATCCTAATAACATGGGTACTCTTATTTTCTTTGTTTTATTAATAAGGAAACTAAAGTATTGGAAAGTTAAGTAGCTTCCCCATGACCCTGCAATTGGAAATTAGAGAAGTAGTAATTTTCTCGCTGTTTTGTTTGTTTGTTTATTATACTCTCCTTTTTTTCTCTATACAATCTATATTAAACGCATTGACTGGCAATTCTTTCTTAAAAAATGTCACTGTTACCATATGGTACTCATCCTGAAGAATCCATAACACTTTCCTAATGTGTACAACATTAGTTCCTATCATTGGCCTATCTTTAAGGTTCTGTGTAACCTGCTTCATTGTGCACTCTGGCCTCCTTAATATCTTAGTACTTTCCCCTCTCCCACTCCCAATACAAATAAAGGCTCGTGAATTCTAACTTAGAACGTGTGGGGCCAAGTGGACGAAATAATTCAGAAATTTTGGATCTGAGGAAGATGCTAATGGTGGCATATTTGTATAATATATAACAGCTCCATTTGCATCTGATGCAGCATTTTTAAACAAACACAAGAAACACATGATTTTTTTGCAGCTAAATAAATATTCACACCAAGTGGGATACATAAAGACTATTAAAATGTTTATATCCTTTCAGGATTTACTTTACCAATAAATGAGTTACCAAAACTTTCAGCTTGCAGAATTTCTTAGATCTCAGAATTGAAGATTAGGAATTAAGATATTGTACATGTTCCTTATCTCTGTGTCATCTTGTTTTCTTAAACCTTATTCCTACACTAACATATGTAAATTTTATTCATGTGCCAAGACTCAGTGTAAGACACACCCCTCAGGAAATGTATGTAGAGACACACCCCAGTTTACCTATTTCTTCTGCACCTAAAAGCCAAGCCACATACCCTAACATCAGATGATTCTGTAAATATTCCCCATATACATGGGGAATTTGGCTAATTTGACCTAAAGCATTTAGAGACTAAGGATTATGTGTTTTTAATTTATATCACTCTACAACAAGCCGGACTCACGATAAGAGTTTAAATTACTGTCTAAATATTCTTGTAAATATTCCAAGAAATTGGATTGATTGTGTTTAACAAGGTAAATCATGTTTATATGAAATAATGAAGATATGAAAGTTTCTTAAATGTTTAATTATGTTTCCATGTTCATAATGTGTTATAACTTTTCTCATTTTTAAAATTATATGTAGAGATGTCTAATTATACTACATATTTTAGCATGGCTGCTGTAATGTATACGAAGTTCCTGGTCTTTGAAAATAGGTAGACCACAGCGTGACTATTGATAAATAAACCATTCTGAGCCTAGATTTCCCCATATGTAGAAAATATAGCTAATAACACCCATCTCCAAAAGCTTCTCTAGAAAACACTTATTAAATGCTCAGTCCCACACTCTTCTTGTTTGACAAAGAAAAGAGCAAATGGACCTTTCTACCTACAAACTTGGCCCTGTAACTTTGTAGGGCATTACTTATTGGTCTTTAGAGCAATTAATTCATCACTGCAGCAGAGAGAAAACTATTTTACGTCTTTCAAATTAGGAAGATGGATCTCTCAAGTCCTTTCAAGAACTGATATCAGTGAATGAATGTATGCATTCACCTTATTGCTTAATATATGGCATATGTGTTCTTTTTGTAGTTTCTTATAAAGAACTGATGTGGTGTTTGGCTTTTAAGAGCATTCACATTACAACGGCAATGATTTATTTTTCCCCCAAAGGATGTTTATCTTATACATAATCAAAAATTCTAAGACTTTCTGTGGATTAGCTTGTTTCACATCCTTGTTTGGTAGAAAATAAGGATAATCAAGGAAAGTTAAAGTCCTAACCTGGAGACTTGGGATAATGGAGATGTTCTGCTAGTATTCTAGGAGAAATCCTGCAAAATAGGTGACAATCAAAGGAATCTAGTAGTATGTGGTTGGTGGTTGTATGTCATGTGAGAATAATGCATTTATTTTTTTAAGTTTATTTACTTATTTTGAGAGAGAGATAGAGAGAGATAGAGACAGCAAGAGAGAGTGTGCAAGTGGGAGAGAGGGTTAGAGGGAGAGAGAGAATCCCAAGCAGGCTCCACACCTAGCATGGTGCCTGATGCTGGACTCAAACTCAGGATTGTGGGATTGTAACCTGAGTCAAAAATCAAGAGCTGGACACTTAACCAACTGAGCCACCCAGGCGTCCTGAGGATACTATATTCAAAAGTGCTTGGTTAAATTAGAATATTTTGAGGGATGAATTTGATAAACAGTAAACTCTCTAAATCTCCTGATGAAACTCGAGAACAAAATTATATGTTCTGGCTCAGAAGACAAGGTGCTTGATGCTGAATAGATTGGTGTGCTCTGTGATTTGGAAAAGAGATGAGTTGAACTGAAAACTCCTTCCTAAACTTTCTTCTCACTACCATCTAACATGTTACCTCTTATTCCCTAATTCTATCCAATTTAAACATTTAATCATCCTATGTGTGCAATTTGATACTAGGAACATCATTTACCTTCTCTAAGATTCAACGTTCTTGTCCATAAAATGGGCTATTAGTAATCACATTGCATATAATTTTGAGGATTGTATATGTATATGTATATAGTGCTCTTCCTAACTAAATACTTTGGTAAAAATTAACTAGAAAGAAGATGACTCTGTCAATGATGATGAGGGCTCCATTAATGAAGAAAATGGAGAGCAAACAAAGAAATGATGAAGAGCAAAAAAAGAGGAAAAACAGAAGGAGTAGAAGTGAAAGTAAAACAAGAACGAGCATGAAACATTGTTCCACTTCCTTCCTGCCTGAGTTCAAAGCATATTGCATTCATTGGTTCATCTACAGAGACCTAGATGCCAGCTGTATCAAACCCTTCCTTGTAACCACAAGACTAGATAAATAAAGGAACACGGTTTAAAATTTGAGAATATGGGCTCTGGAATTGCAAAAACGTCGGTTTAAATCCTTGTTTCGAAACTTGACAGTTTTACAACCTGGTATAGATTATTGAACTACTCTGAACTTGAGTTACCACATTTTTTAAAAGGAAGAAATTAATAACATTTACTTTGTGGGTTGTTGGGAAGACTGTATGAAATGAAGACTGGGCCCAGGATTAGTATGATACATAAGATATGATATGATATGTGTTTAATAAATAGTGGTTATTGCATTTCTGTCTGTTGAGTACTATTCACTTTTTCATGATAATAATTATTTATTCTGTAATAAGATCATCTACAGGGACTTCTACAGTGGAAAAAAAAATAGGCTGAAGATTTTGAAGCTGCAATAAAGCTGGATTTCACAGCGTCCAACACTGATATTTCCTCTCTACATATCATTTTCCCTTAAAATAAAATGTTAGTAACACAAAAGCTTTAGAAACTTGCATAATTAGTTAAAGTGGACTGTGGATATATGTCTGTGGGTGTGTGTGTAATGTGTGAGGGAAGGGGGAGAGAGAAGGACAAAGAGAGTTGGATGGGCAAACACTGAGCACACTTGATAATACTTCATTGATTATTGATTAACTCAGTAATGGGAAGTTTGCCATTTTGTTTCAGTATTATCTTGTAGTGTTTTTATGTAGATATGATTAATTAAAACCATCTAGGAATCCCCAATTTTTTTCTACTCATCTATTGCCATGACTTTCATTCTTAGCTATGAAATTATTTCTCCTTCGTTTTCCTCTTGAATGTGAATGTGCACTCTTTCCTAGACAAAAAAGAAATGTTCAAAAAGTGATCAGAGGGGCTCAACACTTGTAATAGGAAGGATGGAAGTGAGGTGTTACCAGTGCTATTTGAGAAACAGCAGGAAACCTTAATTTTGGCAAACTTCTAACTAGAACAGAAAACTTTTAGCATTCGAATTTGTGGATATAATGAACTAACCCATGCACTGAACTATTGTGCTGATTTCTACCAATTTATTTCTAATTTATAGGCATTTAAAAATTATATCCAAGGCCTCTTTTTTATACTGTCTAGCATGAAAAATATTGTAAAAATTAAATGAGCAGCATTTTTCTCAGTTCTGTTCAAACCACAGATGCTAGTTTTGATTTTATTTCTAACAGTGAGATTGAAATTCCATTTTAATATGCAGAACTGCAGCCCAGGGAGTCATAAAATACAGAGTGTTTTCATTAGATGATGGCCCTGCACCTCTAGTTAACAGGAAAGCTGATTCATCAAACAGCAACCATCGAGACAGCATTAACTAAAACCTGGAATGAAAACATGAGATTGGGGTGAAAATTACCTGTTTTGAATCATGTAATTGTGACTTTGGAGAAATTCCTAGTTTGTGGCATAAAACTGTTTCCAGGGATGCAGGAGTATTTGCTGTAAATTTGTTGCAGATGGTCTAGAGATTGAACATTTTCTGCATTTCTAAGGGATCTTAAATTTTCTATCAGTTGTCTAATTTAAAGAAATAAACATTCACCCTTGTTCTCTCTGTTCCCCCACCTCCCGAGAAAAGAAATGATCAGAATTAATTCTGCCTTTGAATTTGTCCCTAAAATATTTGCATATACAAAATAAAAAGTTGGAATTTGAGGCCATTTTATGCTAGTGGAATTCACAGGTACGGGAATCCTAGCTACAGTCAAAATGTCCCCATGGACTCCAGGCAATGAATTGATGTCTCATCTGCTCATATAATTGATTAAAAAAAAAAAAAAAAGATAGCTTCCTTTCTCCTAATGAATTTTAATCACACTCCACCCTAAAGACAAAACAAATAACAACAGTAAAAATAAACAATGAAAAGCTCCATCTCTGAGATATGTGACTTGTTATAATTTATCATAAAGTGTTAAAGGTAGAAAAAACTTTTTTTTAAATTTTTTTTAACGTTTATTTATTTTTGAGACAGAGAGAGACAGAGCATGAACGGGGGAGGGGCAGAGAGAGAGGGAGACACAGAATCTGAAACAGGCTCCAGGCTGCGAGCCGTCAGCCCAGAGCCTGACGCGGGGCTCGAACTCACAGACCGCGAGATCGTGACCTGAGCCGAAGTCGGACGCTTAGCCGACTGAGCCACCCAGGCGCCCCGAAAGCTAGAAAAAACTTTTAATAGAGCATCTAGTTTATTTGTTTATTTATTTATTTTATTTTTTTTTTAATTTTTTTTTCAACGTTTATTTTACTTTTGGGACAGAGAGAGACAGAGCATGAACGGGGGAGGGGCAGAGAGAGAGGGAGACACAGAATCGGAAACAGGCTCCAGGCTCTGAGCCATCAGCTCAGAGCCCGACGCGGGGCTCGAACTCGCGGACCGCGAGATCGTGACCTGGCTGAAGTCGGACGCTTAACCGACTGCGCCACCCAGGCGCCCCTAGAGCATCTAGTTTAAACTGTGTCCCGTGGAGTTGATTCAGGGTCTGTGTTAAGTCGAAAGGTGAGTTGAGGGAAGAGTAGATGGACAGACATATTTGGCCCCTAGCTCCAGGCCCCCAGCTTTCCCTTTTCAGCTTTAAGCAAATGACTGCCATTTTACCTGTTTAATCTAATAGGTTCTATTGAAGGATTTATTTGGAAAATCGATGCCACTGTTTTAAGAATGTTTCAAAACTACATCAAGCTAGTCATGTTACAAATGATATAAAATTTTGCCATGGGGTGACAGAACAAGACTAGAACTAGGTTGTTTGACTTGTTTTTTTTTAACTATGTTATGAAATTGGGTTATAACAAGGGGGTCAGTGTTTGTATGCTAGTGAATGCATTCCTTCTGTTCATTAATCAGTTGATGTTACATTTCAAAGTCAACATTTAAAAACAAATTCTATGATATCCATGACATGTTCCCTGTATATAATGTCCTTTTTAAAACCCTCCACTCTTTTATGAGGAAAGCAACATCAACAACAACAACAGAAACAACAAAAAGAACCAAATTTTATACAGTGGATCAAACTCAAAATGATTTCCCAGTATGTGATTGTATGCTGACAAAGTCAAGGGTGAGAATTTAGGGTAATCAAAAAGTGAAATGACACAATAATAATGTTTGTGCACTAGGAACAATCATTACCAAAATACCATCAAAAGTCAAATGATTTCGCTGAATGATAATTTGGTAGAGAAATATTATATTTCTGTATATGTGACACATGCATTTTGAATACTTAATGAATAGAATAGATCAAGGAAGCAGAATTGATTATCAGAATTAACTAGGAAAATTCTATGGACTGTATTCAGCATGAGATGGGGTTTGGAGAGATTGATGAATGCAGGAATAGGAAAATGTTCAGGGCTGCATTTGAAGAGGAATGAAAAGAGAATGAGTGTGAGAGTTAAAGAGTCGAATGGAATAAGCGTATGTTGAATACCTCCTATATGCATCAGGAACTTTCTTATACTGATGATAGAATAATGAACAAAATGATGAAGAGAGTTTGTACTCTAAGGTTCCAACATAGATAGGTAAATAAATAATCCAAAAGAAAAGTAGAACTGTAGATAGTGATGAATACCGTGAACAAAGAAAGTTTCAACAAAAATTATCCATCATTTTACATTAGCAACATGAGGACTTGTGCCATTTTTGTTGCTACTGCTGCTACTTGTTGTATCATTGAAGGAGAGAAAAGAATCTTCTGAAGAGCAGATTGAGATCTTCCTGTCCTTAAGGTTTGGGTTTCTAGTACTTTCAAGTGAGATTAAGAAAAGGCCTTTGAGAAGAGTGTGCCCTCTGGAGATGATAAAGTCAAATGGTTCAGGAAGAGATGGGCATGGAGCCAAGTGGCACATGGGAAAAAAGCAACTGACCATTAGGTGTGATGGTATTCTGCACACTGTAAAACCTGAACTGTGGTGGAGCTCTTTACTTTGCTCACACTTAGCACCTAGGACTTCTGTGGAATGACTGTGTAGATGTCTTTGGGATGAGAGACCCTAGTTCTTCAGCCTGAGAAGCCCAGGAAGAATCTCTGAAGTCAGAATTATGTTGGGTTGAGAGTATCCTGTGAGGATATCTCCATGGCTTGCCCACAATGGTACTCTCTATATAATTACTGGAGGAAACCATTTGCCAGACAGTGGCTTTATGTAACAGAAATAAGGTAAACCAGTGGAATACAGACCAGACCCCTTTTTATATTTCTAATCCAAAGAACCCCTGAGTTCTTTTATTATATAAAAGATGGAAAAGATTATCTGAGAGTTGATTGATTTTATAATTGTTGTCTATCTTGACAATAAACTTATTGAGAAAAAATATTGGAATATTGCATGTTTTTTAATCCATTAAGAGTCAAAGAATAATTCATTCCTGTTACAAATACATGGATCCTTCCTCTTGTTCTGTCTCTCATCCTTAACAAAGTCAATCATCTGCTAGACTGTGACTAGTTTCCAGGGGGCTTGCACTGCAGACAGGTGTGTTTAAAAAGCAGCTCAAGATTACAGAATGTGCAGCTGAGGGTATCTGTATAGAGGAATACCAATCTATTCAGAGATTGTTCTAGTCATGGAGTAGAAGGTTTCATCCATGGCATAGAGAACATAGAATGTAGCACCCTAAAAACTATCCAGAACTAGGTATGGGATTAGAGCCCTAGTCAAATGGATAGAGGTTCAGCCTAGTTCTCTGGTTCCAATTGGAAGTTGGATAGCTGGCTGAGGAACCTGAGACCAAGGATGTCCAATATTCTGTGTAGACATAGTAGATGCCAGGAAGACTGATACCAGCCTCTACCCACCACAGGTGGGACAAAAAACCCAGAGTCTGATCATAGCTAAAGCCTGCAATAGAAAACAAAAATCCAGAAAGTCTAGGTGGAAGGTGCTGCAGAGGCACTAACTATAAACAACATGACAAAAACTTGACACTAAAATACTGGTTTCAAAGGACATTAGAACAATGTAGCTCTGGACCATTGTGCTCCGGGCTCATACAGCCTGGCTTCTCTTGAGTTTGCAGTTACATGCATTCAGTAAATTTGAATTCCTTAGCAAAATGGTCAAGTGTACTTTTGTAAATCTCATTCATTTTGACATTTCTTGGCCAGTAAACTTCTTTTTGCTTCATCTCTTTTCATCATTCTTTGTTAGTTTTTTTTAATGTGTAATATTTATGACTTTTTATGATAACCAGAGCATATGGTGAATAAATTCTAAGAATTTGCCATTGATAGTAACTTTTGCCAGGAAGATAAAAACCATTTGAAATCATTATTTTTATTTCCATATTTCGATTAGTTATATGTAATGATCTCAAAACAATCATGACTTAGAATTCAAGCCTACGATATTCGGTGTTTTTAATTAGTTCCAGGAAAAAACAAATTGCTCTCTGAGAGTGTCATGGGAGAGCACATTTAAGTCCTAGCTGCCCCACTTACTATGTATATAACTTTGGACAAGTTATGTCCCTACTCTGTGCTTCAGTATCCTCATCTGTGAGATGGATGAAATAGATCCTATTATGAAGATTAAACTTCATGAGTAAAACAAATTGGTAACACATCCAAAGCACTTTGAAGAGTACCAAACACTTAGTAAAGTTATAGTGAATGTTAGGTTTTCTTTCTTAATTTTAAATACATTGAATAATTCATCAAGTTTTAATAGGTAATATAATACCAGCTTTTGCCTTTATATGAAGCAGATGCATTTAACATGTAATTTAGAATACAACACAAGATTAACGTCAAACTAATAGCTTTTCAACGACAACAACAACAACAAAAAAGTCTAGTTGGGAAATGTATGTATTAGTCAAATTTGTAACAACATTATATAAATATATATACATTATAATAAATATAATATAATATAAAAAATAAAGTGTGATGCACTATCCTCTGTTCAAATAAACATATGAAAAATTTTTAAATGAAAAGATAAGTATGAATAAAGGTGCGTTAACATTGGCACTCATCTTGTGCCATGTGAACACAAATGGTTGCAAATGCTGGATGCAATTAGACAATATTTACCAAGAGCTCATAGTTGTTAAGATAGTGATTCACCTTCCCAGAATTTATCATAAGAAAATAAGAGTCACAAAATTTTTCAGGGTGTGAAACAGGTAACAAACAAGGTATTTAGCCAAAAGAAACTGGTTGTATTTATCATGATTCATCCATACCATAAAATACTACACACACGCAAGTGTATGCTAAGATCATTTAAATCATATTTCTAAGGAATAGTTAGGGGAGAGACGGAAGAAAGGAGAATGATTCTGATTGTAAAAATTCTGTTTTTATAAATTTTCACTTAAGTGGATCCATATAGATGCCCACACATCTGCATGGATCTCCGTACATGCAAAGCTTAGTGCTCAAAAGACTCAGTAGAGCACTTAATGTAGATTTTTGGAGTTTTTTGTCGATATAGTTTCCTCCCATCTGCTACTACACCCAGCAAAGTCTAGCTGTCTCTGATTCCCTGACTTCTGAAATCTGTCTCTTCTCCTTAGTGAAACTACTCTGCTTTGATTGGGTTCTCCCTCCTACTTGTCAAGATCTGTAAGATGCCTCCAGCTAGAAAGCCAGCATAATCATAGGGATCCCATCCTTTGTTTTTCCCGCCCTTAGGAGTCACAATCCTGCATGGTCTTTTGTCTCATATATGAAAAGAGATTTTTTTATATATTCAATCCAGTTTTCCAGGCTTTTTTTTTTTTTTTTTTCTTTTAATGGCAGAAGGGTTAGTCTGGGACCAGTTATTCCATTAAGGCCAAAAGTGCAAGTCCACAGCTCACTTTCCCCCCTCATGGCTCATATTTAAATTCTTGTTTCTATTGTTAAGTACCAGGAGAACCTAAACTTTTTAAAATTTGATATGACATTCTTGTGTGTTTACAGCCCTTGAAGGTCAGGATTTATGAAGTCCTTTTATGATTTTTACATCAGTGTACTCAGCATATTAATCCTATCTACCCAATTTCATAATTGATACATTTCTTTTTTTCTTCCCATTGGAACTATAGTTTAATTTCCATAAAGAAGAAAGAACAAAACTTCTGGTCAAATGATAAGGGAGTACTGCATTCATTAAAAATATTTATTGGGGCGCCTGGGTGGCACAGTCGGTTAAGCGTCCGACTTCAGCCAGGTCACGATCTCGCAGTCCGTGAGTTCGAGCCCTGCGTCGGGCTCTGGGCTGATGGCTCAGAGCCTGGAGCCTGTTTCCGATTCTGTGTCTCCCTCTCTCTCTGCCCCTCCCCTGTTCATGCTCTGTCTCTCTCTGTCCCAAAAATAAATAAACGTTGAAAAAAAAATTAAAAATATTTATTATAACATGACCTGTTCTGGCATTAGAAACTATCAGACTCTGTAAACATGATTGATTCTGATCATATTTATGTGGCTTCTCATTTTGAGGCATCATTATCTCTCTATCAGGGCAAAAATAGTGCAATCTTGCCCCAAATATCAACTTTCAATCAAATGTGTGTTAGGCTTTTCAAGACAAGTGTGCCATAATTTATTCTATATATTGTCATGTATTCCACACGACAAAAAGCTATTTTAGCCATGGCCATGTTTGCAATTATTTTGTTTAGGAGTTATAGACTAATAGAGTCCAGCTTCAGCATTTCTCTGAAGCTATTTATAAGTGATTATTGCTTAATTGTTCCCACAGGATAAGCCAATTGAGGAGAGGATCAGCTTAGCAATATCATTTCAAGAGCTTTTGAAGCTGAAGAAAAGGGCCCCTGTCCTCTATTTCTTGGTGAGTTTGCTTAGGGAGTAGAATGCTTACTTTTTTCTTACAAGTTTCCGGCAGTATAACCACTGCAGCCAGACCAACCTTGATTCAGTTCTGTAACCAGGACGTGTGAGTTTGGGCAAATTATTTCTCCTTTATGATTCTCGCCTTCTACTTGCATAAAAGAAATATAATTATAGTACCTGGTTCACAGTGCAGTTGTGAAGACTAAGGATAAAGGCCTTGGCATACAGTTGTGTCATAACAAATATAAATATTAATCTGTCTTCAAAAGAGAGGTCTATTAATTCAGTGAAAGAGCACAAGGTGGTAAGGGAAACATGCCTGTGGTGTGCTCTGTGGAAAATAAGCCACAACTATCAGAGGTTTAATGGGATATTTTCTGATTCTGTGTACTCTGATGGGTATGGATTAACAAGGATTAAAGAGTTCAGGCTGAGAAAGAAAGTAAGACCTGTATAAGTGACCTTCTCTGAGTCTCCTGACACTATTTTAGCAGAAGGCTCATTTCCCCATAGCCCTTACTCATCTTCTACCTTCATAACTAAAATATCCTTTCTGAATTTGCTGGGGGTTTTTTTCTCTTTTTTGGTCTACTTTGTGTATGAATGGATTAAAAATGAGAACTAATATTTATTAGAAATTGCCAGGTTGTAATGAGAAAGAATGAAATAGGGCCTTCTGTAGCAATGTGGATGGTACTGGAAAGTGTGATGCTAAGTGAAATAAGTCATACAGAGAAAGACAGATACCGTATGTTTTCACTCTTATGTGGATCCTGAGAAACTTAACAGAAAACCATGGGGGAAGGGGAAAAAAAAAGTTAGAGAGAGATGGAGGGAAACCATAAGAGACTCTTAAAAACTGAGAATAAACTGAGGGTTGATGGGGGGTGGGAGGGAGGGAAGGGTGGGTGATGGGCACTGAAGAGGGCACCTGTTGGGATGAGCACTGGGTGTTGTATGGAAACCAATTTGACAATAAATTTCATATTAAAAAAAAAAAGAAATTGCCAGGTTGTAGATACTTTATATACATTGGTCTTAAATTCTCATAAGATCCCTGTGAAAGAGGAATTAATGGTCTCATGCTACCAACGTGGAAATGGAGCTTCGAGAAATTATATTGTTCTCAAGTCATGTGGCTAATATATGGTAGGCCAAAGATTCAAATTCAAGTCACAGCCACTCGGGGAATCACTTCCATTTTATGTCGTCACAAGTCAACTAGTTTATCTTGCTCCCATCCCTACCACCATGCCCTACTCAAGATTGAATATCTTGGCTGTAGCCCATGCCCAGCATATAATAGACAATATATGCTTGCAGGATGAATGAACATTCAACAAATCCTCAGAATATTTGCAACAAAATGTATAAACTCTTAACTGTGCTCTGCTGGGCAAATGGGAGAGTAGGAAAATATAAGACAGTCTTGCAGAAAGGAGGTAAACCACAATGTTCTTTGCAATCTCACAGTTCCTAAGACATTGTTGGGAATATACAAGGCACTCAACAACCATCATTGGCAGAGTAAATGTACCATCTTCCTTTCAGGACTGAGCACTTGGAATTCAGAGATATTTTTTACTAATACTCCTCTTTGAAAGACAATTGTAGGAAATGGTATTTGTTTGTTAAAACTTATGCTAACAAATTACTGTGTGGAGAACTGCAAACCAAAATCTGGATGCAAAAGTAATTTGCAGCTGAGCACCATGTAGTAAGACCAAAAAAAAAAAAAAAAAGCCTAATTAAAGAAATTAATTCAACTAAGGGAAAATATCTGAAGACAACAGTATTTTGAGATTAAATTTTAGAAGGCAGAATAAAATGGTTCCTGGTACATTTTAATTTATGTGGACCTTCTCAGAAAGAGAAAAGGAAAATATTTCCTTTAACTTCTTCCTTCTGGCATTTACATCTTCCCTCTCCACCAGCAAGATGAATGCTCCAAAGTGTCATACGCTGATTCTTATCACAGTCAGGGAGGAAAAGGCTAGTGACAAAATTAAGACCCACAAGGAGAGCCTAGTTCTGACATACCACAAGTTCTTAATAGTTCTGCCCTCACCAGCTTCTTCCCCATGCTGCAGCTCAACTCAGAGATGATTATCATTTGTTGACATGCATGTGTCTTCATTGCAATGAGAGAGAAAAAAGAGCTCATTACACTCTGAATTAGCCACTCCTGCAAAAGCTGCATGGCAGAAGGGACAATATTTTGAAATCAGAAACCCAAGTTTTACATGTAGTTATATTTGATTATATATCCCAAATACCAGTTTGTTTTCCTTAACAGAGTATCAAAGGTCATATTAAATATTACTATCATATAGCATATGAAATTTATAAAGAAAATTTTATCTTTTGTCATAATCCTTTCCGGTTAGTGGGATTTCATGACTGCCAAGGTTCAGTTCACAGTCTACCTCTTGTTGCGACCTCGAGGAAATTCTTGGAACATCTCCCTGCTTCAGTTCTTATATCTGTCACATAGGTATAATAACACTTTATAATACATTTCTGGGAAGGTTAAATGAAATACTATACATGGAACACAAGGTAACCACATAATAATTAGGTGCTATTATTGGCAACCTAGATTCTAGCTTCCAAAACTAGATGTCATGCGTCTTTCTGAGGCGCTATCAATAAATTATTTTTACTCGACATCTCAGATAGACAGCAAATAGAATTGAGGGCTCCTTTTCCACTAATGGTTCTTTTGAAAGGGAGAAAGCTTCTCTAGACTCTATTTCTGTTTCTACCCAAAGAAGATGATATTCGCTCAAGGTCCTTCCTGAGGGCAATTTTGGAGACAAAAATTTTGCTGTCTGTATACTCACCAGGCCACATTTTGCTGTGAACAGGGTATCTGTACTTTAAACAGAAACAAAAAACATGAACCTGAATCCACATGTCCTTTCTAATTTTGTTGCTAAGGAATGAAACTCACTCATACATTTCTTGCTTCCCTACACTAAATACACCTGGGAAGATCTTCCTAGGTCAGGTAAGGTTCATGTTCTCCTTCTCTCTGTTCCAGTTTCTTTATCTGCACCTGATGGCCTAAGTATCTCTGACTGGGGGTGAAGAAGGAGTATGAGGACCCAGAGTGACCACAAGTCTACCATTGCAGGTTGTTATAAATCTTGTTTTGACATCGGCCAGGTGCTTGCTTATCTAATAGTAAAGGAATACTTTCTCTTTTGCTTGTGAGCTTTATCAGTCCGAACCCAAGGCTGGGAAATGAGGGGTGAGTTGTATCTGGAAGTATTGTGACACAAAGATTAGAAAGAAGTAAATTTAGCCATTCTGCAAAAATACTTGGTCTGTACTGTTATTACCGATGACACACAAATAGAGCTGGACCTGGATAGATCTTCATATATACATTTCAATATTTGGATATTAACTGATTCTTAAAAATCTCTTGTGAGCTCTCATTTTTTTGAAACTCTGATGCGCTTAGAAATCACCCATCTGTTCTTAATCACTAACGCAGTATTCTCGCCACATTTTTCTCATATGGATTTTCCCCCTCATTTACCATGTGTTGTTAGGAGGATGGCATTATGATATGGAAGAATATAGTAAAAGAATGGGGAAATAGCATATTTACTAGTATCAACTTGCTAGGCATTTAAGGGAATTTGAGGAAGACACTTTCTAAAATAATTTGTTTTTCTGCATAGTGAATATTTTTAAATAGTAGAGCTGTAGCAGAATTTCAGTTGTTTTCTTGTTTAATGTGTTTGTTTGTTGCCAAGCCCTTGGTTCTTTATACCAGCTCAAATCACTTATGGATCATATACCTGATGGTCTTGGGTACCAGAGAGAATAGAGAATATGGGGCAACTCATCATTGGGAACAGTATAATATAATGAGTAAAAACTTCCAATTCCTGATCTAGAAATCCCAGAGTTCAAATCCAGCTCCTACCAGCTACTTTTTAGTTGAGTGAACTTGGGAAAATTATTTTACCACAGCTGATTTTTCCTCCTCTAGAAAATATTGTAAATTCTATTCTAACATAGACATATGCTGTTACAAGAATTAACTGAGTTGTCTTATGTAAAAATATTAGAAGCTGGAAGTACTCAAAAATATTAACTAATTTATTATTACTAAAAGATAAGTGCAACCTATAAGGCCTGATACTCCATGAATCTATTTCTAAACCAAGACTTCGTGTGCTCCCTCTCTCTCTCTCTCTCTCTCTCTCTCTCACACACACACACACACACACACACACACACACACACACACACACTTCAACTCTGCCTCTCAAGTCTGGAATTGCCACTTGCTTCATGTGATAACTCAGTGTTCATATTCCAAACAGCCTGAATTCTATTTCAGAATGGCCATTTGCCAAAGTCTACTCAGACTATTAAAACAAAAAGCAAAAAACAAAACAATCCCCCCCTTAGATAACCCCCAAACATCTAGAGATCGCCTGGTCTCCACTAATAAGACAAGGAAAATGTGGATGTAAAGCTGTTATCCGTATATGCACATCCACTCTCCATTTGTTTTAATGGTTTGGATAGTTAGCTATTACCAAACTGGAGAAACCACAGCAGCCATCCCCTCACTACAATAACTGAGATTAATTTTAAATGAGGCTTCTCCTTCTTTTGAAAGATCAGAGACTTAAACTTTAACCCTAGCCCAGCCCCCAAGTAGTTACTGCTTTGGGGTTTTAACTTAACATTTACAGGCCTCAATGATAGCCTCTTCTGTATGGTAGGGTTGGATAAATTAGTTCTGGAGAGATTTGTCTATCTGCTTTATCCAATAAGCCATGATACTTATAAATATACATATATCTTTGAATCATACACAGTACCATTTGCATAATCTATAGCTAATGTCTTGCTATCTATCATCTATCTGGTTGTCTAGCTAGCCTGTCAGATAAGTAAATGGATACACACACACACACACACACACACACACACACACACACAGAGGATTTAGACAGATATATAGATATGTTCCATCTGATTGGCGGATTTAAGTAGAAATGGTGTTACTGTTAACTTCCTTTTATGTTTTTGTACAAAATAATTGGCATGCCTGATCCCATATTGCTTAGCGCTACTGAGTAAATTTTCCTCAAGGAATTTTAAGCCTGTCTTTGATTTGTGGTCAGAATTAAATATATATCCTTAATTTTCCCTAAGATCCATTTCTAGTTTCCTCCATAGAAGAACAAAGAAATTAATAAAATCCTCATCAAAAATCTAATAACCGTAGTCTAGCACAGCAGGAGATATTTCAACTTGCATTATGGTTATTATTTATTGATCTTTCATTATTAATTAACATTTCTCAATAGGTTAAAATAGTAAACTTTCTGTAAAACATCAAAGAGTGACTAAATAATGTAAGAACATGTGTATATTATATAATTTTATAGCTACTAAATAGTGGACATTTAATTTGAGAATATCTGGGATAGTTTTTCAAATGATCCTAAGCTCTCTTGCATATAGATATAAAGAAATACCACTAAATTTTTTTTTTAATTTTTTTTTTTTTAGTGTTTGTTTTTGAGAGAGACAGAGACAGAGTACAAGCAGGTGAGAAGCAGAGAGAGGGGGAGAGAGAGAGAGAGAGAGAGAGAGAGAGAGAGAGAGAGAGAGACAGAATCTGAAACAGGTTCCAGTCTCTAAGCTGTCAGCCCAGAGCCCGACATGGGGCTTGAACTTGTGACATGATGGATCATGACTAGAGCCAAAGTCTGACACTTAACCAACTGAGCCACACAGGTGCCCCACATTTTTCTTCTTTATTGCAGGAGAAATATTGCAGGAGGAAACCACAACCGAAGTCAAACAAATAAAACCCTCTTCTGGGCCTTGTTCAAGGCTAGAACTTTGTCTTTAACAGTTATTCTGACCATTGCAAAGATTAGGGGAAGGCAGGGGCTTTAAAACATTTAGATGGGTAAAGAGTGATCAGAGGGATAGATATGTACCTTGCATTTATTTGACCCCAAACTTACAAGCCACCCCTAAAAATATATTCATCATTATTTGAAAATGAAAGAGAAAAAAATAAAGTTGCCTGAAGGAAACAACCACCACCACCAAAGGATGGGGGAGAGGCCAGGGAGGAAGGGAATGAAAAAGGAAAAAGAAAGTACAACCAACCCTATTACTACTCCGACCATGTAGCACTGGGAAGGAGCAAAAGCAGCAGCTAAATCAAACACTTAGCTGCAAAGGAGAAACAGAAAGCAAACAAAAAAGAATCCAATTACTTTATGTTTGTTTTTGTAAATGGTTTTTCTGTAAGAGGAAAAAAGAAAACTATTTTGACTTGTTTTCCTCTGTACTATACTGCTGAGAGCAGTCAGTACCTTATGAGTAAGTCCAAGCAACTGCTGATACTTCTGTTAATGCTAATTAACCTCCTGCTACAAATATCAACAAACCCACATCTGAGCTTTGTCTGCACATCATTCTACTCTCTTCCTTTTAATTTGAATTGCGATAGTCACCATTGGATGCTACTTATTAGGCAAAATCACATCAGCAGTCGAAAAACAAGATGACAGCCAGGGTCACACTGTCTGTTATTTTCCAGACAGAAAAGAAACAAAGGCTTACAGTGACTTCAAGAAGTCCAAATGTAATTTCTCTAAGGAAAGACAGATGGGAGACTCATGAGTGATGTGTGGGAGATTCATGATTGGAATTTTTTTCTGGGAATAATTGGATGTAATGATTAGAATCCTATGTGGTATTAGGAATATGAAGGATAATGGAAATTCACTCATTCTTTGTTATTTCAAATGCCATGTACTTTTCAGAAGTATGGAGAGGGGCTCTTTCAAATTCCAGTAATTTTCCATAAATTCTCTTTCTTTGCTCACTTCAGAAAAAATCTAATTGTACAGGACAAAGAGGAAAGGAGAAGTCTTCATTTCCTCCTTCTCTTAACTATTCTCCAAGGCTCTAACAAAGTCAGCACTAAGTAAATAGCTGCAATAGTTGTGTAAGATAGGGATATATGGGGGAATGATCCCGACATTTAAACTCTGCTCCCTGACCTAGGTTTCTTCTCACCTGTGTTTTCCCTACTGTCTCCTTCTATTCTCCTTTAAATTTTCAATCTCAACTCAGGACACATTGATTTCAGCGCAGGAATCTAAAGACAATTCCACCTAGGGACAGGCTTTCTGTTGGGGAAAATACTTCCAAGCTCTGAGTTTGAATATATATTTGCCTACCCTAAATATTTTGCATCAGCAACCTATCTATGATGTCCTTTCAGTAGGATGAGACTTACCTATAGCATGTGAAGCCTCCTTCCAAGATAATTGGGTGACATTATGTTATTCTGGAAAATACTCATTAGAGATTCCAGTATTCCTTTCTCCTATGAACCTTCCAGATGATCTAGTTCCTGGTCATATTCATGTGCTGTCATCATTCACAACATAATAGTACAGTGTGGCTGATGGTAATTAAGAAATTCTTGATTAAATAGAATTGCTTAAAGCACACAATATAGTGGTGCCAGGGTGGCTCAGATAGTTAAGTGTCTGACTCTTGATTTTAGCTCAGGTCACGATTTCACGGTCCTGGGATTAAGCCCCGTGTTGGGCTCTGTACTGTGTGTGGAGCCTGCTTAAGATTCTCTCTCTTCCTCTTCCTCACCCCTCCCATCCCTAAAAACAAAAACAAAAACAAAAAAACAAAAACAAAACATAGATGACACTACTCCAGTGAAAACCTGGCTTTGTTCTCAGAGTGACAGTTCTCCACATCTGACAGGAACTAGAAGTATATCAGCATTAACTACACTGGTTTCCCAAGGTAAATGATGTTTTTCTCCATTTAGTCATCTCTTATCTCTATGACTTTGGCAATATTTGAGCCCAAGTTTCATTATCTGAAAAAATACTCTGCCTGACATGTGATATGGATAGGAGAACTCAATAATAGGAAATTCATCGCAAAAGGCACTCAGATCATTGTTGTTATTTTTAATCCTGTAAAGGAACTCAGTTGAGGCAGGTCAAGAAACTTTCAAGTTAATGTAGAAAAATATTAGGACATTCCTTCTACCAGTTTTTATCAAAACTCCACCTGCTCTTAAGACCTGTTTCTAATGTTCCCTTCTGTAAAATTATTGGATTCCTTCAAATGGATGCAAGGTCTTCCTGTGCTGAACACCCATGCTAGGTTCTCTCTTTGGTGCTTTCTCTCTGTGCACTTCTGCCCATCTGACTAGATTGCAAAACCTTTCAGGGAAGATATTATCTCTTCCCCATTCCTGGATCCCCATATCAAGAACCATGGAGGGGCACATAATAACACTCACTCAAACTTTGTTTACCTAAATCGTATTGATTCAAGGGAAGGCCAATAAAACATTATTATTAGACAGTAAGTATCAGTCTCAAAATTTAATAATAATAATGATGATGATGGTGGTGATGACACAAGGGTGAGTTCAGCAAATAGTATTTTCATAGTTGAAATGAGAAGATGAATTCAAGGTCCAATATGGACTATTATTACAAATTCACTCATTCGTTTATTCAGGAAATATTCACTAAGCCCTTCTTATGTGAAAGGGCTGTTTTAAGATCTGTTATTAAAGTAAACTTCTCCAGAGTAACTTTACAAATTAAGGAAGGTATGTCATATTTTATTTCGCAAAATGGAAAGGAAAGATCTTATTTGACACTAGTTTTATGTTTGGGGAGTTTCCTCGTATCTTATGTTCTGGAGAACTGTGCAAGTAGTACTATCCAGAAGACATGAGGTCACAAAGTGTCAGACCTGATAAATCCCTGCAAAGGACTGGTCCAGATGCCTCATTTTACCCAAGAACAGAGGATCTCAGTTAATTGCCCAGCGTGGTCAGTGGCCATAGTGTGTGGTTGTTGTTACTCTCCCCTCTACTCCTAAACTTTGTGATTACAGGCAGTAGTTTTGCGCATATATGAACTACGAAGCTGTACCATGAACAGAATACAGCAATTGTTTGGTATTTTTCCATGTGTCTGAAAAAGCTATAGCTTGTTCAAAAGGAACTTGGGACAGCAAAGAAATATATGTTTCTTCACCAAAAAACAAACAAAATCAAGTCAAATGGGATTTTATGCAATAGCATTGGGTACATGGATGCTTGAATTTAAATAGTTCTTCCTAATTATCTATTTCCAAGTAATAGACCAGTAACTCGAACTACGAAGTGGGAGTTTTTTTTAATACATATATTTTCCCATTTCAAAATTCTTTATCATTTTCATGCAGATATGCCATCATGAAAACAATATAATTTTCTTTTATGATTTTTAGGCTCACATGCAACTTAAGCATTAATACAGTCAGAATATGATTTCATTTCAGCCCTGTGTCCCCAGAAAATAGATCATTTCACAAAAAGATAAGATTCTGTTCTAAGGTTTTAGTGGGCAAACGTTAAAAACCTGGAGTATGTTTTCTGTGATTTCACCAGATTTCTTCTTTTTCAGGCATGATGAGAAACTTGAATTACGGCAAAATTGAAATAAAAATCTATGCAATGATTTCAGGAGCTCTGAAAACTTGTTACAGTTCTTAACATGGAGAACTGGAAAAAGTCTATAGACTTTCTTTCTCTTCCTGTAGTTCTGCTTTCCCAGAGTCCCTGTGGCATGATGCTAATTATTTTGGGGTTGTTTTTATTCTTGTGCCTATAAATGGCATATCTTTACAGGGAGTAGATTTGCAGCAATTAAGGACTAGATTTTTGTATTTCCACCCTCCTCAGTGGGATAAAAATCAGAGGGTGTAATTATGGACTCCAGCGCTAACACCAGTTAGTATTCTGCTCTGGAGTGGGTCCCTCCCCACAGCTGAACCTCAGTTTCTTATCTGTAAAATTAAGATCACCATAATGCTCTCCTAATTTGGGATGAGGACCAAAAACGCTGTAGTAAACGTGAAACAGGCACTCTGTTGAGCACATTAATTGACGGTAATGTCCTTCTTTTTAAAATCTCTACTCTTTTTACCAGTTTTCAGAGAATGAAGATAAGAGTCTGTTCAAAGATATGTAGAAGACACTGGAAGCCTGTGCACATCTACTCTGAGGTATTACTGTGAGCATGCAGCACTCTGCTCCAGAAACCGGGCAGATCCTACATTAAAAATGATCCCTTTGGAGTCATATTAAAACGCTCCACGTTATCTGTGGAGGTGATTACTCCGTACTACATCAAGTACTTTAAGCATATTTGTGGCATCAGGACAATAGTATTCAAGGAACTGAATGATGTACGAATGAATAATGGTCATTATCATAAGTTAAAGAGACCCACAGCTAAATTTTTTTTATATCTTTAAAATGTGTACTGAGATTTCATGTACAGGGGGAGATAGAATGTAAAAGTTCTACGCAGGCACAAAATGATGTTCCCTAAGGAGGCCAGGTCACTTAGCCAGCCTAGGATTTCCATGATGTCCAACTGCTGTAGACATATTAGCAGCTATCCTTTCTCTCCAGTGCTTTCCTTTCTGACCTCAGTTTTCAGGGACAAAGTAGTGGCAAGGGGAAAACTTCTAACGTTTTGTAGTTTGGGGGGAATCTTTATTACCATGTAATCTAACATCCCAGTTCGTCCTTGAAATCTCTCCATAACTGCACAGCAAGACAGCTCTTAGTCGTATTTGGGGGAATTCACGACTTCCTGACTTGGCAGCTCTGGATTTTTTTTTTTTCTTCAACGTTTATTTATTTTTGGGACAGAGAGAGACAGAGCATGAACGGGGAAGGGGCAGAGAGAGGGGGAGACACAGAATCGGAAACAGGCTCCAGGCTCTGAGCCATCAGCCCAGAGCCTGACGCGGGGCTCGAATTCACGGACCGCGAGATTGTGACCTGGCTGAAGTCGGACGCTTAACCGACTGTGCCACCCAGGCGCCCCTACAGCTCTGGATTTTTGAAAACACTTCCTTATGTTGATCAAACACTTATCTTATTGTGTGTGGCTTCTACCCTTTTCCCCTTAAGTCTACTCTTAGAAGAGTTGGACAGAGGTCTAGTTAGCCTTTCCAAGAAAGTCTTTTAGGTACTGAAGTACAAACATGTTTCCATTTCTTTTTCAAGTTAAACATCTGTACCTCCTTCCATATGGCAACCTTCACCAAACAGTCTGCATCCCCACCAACATGTCTGTGGTGTTTACCTTGCCCTCCAAGTGCAATTATAGTTCAACATTAAAGACTGTGGTTTGATTAGAATAGAATAGAGTAGAGCTACTTTTTCCTGCATTGTGGATACTGTCCTATTTTTCTCTGCTACGATCATCTTTATTGATGGCCACAGCAAACTGGTGATTTACATGATTCTGGCTGTTGATGGAATGCCTCTCATTCTCATGGATGCTTCTGCTGGTCCACATCTCCCATTATGTATACTTCTATACTTCTTTTGAAAATCTAACCAAATTATAAAATCTTAGTTACCCCCCACCCCAGCTTAGTGTCATCTTTTGATATTCAGCTGTTTACTACAGTCTATCAAGGTAGTTTTGGTTCAGGAACTCAAAGCAATTACTCTCTCTTCTAGTTTCATCTCACTTGTAAGTATGATCATTGTGTTTTGCATATGTAAACACAAGTCATTAATAAATATGCTTAACTGTTGAGACTGAGATGAGTTTTAAGGACTAACAACACATTTCCCTCCATATTAGCATGAATGGTTTAATCTTGAGACCAGGTACAGATCTACCTGATTAATTAAGTTTTCAGTATATGCTTCTTCATTTCAACAGGAGACGAAAACTATTTCCATGACATATCTCATCAGATGCAATATTGAATTTTATACAGGCAACATTACCACATTCTCCCAATTACTAGATTGGTAACCCTGTTAAAAAGTAACTCTGAGGCGCGCCTGGGTGGCGCAGTCGGTTAAGCGTCCGACTTCAGCCAGGTCACGATCTCACGGTCCGTGAGTTCGAGCCCCGCATCGGGCTCTGGGCTGATGGCTCAGAGCCTGGAGCCTGTTTCCGATTCTGTGTCTCCCTCTCTCTCTGCCCCTCCCCCGTTCATGCTCTGTCTCTCTCTGTCCCAAAAATAAATTAAAAAAAAAAAAAAAAAGTAACTCTGAAAAGCAAGTAAAATATAGTGGTTAAGAACTTAAACTTAGAAGTCAAATTGCCTACATTTGCATCCTGATTTTGTCAATTTCTTGCTATGAGAGCTCAAGGATCATCCATAAACTCTCTGTGCCACAGAATCCTTATTTGATACAAAGAATTAGTTGCACTGACCTCAAAGGCCTGGTGCAAGGTTTAAATTTGTATGTGGTGTGTGTGTGTGTGTGTGTGTGTGTGTGTGTGTGTGTATGAAAAGTGCTTGCGCACTTAATAACAAATACTAATGACAACATTAATACATTGACATTAGTAGAGATGTATAAGAACATTCCATAACTCAGAACTTGTAGGCTAGTTATAAATTTTGTTTGATCCACAATAGTATAAGTTAGCAAGGAAGAAAAAGACTCTTCACAAGAAAGACAAAGATATATGGAGTGGATTTGCCTCATGGAGCAGTTCCAAGTGGAGAGGTCTGATGCCCAAGCAGTCTAGAAGGCTTCCCATCATTGCAGAAGTCACAGCCTAAGAGGTAGAAGCAGCATGTTTCTACATGTAAACTATTATAACTGGAGATCAGGTGCAAGAAAGCAACCAGGGGAATCACAGATCCAGCTGTCAGTTACTGATCACACAGTAGTCTATGCATAGATAGTGAGTTCCCAGTTATCAAGTTGCAATTCAGGTGGAGACATTCAGTCCTTCAGATAAGAAAATGACAACCCAGGACAGCCTATACATGACCAAAAAATTCCAAATATTTCTTAGTTTAATAGGCATCATTGGCCTCTGTATGTGTTGGCTCTCCAAAAGGAATCCTAGTGTGAGTAGAGATAACTACCAGCATCCATTTTAAATACTACCCAGAAGACTATGCACTGTAAACTATGTGCTTACTATAGACAGAAACTTCCCTTAGAACATGAGTTCTTAATCATTCACACAGTGAAGAAAACTATTCAAGTGCCACTTAAGTAATGGTGCTGTAATATAAAATTAATGTTTATCTGCTACTTATTGTACTAAGTGGTATTTCAATATTTTTCTTTAAATTATGGTTTTCTGCTCCCTCCCTATATTTTACTTTTACTTGTATTTAGCTCTTATTTGATTTGTTTGAGAACCAATGGAAAAAGGTTATTACAACTTCTCTATTAGTGCTATATTTATTGTCTTTAAAACACATTTACAAATAGATCAAGACATCCTAACATTTATTCTAATTATTTCATCAAATTCATTTCATATTTTAAGAAAAGATCTAGATTGAGTTTTTGTAGCTCAAAATATGAATTCCTTAATGTCTATTTACCTGAGGATATTATTACATGTTGTCATTGCCTGTGATCTAAACTTGAATGTATCCTTAATGATTTTATATTGTATGTTAAGAAATACCAATCATTGTTGACTCAAATACGACAGAACTAATGACCTCTATTAATTTCTCTGCCATCATTTAAAGGAGTTCCCTTCAAAAAAATTAAAGGTAGAGAGAATTTTCTCTTAATGAGCATTTTCCAGGACATTATATATAATTCTACGTATGATTAGAAGCCCCAAAATAAAATACCTAGTGTTAAATGGGAACTATTTGTTCATTTGTTTCCCTCTATTAAAGCCCTAGTGTTTAAAATTATGAAATAAAATAGTTTATACTGTTCTAGAAACAGTTGATTCTCTTTAAGTTAGACAACATAAATTTGTGATGGGAAAACTTTGGACTGGAAATTTCAATTTCCCTTAAGCAACTTTCAACAGCCTACATCAAGTACAATAAACTGATAGCTTGTAAACTCAATTTCTTAAAGCAATCCTGCTATTCTTCCACAGCAGTGTTTTCAACGATTCAGTGTATTCTACAAAGGAATGAAAACAAGTGGATTACTGAGAAGTTCAACATCTCCAGAAAGTACTAAAGTTTCTAAAATTTTTATCTGCTTAAATGACTTTCATTGTGAGATGCTCCAGGCAATCTGAATAGAGATTGTATGACTATGAATCAAATCCTTCTAGATTAGGTTGTCCATTGGCAAAGGTAAAGACAAATCTTTCCAATGGATGCAAATGGAATCAAATAATAGTAAACGTAGAAAACTTAAAGAGGTAAGACCAGCTCAGTGCACTTGAGGGAACTCACAAATTTGGGGTTATAAATTCAGATACATTCCCAGAAATATTCCATGGAGTAACTGTGATAATTACAGTTTCTTGTGGTATAGTATGGTCAAATAGCTGGTATTACAGAGAAGGACAGTGACTCCTTTAAATGGTCACCCAAAGAAGCTAAGGAATCCCAAAAAAGATGAAATTCAGGGATTAAGAGTTTACATTTCAGATTGACAGCCTTGGTTTGGTTTGTGCTCTGTCAGGAGCTAACATTTTCTTACTGGTCAAATTATTTAACCCCCTGTGGCTCTGCATTCTTATTCATGAAAGGGGGCAAGTACTGGGATATAGGAAACCAGTAATATTTCGCTAAAAGAATCTTTTAGAATCATTTATTTCTTCTGATTTGTTTATCGTGGAGGGCCACCAGGAATTGGAGAATAAGAAAAAGATAATGGTGAGTCCCCTACCAGTTTAATCCCCTCTCCTCCTGGACTCATGTAGGCAAGTGTAGAATTTGCTTTTTCATCTGCTTTTCCTAATCTTTTCTTTTGTCTTTTCTTCTTTTCTTTTGTTTACTTTTAAATGTAACTGATGGTATTTTCTACAACTGAAGAAGTAGAAAGTTTCTAGTTTAAAGTATCAGTAATGGGGCTGAACATTTCAAATTCATAAACATTTAGCTTTGGATATATAAATAGTGTCAAAAGGTGTTAGGTATAAATTCTCCTCAGTTATTTTATATAGAAGACATTTTATACTTCTAGTAATATCTGACAATAGCCTTTTTTAAAAGAAACAATATTATTTTTCTATAGGTGCTGAGGGAAGATATGTTTGACTACCTGACCTAGAGAACAAAGGTAACTATTAAAAAACACACACAAAAAAACCCCCACAAGTGTTCTAAAACTAAAAGGTACAAAATTATAAGCAGAGATATCCGTGAAAAGTATAGAAAATAGCCACTTCCCAAAGACTGATGAAATTTTGTGACCCAGGGAAGTCAAAACTAAAATGTTTAATAAGAGCAATGACCGAAGCATGCTCACTTAAATCACTTCCTCATGGTCTGTGTCTAAAATATTAGCCAACTATACAATAGATACTGTGGAGAGAGAAAATACAGTGTTTGAAAGTAGCAAAAACAGTTTTTACTTTGGGCCAACATAAAAAAAAAGCAAGCTAAAAATTCAAGTCCAATAAGATTTTCTTCAATCTGGGGGTAAGGGAAAAAAAGATGTGTTCAAAGCAGTATCAGCAATGCATCTTTCCACAATGAGAGTACACTCCAGAGATAACATGCAAGGCACAGCTGGCTCTTCCTTTTACTCTCAGTTATTTCTTCCTGAAATGACTTACTATGCTATCGCAGGACTACTGCTGATTTAGCTTAATTTTTAAAAATAGGCAAATAAACTTTTCTGTTTGTCTTTCATAACCCCAAGGAGACATTTTTGAATTGAAGACAGTTTTCTTCTACCTGAAATCAATACAGTTGATAAGGCTTTCATTTATTACTTTGTATCCCCTTGCTCTTCAATATACAGTACCTGTCAGTAGTTGCCAAGCAACCATGACAATTGTGCGGTTCATATAGGCTGGGCATGGGTTCATTGCCATTATGTTATATTGTTGTGTGTGTGTGTGTGTGTGTGTGTGTGTGTGTGTGTGTGTTTAGAATACAACTATGGATCAGAATGAGACTCTTACAATAAACAAGGGTAAGTGGAGACATGTGAAACCTTTACTAAGCATCTGTCACTGACATAAGGTAATTTGGAGGCCTTTTTATTCTGATTCTTTATGAAGATTCCAAGAAAATTGATCTTTTATAAAATTTAGAAAAATTTGTTTTTTATATCTATGTTCAACTTATTGGGTGTGTGTATTTGTATACTTGATGGGCTTCAAGGATGAAAGATTTTGGAAAATAGCAAACATATAGGAAGGTGTTGCAAGAGAAGGCTGTGAAGATTGTAGGTATAAAGGTAAGGGTCTGCAGATTCTCTCATCCTAGATTCTCATCTTGTTTCAAGTTCATTCACTAGCTCTTCAGTTACATCTATATTTATAAGCTTAGGAGGAAAAAAGTTACAGTATGAACGTGCGGAAAGTCTATCCATCTGGAATGAAAAGGGTGGACCAGGAATTGTTGCTCTATGTGCCATTTAAAAAAAAGAGAGAGAGAGAGAGAGAGAGAGAGAGAGAGATTTTGAAATAGGGAGAAAAAGATCTCTTAGAAGTACAATTGCTTTTCTTATTTATGAGACTAGTCGTTGGAGTAGCATTCTGCAATTTGGAGTAGCATTATATATATATATATGTATACACACACACACACATATATATATGTATATATATGTGTATATATGTGTTTGTGTGTGTGTGTGTATATATATATACTGCTACTATATATATGTATATACACATACACACATATACACACATATTTCTTCCAGGTAATAGCTTTATATATGTTATAAATAATTATAATTATATATTATATATTATAATATGTATATAGGGCACCTGGGTAGCTCAGTCGGTTTAATGTCTAACTTTGGCTCAGGTCATGATCTCACTGCTCTTGAGTTTGAGCCCCACATCAGGCTCTGTGCTGATAGCTTGTGACTCTGAGCCTGGGGCTGCTTCAGATTTTGTCTCTCTGTTCCTCCCTCACTCAAGCTCTGTCTCTCTGCCTCTCTGTCTCTCAAATATAAATAAACATGAAAAAATAATAATTAAAAAATATATATTATCTATACTATATATAATATAGAATTATAATCACATATAATTATATAATAGATGATATATAATTATATATAATATATATAAAGCTATTACCTGGAAGAAGTATTTAGCATCTTATGTGTGAACTAAAAGGGTAGAACTATATTCAATGAGCAAATACTATAGGGATTCAGGTATTTGCTCATATTTGTTCTCAGAGATGTCCTATTTGGAAGACAGTGAGGTAAATAAAATGAGTGGTTTTCAAGAAGATCATTGTTTGCACTATGTATATCCTACTAATATAAAAGAGATAACTTGGGGAGTTTGTCTCTCTCCTCTCTCTCTCTCTCTCTCTCTCTCTCTCTATATATATATATACATATACACACACACACACACACAACACACATAAAATTTAATTTTGTTATTTTATATACACATATAATTTACTTTAACATTAATGTATCTTAAAATGAATTAATATCCTATTATAACTTTGATGTAATGATTGTTTTAATTATGTCTGTGTATATTTATTCACAAGTTCATTTTTAATAAAATAATTTATTGAAAAACATTATGTACATATGCCAAAGATGATTCAGAAATAAGGGGAAAATCCTAAAGGGGATATGCAAATCATTAAACTTTAACACACTAATAGACTAGATGTTCTTCACGATTCCTTGAAAATCTAAAATTCTATGATTTTATGAACACCATTTAAGTACCACCTAACCCGGGCCTTCAAACGCATTCATCATCAGAGATTGTACTGTACTGTAGGGAGAATCTTAAAAGGGACTGTGATAAATTTTTTCTGCAACTTGGTAGTTATATGTATCCTATCCAATTCAGGATATGTACCTAGAAGGGGTTCTAGTATCAATTCTGATATGAGGGAGGTTTCCCCCTACCATCAACAAGCAATGCTCCAGACACCAGCTGTGTGTCCTACAATTCAATTCAATTCTGACATTATCTACATGAAGATAACATCAGATTTCACAGGTTAAGTGCTCAGTCCTGTAAGACTGTCACCCACCTCTCACTTCAAAAGTTTGTTGTTAGTTATGTGCCTCTGATGCCCTCCTCCCCCCAAAGATCAGAGGCTCTCACAACCCCTCATTGGGTTCAATTAATTTGCTAGAGTAGCTCACAGAACTCAGAACAACATTTTACTTACTAGATTACTTGTTTGTTCCAAAAGGATACAATTGAGGAACAGCAGATGAAAGGCAAACATAGGGCAACATATGTGGGAAGGGGCACTGAGCTCTCATACTCTCTCTGAATCTGCCACTCTCCTCACATCACCATGTGTCCACCGATACGGAAGGTCTCTGAACCCTAACTTTTTGGTTTTTAATGGAGACCTCATTACATAGGTACAACTGATTAAATCATTGCCCCCTTGGCAAGTGATTCAACCTCCAGCCCCTCTTCCCTCCCAGAAATCAGGGGGAGGGAAATGAAAGCTTTAACTTTCAGCTTGGCTTCTCTGGCAACCGCCCCATCCTTTGGTGCTTTTCGAAAGTCACTTCGTTAATATAACAAAAGATATGTGTATTGTTCTCATACTCACGAAATTCCAAGGGTGTTGGGGGCTCTGTGCCAGAAACTGTGCACAAAACCCAATTTTATATTTCATAAAAATCACAGTATCTCGTATCAAAATGAATGCAGATATCCTCAGCGAGATCAACCTGAACCTCTAAGTAATTGGCAGAGCTCTAACAGTACAACAGTAATCAGGACGCTTTCTTTACTTCAACTTAACAAAGGGAGATAGGAAATATTTATTGAAGTATCCAAAAGGGGAATATTTCTCCAGATAAATACATACCTTGTCTTAGCACCAGTGAATACATAGTAAAGCAACGATACTTGTTATTTTATTCTGAGGTTAGCAAGAACTTTAAAATGTATTTAAGAGCTTGGATATATTTTTACATGACAGGTATTCCTTGAGATTTCATGTGTGCAAGATGTTGCCTATTAAACTTCTACTTTTTTTGGCCGTTTAGTGTATTTAACTATCACATTAATTGCTGTAATAAGTCCAAGCTCAGGAAAATACATTGTACTAGAAAAGAATAAGTGGATATTTTAATAACCATATACTTAAACTTCCATCTGTTTTCAAAGACTGCAAGTATATTTTGTTGCTATCACATATTAAAGTTTAGTGCCTGAAAAAAACAATACAATTACAGTTACTTAAAATATGTTCTCGGACATTTTTCCAGTTTTTCCAATGCAAAGGCTTTATTTGTTTGTGTTAAAAAAGACAAGAGGCTCAAGATGGGGCCATTTGTGCTAAATCCATCACCAAACCAAGACCTAATAACTAACCTAGCTGTAGAAGCAGCGTCTCCAGGAGTATGACTTTTAAACCAATCTCAAATTACCTGGTCAGCACTAGTGAGGTAAACTGCCTGACGGACCCTTGCATTCTCCCAAAGGAAAATGACCTTGCCTCAAAAAATCTACTCTTTGCTAGAAACTTCCTTTATCCCCCTCCATTTTGTACAGCTCTCTGGAACTGGCTTCTATGGCTAAAATGGGGTGTTGCCCATTCATGAATAATTAAATAGAGCCAAGGAGTTCTCCAAATACACTCAGCTGAATTTTGTTTTCTAACATTTAACATCCAAGATTTAAGCGACTAAACAGAACTACTTTAACATAGATATCAATAATATGGTTAAATAATCATGTCACATGCAAAATATGGCATTTCAAAGAGCTTATATACTCAAATTGGTAGTTGAAAGGGCAGAACAAGTCAACAGGGATGGCAATAATAAATTTTGGGAGCACCAAGGTGGCTTAGTCATTTCAGTGTCTGACTTGATTTCAGCCCAGGTCATGATTTCATGGTTTGTGGGTTCAAGCCCCATGTTGGGCTCAGAGCTGATGGTGCAGAGCCTGCCTGGGATTCTCTCTCTCTCCTTCCCTTTCTCTCCCCAAATACATAAATAAATTTTATAAAAAGAAAAAAGTGGGAAAATAAGTAAAAAATAAAGTCTTCCTCCTCAGTGTGTGAAACAATTGAGAGACAAAGGAGTTAGGTATATCAAAATCACATTTTATGGCTAATAATGACAAAGTTAGATTGTGTCTTCAGATGTGTTCAATGAGAATGAAGAGTCAGGGAAAGTCCAGAAGTATTGTTAGAAAAGTGGCCCTCCCTCCACTGTGAGTAAATTAACTGAATTATAAGCAACTTTATATTGTAGAGTGCTTCTCTTTGTTAAAAATGAACTCAGAGCTTCATCTCACTTTATCATCAAAACACTTAAAAGCACCTAGATAAATGGCCACTATCAAAATAATACCACTATTGGGGCGCCTGGGTGGCGCAGTCGGTTAAGCGTCCGACTTCAGCCAGGTCACGATCTTGCGGTCCGTGAGTTCGAGCCCCGCGTCAGGCTCTGGGCTGATAGCTCAGAGCCTGGAGCCTGTTTCCGATTCTGTGTCTCCCTCTCTCTCTGTCCCTCCCCCGTTCATGCTCTGTCTCTCTCTGTCCCAAAAATAAATAAACATTGAAAAAAAAATTTTAAATAATACCACTATAATAATAAATGGTATTCTCTAAATATGACAGAAGAGGAAACCAAAGCACAGACTTCGGGAATGCAACTCACAAAAGTTGGTAGAGCCCATTACCAGGAGAAGCAGGGACGTACTCTGGAAGCTGGCCTTGGATGGAGATGCACTTATATTCTGGCACAGCAACAGAACAGCTGTGTGACATCTGGTAATTTCTGTCACACCTCTGAACCCATTTCTATCCTTCAGCGTGAACTACCAACTGTATCTACCTCTAGGTTATTGGGGGCAGAGGATGTTTAAATGGAATTAGATAATATTTGTAATAGTACTTGACACGTGGTCAGTTTTGAACAAATGTTAGTTAACTATTCCTTCTCCCCAAGTCTTTGTTCCCAACCCCAGGCTTTTCCATTATTCTATAGTATCTTTCTGTATCAAAGCTATTTCTAACTTGGAATAGATTAGACAAGTCATATGTAATACATCCTTTCAAAGGAAACTGTAAACGTTGGCACAGGCAGAGAATTTGCTTTTCTAATTAAACACTAGGAGGCATGGTATGGTACATCATAGCCTCATAGGAATGTTTTCTAGTTCCACCTCCAACCTGATGCCTCAATTGCCTACCATTATAACATTACTCTGCTTGTGCCTGTGACATGCTTTGCAAATATATTTCAACCTCCATACCTTTATGAGACTTTATGCAAGAAATAGCAAGATATCTTGTTTATTTTTTAATTAAAAATTCTTTTTTTAAAAAAATATAATTTATTGTCAAATTGGCTAACATACAATGTGTAAAGTGTTCTCTTAGTCTCTGGGGTAGATTCCTGTGCTTTATTGCTTGCATACAACACCCAGTGTTCATCCCAACAAGTGCCCTCCTCAATGCCCATCACCCATTTTCCCCTCTCCCCCACCTTTGCCCCACCATCAACCATCAGTTTGTTCTCTGTATTTCTAACATCTATAAAAGTTTTTTTTTTCTTTCCCTTTTATGGAGGCGATAATATTTCGGCCTGGAAATAAACAATAGGATATTGGAACTTCTATGCTACCTTGAAATACCATGATGGTGCTGAATTATTCAGGCTGCCATTGCCTACTGGTATTGCTATATACTCTTGGGACAGTAATTTTTAATAAATATTTCACAAGGGTTAAATCATAATCCTTCTACTTTTATGCTGTATGAATTTTAAGAGTGACTATAATTTCACTATTTGAGCCCCCATAAATTTTATTCATAGAAACAAAAGAAATAATCCACTATCTCAACATCCACTCATTACTATAATGCTCAATGCTTCAATAATTTAATTAAAGGAAGAATAAAAAAGATACTTCAATGGGCATAGCATGTACATGTAACTTATAAGAGAATGGTTACAGGCAAGATAATGGAGCTTCAGTCTTAAATTCATGAATTCAATCATTTAGAATTACAATATGTAAGTATCCCTCTTGTTCTAGGCACAGAAATATATCATGGTTTATTAAACAAACAAAAAAAAAGGTGCTTTAACATGTTTTTGGGAATGGACAATTCTTAGTAAATTATTAACTTTAGGAAACTGGATATCATACATACAATCGTTTCTATGCTGATTAAAAATAAGCATTTCCAGTTACCAGTTTATAAAGGTGTGCTGAAAATTCAAGGGCTAATATTTGAGCTCCTTTTCCCCCCACAACTAGGCAACTAGCATGATCAGTTCCCATGCAGGAGAAGAATAAAGATTTTAAAGATTATCATCTTTATTGTTTTTATCCCAGTAATTGCCCAATGTTGACCTAAATCAGCAGGCTTTATTCACAAAATTCTCACTGACTCAATGTCATTTATAGAGTATCTCAGCATGTTACCAATGTCTATTGACTTTTCTTACTTAGAACTCATCTTAACAATTTGCAATTTACTTTAAAAATGGTATTGTTGCCTCCTAGAATACTATGCTTGATTACTTTTCCTCAATCCTTTTAGAAAATTAGTCCCATTCTGATACTTTACTCTTCCTTTGAGTGTTAAATAGGAGATCATTAGCTCTAAGATTGTGTACTCTATGTTTTAGCTTTGTCCTAAACTTTCAAACACCTCAGAGAAGCCTTTGCAGATATGTATTGATCAGCACACACTGGCATGTATTACTCAGGGAAATATAAGACATACTGATGAACACTGATGGTCCCCTACAGAAGCTTAAAATCTGAAAATATTTAAAGTTAAAAAAAAATCATGGTTTGGGGCGCCTGGGTGGCGCAGTCGGTTAAGCGTCCGACTTCAGCCAGGTCACGA
>NW_024412401.1:12375757-12406273 GCF_014898765.1 Herpailurus yagouaroundi | reverse complement strand
TTGAAAAAAAAAATCATGGCTTAAGATAGATATCAAGGATAAAAGATCAATGATAATCTCATCATCACATAGGATTAATATTGTTAGACTTTCCCAGTTTATTAGTGTCTAAGGCTATAGACTCTCTAACTCTCTAATATATATATATATATTTTCAGACTCTGGGCTAGACATAATGCCAATTATATTTCATTTACCAGCTTCCAGTGGGTCTTTTAGTATTCTAGGATTCAGCTGAATCTGGAAATCATATTTTGAGGGACAAGGAACGAAATGTAAAATAGCTAGAAGGACAGAAGATAGATCATAAAGCTTCTGTTCAGAATACTTGATGTCATCTCTTCTATTTCACTGGTCAAACCAAGTCGCATGTCTGAACCTTATGACAGCAGGACAGAGAGACAGTACAAATAATATGACATAGGGTAGAGATATATAATCCTGTTACACATGGGGCAGCAAATAATTGGAAATAATAATAAAATCTGTCACAGCCTAACATTTGATTACATATTATCATTTTCCTCCCTTCAAAGCACAGAATGTGTTACTCTTTCTCTGCAAAGATTCACAAGAAACTCAAAGTCTAGGACTTTGTAATAATTTCTATATTTGGGTCATTATGGTCCCTCTGATATGGAATTTATGAAATAGGATATCAGGTTATTTGCCTCTACTCTCCCCAAAAAGTACATAGTCACAGGAAAAAGACAAGATAATTGCAGTAAGTGCTTCCATTAAGAAAGAGGGAAAATAGGAGGTGTACCTACAATACATAGTCATTGGTTTATAATATTCTAAAGTCTTGTTGGTAATGTTCCTAGATGAAGCCACAGTAACCCTCCCCAACCCCAGTTGTCCTGCAGTCCATCAATCTCTATGTTCTTGGCTATACCTCTTACATGACCTTCTCTTTATTTTTGTTGGAATGGACACATATGGAGAGAATTGTTTGTTGCTACAGAAATGGGAGTCTGGATAAAATTTATTTTGTCTTCAACAGTAACAATCATGTTTAATTCCACTGAGCTCTTTGAAGAGTACAAGCTTTCAAAAATGAGTTAGCTTTTTACCTATTTGATCCCAGTAAATTTTGTATGCCAGTGGTGAACCCACCCTTCTTTTTGATATATGCCTCTTTTTCTAAACTTGCTTATAAGATACTTGAGCATTTCAGGTTTCAATGGCAGATTCATGTACTTAATCTTGTCTTCTTGAGCCATGTTGTCCACTGAAAATTCAACTGAGCATATCTTAATAAATTAAGCAACTTTTAAAGAATTTTTGAGGACGATGCTCTTGAGTTGGACATAAGATTGACTCTAATTAGCTCATCATGTATTATAAATTTTCTGTCATATTACCGCAGCTTGGATTATGAGTTTTCTGGCTTTCCTAGCCATTGGTATTTCGCAGGGAAAGAACATGGCATAGACCCTCTAGATACTAAGGTTCCCTCTTTATATTACTCTCTGCCTTTGCCAGTACAGGAAAGTGCTATCTAGTTTTGCAGGTCTGAAGTAGTATTAACAAAGAATATTGACTCTGAATAATCACACACTCTTCTAACTCTATTATTTTATGCCTGAAACAGAAGATAAAAAAAGAAGTATTGCATTTTTCTTTGTGTTCTGCTCTATCATTCTTCTCTTGAGACAAATATGGTTAATTTCCCACTTGTCCAAATTATGTGAGAAAGAAGAAAATGTGAATAGGAAGCTAAGGAAAAATACAGCGGTGCTTTTCTAAATATTATCCTTCTGCAGATAAGGTTATTACATTTTCTTTCTCCCCACGGTTACTGTCGCCATTTTCCTTTGTCAGAGAGCTGAATCAGAAGGTATTTAGATAAAGCTAGGCATATTATAATTATGACATTATACTACATTCTTTACAAAGAGGTTTTTTCATGAACAATCCCAATATTTAGTTTATTTCAGTGGAAAGCACTGGGCTATACAAGCACAGTAAAGTTTGGCTTTTCATCCATTTGGATGTTCTTATAAGGTCCTAGTTTGGATAAATTAGTAAGAATAGCTCCATTGACAGACATAAGTAATAAGTCTCTATGTCCTTTTATTCAAATGTTTTACTATAATGTTTATCCTTTATACCATTTGGTTAATTTGGATGAAACCTTTTTAAAAAATGAAGAAAACTTCCACTTATGCTTGAACAGGAGTGTGTGTGTGTGTGTGTGTGTGTGTGTGTGTGTGTGTAAGACAGGTCTTGAAATGAGCTTACAAAACAAAGGCACCAGTAAATTAGAACAAAAATGTCTTATGAGAAGGTATTACATGGTAAATCAATCTGAGTCCAATCAGGAATGGAAACAATATAGTAACTTGACAGTTTAATGTAAGAAATTATTAATTATAACATAGGATTAGAGAAGTTATATAGCACATGAAGCATACTTGAAGAGATTAATAAACTAGTATAGAAACCTGAATAAGTTACCGACTAGTGTGAAGAAACACACAGATGAAATATAAAAGATTAAGAAGTATAGACAATAGAATTAAAAGATCTAAATCAAGTTGAATTAGAATTACAGAGGAAATATTAGGGATTAGTGACAAGGAAATATGAGCAAAATAATTGAGGAGAAGTTAGACAGGCAAAGAAAAAGTAGAATTGGCATTGAGGTATGTTATAGACTGAATATTTTTGTCTCCTCCCATTCATATATTGAAGCCTTAACCCCTAGTGTAATGGTATTTGAAGGTGTGACCTTTAGGAGGTAATTAGGGTTACATTAGGTCCTAGGGGTGGGGTTCTCATTATGAGATCAGTAGCCTTATAAGAACAGCAAGAGATTTCTCTCTCCTTCTCTCCATTTGAATTAACTGAAGAAACGCCATATGCAGATGCAGTAACAAACTGGTCATTTGCAACCCAAGGAGACTACCTTCACCAGGAACTGACTGGCTGGCACCCTGATTTTGGATTTTCCAGTCTCGAGAACTGTGAGAAAGATTTCTATTTTTTAAGCTACACAGTCTATGCTATTTTTGTTATGGCAGCCTGAGCAGACTAAGAGCAGAAGAAACAAAACATCCTAGGAAAATTATGTTATGTGGAAAACTCCAGAGAGCATGTTGGCTAAAAATTCAGTCCTTGTTCTATTGTAGAGTTTAAATTCAGGGAAGAAATGAACCTGGGATCTTATGCAGAGGCCAGATCATGAAGAGACCTGTAATCTATGCTTAAGAGAGAATTATGTCCGAAAGGCAAGAAAAAGCCTTTAACCTATTTTTAGATAAAGACTTTAGGTAATCCTGAGTTGAAGCTTTTAGGAGAATATTACATTAAAAACTGATGATCTGTGGTTTAAAAAGTCACTTGCTGGATGTCAGCAAGATGGCAGACTAAGAAGGACTAGGCCCTCATTCCTCCACAGAGACAAGGAGTTAACAATAGTACCAGTTGAGGAGACTTTAGTGTGCTGACCCCAGCCTCCCACTGGGGTACACTTCTATCCTCCCTCTCTGCAATGCAGCTATGCTGTCCTTTTAAATAACTGTCTTTTCTCTCTTTTTCTTTTAAATTCTAGGTTTGTAGTGTTTATTTCAAAACAATCATCTTCAGAGCTTATGACTTCTCGGCTTAAGAATTCTGGATACTTTTTAGTAGATCAAATCTAAATTCTTAGGCCAAATTTTAGGGTTTTCATAATAAACCATGTGTAACATTTTTAGCTTCATCACCATAAAGCCCTAAACATCTTAGATCTTTTGATTCAGAATAATCTATGACATTTCATGTTACCATTCATTGGTAGTGTTGTCTAGATTAGGAGTGTAATCTAAAGCCATATTGTCTGAATTCCAATTCTATCTCTTCCACTCACCACTGTGTGTCCCTGACTTGTTACTTGGCTGTCGAGGTCTTAGTTTTTCCACATATGTAAAATGTATTTTGGGGGCTTAGAAAATGTTAGCTGGTATTTTGCTTAGTTAGATTGGCCATCTCATTCCCTACTTGATTTAAAAAACTCAATGTAAATATCATTTTCCTATAAAATTTTCCTGGATTTCCCCCAGGGGGAAAATCATTTTTTTTCTTTTGTGTTTCAAAAGCACTTTCTATAGAGCTTTGTTAAAGCCTTCACTATCTATTATCTACCCATTTACTATTACTTCATCTGCCTCCATTTCCATGAGTTTAAATGTCTGCCGAAGTAGACTGAAGGCCAACTTGGAAGCAGAAACTAGTTATTCTTCTTTGTACTGCTTAATGAATGTTTGTTAAATAAATAAATGCACAAAATATAAAGGGACTCAATTTTCAAGAAGCTCATGTGACGTAAATGTTTATATACAATTAGTAAATTTTATAACACTTTTGTCCCAGAAACATGAATGCATACTATTAACAAAAAATGAGTAATATTTAAGAATAGCTTAGTTTTTAATGTTTTATTTCATATTCCCTTCAGAAAAATGCAAACTATCGCCCACGCTGATAAAGTGTGAGCATTACTAAGGCAAAGAGATGGAGGTAGATTAAGAATTCTTAATGCTAGATCATAAAGATGCAATACAATTAGATTTGGTTTCTTCCCAGTTTAATTTAGTTTATCCCCTCAGGAGAGATCCATTCACCATATTTAATTTAGCTGTAACCCAGTGTAGTAAATATTTTCAAAAAAAGAAATCTTAATGAGTTGAAGACATGCACCAAAAGTTTCTGATTTCTCTCTAAAAATGCTTTGTTTTCACTGTATTAATAATACTTAAGAAGTAAATTTAACTTTCTAAAGTAATTCTACTTAAGAGTACATTAAAAACACCTCAAAATTTAGATGTCACCAGACCAAATTTAAATAGAATTTAGAACTCTGTTAGAAGTTTTTTTTTTTTTTTTCCTCATCTGGATAATAGAAAAAAAATGTAGTGCTAGAAAAGAAGAAATGAAGGACAGTACGGGGCAAAAGAGGGAGGAATCCCACAGTTACCTACGCTAGATCAAAGTAGAACACGAGAGGTCATTATTATTCAACCCAAGTCACAAAGTCTTTTTTTCTTGAAATACTCAGATTTCATATCTATATTACTTATGAGAATCACCACAATTTTACAGTGTACATTTAGCAACCAACTTTAGCTTCACCCAAAACCAAAAACCAAAAACCAAACCAAAAAAAAGGGTATTCACCTAATTTCTGATTGGGCATCAGTAATGCAGTCCTTTATAAAGAATTCTGATTTGGGCCACATTCCTTACCTTCTTGCCAGCAATGTATCAGCCATGGATTGAAATGGGCTCATATAAACTGAAACTTAGATACATTTCTATGAGCTGTGCTCATAGCTTTAGGAAAGCTTGTAACACCTTTCAGGGCTGGCCAGAATGCTTAATCTTCATTCTACTATGGAAATTCCACAGTCTTGGAAAGTTTCAAAAATAATTGCACAGCCATGAAACTTCATCAGTGCCAAAGAATCTGTGATATCAAAAGTGATATTTACTGTGATTCTAATCTAAAGGGACCCTATCAAAGAATGTAAGGTGTATTTCAGTATTTATTCTCATTTCCTGGAGGCTCCCATCTGACTTCCATCAAAAGTTAAGAGACCATTTTTCCATGATCCAGTGATATCTCCACTGGGGATCTCCAGTGATATCATGCTGGGATAGTTTTCCTTTTCCATCATTATTAGTGATGCATTTTTTTTTTTAATGAGACTTGCCCACAATTTAGAAGATGGCAGGACAGAATTCTCCTCCGCATTCATCATGACATTGCATCAGTGGTATTCACAGCAGCAAAAACTTCATTTTGAGAAGAAACTAAGAAGATATGACTATGTCTCTAAAACACCAGGGATAAGACAGCTTAGAGGGAAAACATGTAATTTAAAAAGTCACTTTTCTGGTCTCATATGTATAAAGTAAAAGGTGAACAGGGATATTGACTTTGACAATATTGACTTTGACAAGATTCAGGAATGAGAGTTTTTGGAGCTTTCTGAAAATCAAAACAAGACAAAAATAAAACATACAGTGGCTTGGATTCTGATCACAGTTCAGCAAAAAAGAGAAGGAAGGACAGTATGATAGAAAAATGTGTTTGTAAAGATAGTAGCACTGAAGCACAGAGCTGGCAAATCCAAGAAAAATGATGAAATGATAACCCCAATGGTATGGTCAATGTGATCTAAGCCAGAAGAAAAACGCTTCAGCTTCAACTTCTTAGCACTGTGCACATCCCTTTGAAAAGACCTGTTGCCACATGCAAAGGGGAATGTGAATGATTTTATCTTTGGCAAAGTAGTGCCAAGAGATACCAGATTGTTAACTGCTTACCATACCCCTATGCAAAGAATAGAAAGCTCAACAGCATGAAGAAATCATATTTAAATACAATCATTCTGATGGGGATTGTAATGATTTCTTCCAGACAGTTTAAAAACTGGGTTGTATGAAGAGAAATGTACAGATTTTGGAGGCAGTCACATTTGGGGTTTAAATTTTGTCCCCCACGAATTATATAACCTTCCAAAAGAGTGACTGATTTCAAAACACCTCTTATAGGCTAAGGTATTAAAATGGCATTTCTGATACCTCTGGTAACATTGAAAAGAGTCAACGATCTTAGCCATCTAACCATCTTCTTCCACAGAGGTGTTTGATATGTATGCATTAGTTACCTTTCTTTTTCCCTGTGGAAACATAAATAAACCACAAGATTTGCAGCTATGTATGCATCAGAACAACTGGAATAAAAACTGCAAAACTTATCACTGAGGTCTATATTTTGTTTGGTTTCTATAAATAAATGGTCTGTAACTCATACAATTGTCTTAACCTCCCTTTTTTCCTCCTGGTCACTGAAATTATTTTTCAGCTAAAACTACTGTTTTAAGCTGCTTTAAGGTTCCGTAACAGACTTGTGATTTGAAGAATCACATATTCTTTATTTATTATTATTTCAAATTCTTGAATATTAAAATCTAAACTGAGATATTTATTTTTAATTTTTTTTCAACGTTTATTTATTTTTGGGACAGAGAGAGACAGAGCATGAACGGGGGAGGGGCAGAGAGAGAGGAAGACACAGAATCGGAAACAGGCTCCAGGCTCTGAGCCATCAGCCCAGAGCCCGACGCGGGGCTCGAACTCCCGGACCACAAGATCGTGACCTGGCTGAAGTCGGACGCTTAACCGACTGCGCCACCCAGGCGCCCCTAAACTGAGATATTTAAAAAGAATACTCATTTCTATGAAGGATGAGATTCCAAATCATTATTAGACTGGAGTTTAAAATTCACCTAGAGGACAGAGATGGAGTACGTGATAAAATTAAGGGGAAAAAATTAATGACTAGGTCCTTAAGAAAGCTGAGTGAGTACAGTAGAAGCTTGGTATAGGGGAAGTAGTTGAAAGGAAAGAATTGCAGTTTTAAAAAATACTGCCTCTATAAATATGGCTTAGCAAGGTATCAGTTACATGGCTTAGATATGATGCTTTCTCAGCCTAAATTCCTCTTGATAAGTTGTCGTAAAAACAAAATAGCACAACCTAGGCAAAGCAACTAACAGAACTTAGCACACTGTTGGTAGTCGGTGTATGCTAACTTATTAGTTTATTATCTATGTAGAGTAAAGAATACAGGAAATTCTGACTTGAATCAAATATGACTTGAATGGGTCACTGAAGATTTGATAGGATTTTAATAAGTCACCTGAGTATGATAGCTAAAGAAAAGGTATTCCAAATGGAAGGAAGAGAACAAAAAATGGCATGCAAGCAGGAATGCATGTGTTTCCTCAAGAGAGAGATAACAGAGAAAACTGCCCAATTAGAGCAAGAGATTCTTGAGGAGAAAACAGATGTGGTAATAAATTTGGATGTCAAATAGACCACCTAATAAAGATCACATAAAATCATCAATTTTCCCCAAATTATCTAAATCTTCTGTCAAACACAATTATATTCATACAGTCACTAATCCTACAGAAAGTTCTTGCAATATATCCCACTATTAATGTTATTGTACATGACAAGCTAGTATATTGGAGTATACTGCAGTAACAAACTACCCCCAACTTCAATGGCTTAACGCAACAAAAGTTTATTCCTACTAATAGTACATATGTCATGTATATTAGTTAAGGTCTCTGAGTATCATGGCTACTCAGAAACAATAATGAAGACTCACTCTCTCCACACACTTCCACTGATGCTGTCAGTAAAATGGGGCTGGCGACCACACACTGACTTATAAAATTATAGCCTGGAGCTGAAACATGCCATTCTGTTACAAATGACTGGTTAAGGCAAGCTGCATGGCGGTCTGACTCCAAGGGAGTGGGTAAGTACAATTCTACTCAAAAGGATAACAGAATATTTTTGAACCAGCCTTAATTACTCCATAATTGTAAATAATCACTTTGAATCAATGCTATTATACTAAAAGCAAATTTATAATTTAAATATATCTTCTCATTTGGGATAATGGTTGCTATCTATTTATCTGGCATGATGTGTACATCCTATTCAAGTTAATATCTTATTAGTTACTGTGGGGATTACAATTAACCTCTCAATTTATAAAAATCTAGTTCAGATAAATATCACCATGAAAAGAAGAGCATACCAAACTATTCCTTTTACATATCTCCCTTCCTCAAAACTTTGTGCTGTTATTATCATACAAATTTCATCTTTGTACATAATTAGCTCATCAACTCCATTTTATAATTATTGCTTTTTGCAGTTGGTTTTGTTTTAATCATGTAAGAAAAGAGAGAATTATAAACAAAAAAATACATACATGCTATCTTTTATATTAAAGCATACTGTTATCTTCACTAGTGTTATTTCTTTTTGTGGAATCAAATTAGTATCTAGCATTACTTCATGTTAGCCTGAAGGACTCCTTCCAATATTTCATGTAGAGCAGGTCAGCTAGAGACAAATTGCTTAGTTTTTGTTAATCTGAGTATGTATTAATTTCTCCTTAATTTTTGAAGGATGATTTTGCTGGATATAAAATTCTTGATTGACAAGCTTTTTCCTTCAGTACTTTGGATATGTAATCCCACTGTTCTCGAATATGTAATGCCTCCTGTTCTTGTAATTTCTGACAATATAGCAGCTCTTAATGTTATTGTGGACCACTTGAATATATTGAGTCACCTCTTTTGATGCTTTGAAGATTCTCTTTGTCTTTCTAAAGTTTGATTTTGATATGTCTAGGTATGAAGTTCTGAGTTTTCTTTCTGAGAATTTGTTGAGGTTTTTCAGTATAGATAAATATTTTTCATATTACTTCAGATATTCTCTTTTCATCCCTCATACCCTCCTATTTTTTCCCTTCCCCTGCTTCCCTCCATTATGAGGTTGTTTGTTTGCTCAATGGTGTCCCACAGGTCTCTGAGGTTCTGTTCATTTCTATTCATTCTTTCTTCTTTCTGCTCCTCAGATTGTATAATATCAACTGATCAATCTTCAAGTTCTCTGATTCTCTCTTCTTCCAGTTATAATTTGCCATGGTGCCTTCTAATAAATTTCCAATTTCAGTTATTTTATTTTCAACTCCATAATTTCTATTTGCTTCCTATTTTTTTAAATTTAATTTTTAAAATTATAATTTGAAAAAAGTTATAATTTCAATCTCTACTGATATTCTCTATTTGGTGAGACATCATTCTCATGTTTTCCTTTATTTCTTCAAATATTATTTTCCTTAGTTCTTTGAACATATTTATAATAGTTGATTTAAAGTCTTCATTAGTAAATCCAATGCCTGGAGTCTCTCAGGGACAGTTTTTATGGACTGCTTTTCTTCCTATACATGAACAATACTTTCCTGCTTCTTTGCATGTCTCATAATTTTTGTTGAAAATAGAAATTTATAATAAAATGTATGTTCAATGCTAAATTCTCAGTGATTCTCAAATGCTAAATTTTCACAACAGTGAAAAGTTCATGAGAGATGTTTGATATCTCTGACAAGAATTAATGCATGAATGAATATTTCCTGGGTGACTTTTGACTTTCCTTTAGCTCCATCTATGTCTTCCATACGTCCTTTTATTCCATAGTTCTGAAACTGACACCATAGTTTCTTATGAACCATTCCAAAGATGAAATAGATAGTTATTCGATAGGGGAAACATTATTGAGCCAGGAGTCACACAGCCTCAGTTCTAGCCCCAACTCTGTCTCACGATCCTGAAAAGTCACCTTTAGGTCTCTGAGTCTTTTATTGTCACTTATGTAAAATAAATTAGCGAGGGAATCTTAGGTCACAGAATTGCAGAAAGGCTAAATAAGGTTATGGGTAAGCACTTTCAGAAACACAAAATGGACACAAATGAAGTGTGCTACTGAGCCCAGTACTACTAGTTTTTCAGTTAGGATAAAACTTTGATGATTCACAGAAAGGAGTAGCTGTTAGGATACCTGCTCATTTTGCAAACAGGTAACCAGGGCATTTTCACATTGTACCATTGGTAAATTAAATGCTATACAGATAATACTGATATTCATGAAGAATTTAGGCTTGCTGAATTGTGCTGTTATATAAAATAAAATTGCATTAATAAAATTATTTCTATGCTTTAATCTTCAAAGCAGCTCCTAGGAGAAATTCTTTGTACTGCACAATTGGAAGAAAATTGGACTGTGATAGCTCATCACAATTACAAAGAAAGGCCATATGTAATAAAATAAAAATGCTTTCAGTGTGCAATCTAAGGGAGGTAACTTTCTTTAAAAATATAACTTACATTCGGTGAAATTTATTAGGATTATACTGATAATACTAAGCATTTCAAAAATTTGTCCATATTGCTATGGATTTTTAAAATGAATCTACTAATTATGAGATTAATCCAGATGGATTAATAAAACATTTTTTATGGGGTTATGTTTCTAAAATCATAATTCCCTTTGAGGTCTTTTGGCACTCAGTTCTCCTATGATTCTTTTTCCTGCTAGACTCTTCTTAACATTGAATTGTTACTCACTTCTACTGTTAGCTCCATCTTTAAGCTAATTTAGGGAGACAACAATCCATTGTGCATCTGGTACTCAAAGAGTATCCATTTGTAAGGGGCTCACAGTTGAAAATGCAAACTTGAACAAGATATAGTCTCCATCCTCTCAGTATGTTGGAGCTAATAAACATGTAAGAAATTATTACAAGGGTTTTGAAAGGTATTATCATACTCTCATGGGTTGTCTTAAAATAGAGGTGGTCCACAGATAACAGGGTGAATAACCTGTTTTGTGGTCCTAGAGAAGTATTCAGAGGGGAAGAAACATTAAACTAGATCTTAAAAGTTGCATGCACCTTCACTAAGAAAAAGAGATTTAGATTGGTTCTCCACACAGGAAGACTAGCTTGTGCAAAGACATAGGGCCAGAGAGTGCAAGAACATGACATGAGGGGAAATGAAGAGACATTCTGGGTAACCAGACCATACTGTATGTGGAGAACAGTGAAGATGTTACTTAAAAAGAGGGTGGATGCCATGATGATGCAAAGGCTTTTTATGCCGTATAAGATCATTTAGTGAACTTTTTTTTCATGAAAAACTTATATATGAATTATGTAAAAGTAATAGTAAAAATAATACATTTTTATTAAGTCAGACCTGTCTTAATTTATTTACTCTGACAATTTCCAGAGTATAAGAGGAGGGGCACCTCAGTAGCTCAGTCGGTTAAGCGTCCGACTTTTGATTTTGGCTCAGGTCATGATCTCATGGTTTGTGAGTTTGAGCCCTGCATTGGCTTTGCACTGAAAGTGTGGAGCCTGGTTAGAATTCTCTCTCTCCCTCTCTCTCTCTCTTCCCATCCCCTGCTTGCTCTCTCTCTGTTTCTCTCTCTGTCTCTCAAAATAAATAAACCAAAAAACAAAAACAAAGTATGTGAGGAAACATGTGACATGTGTTTGAGATGCTACTTTCCCTCCTGAGTTTATACTATTTTCATTGTCTGTATATTTATTTCTCCCTGATTTTGTTTTGCATTTTTTATAATGTTATACATATGTATCTTTATAAATGATCTCAATTCCAGTATGAAGGAGGCTTGAGATAAATGCATATACAAATGGAATATATGTGTCAGAAAAAAGATGGTGTTATGGTCCAATTAATTTTATACATATACACAACAAAGTTACAACAAATGGAATTCATCTATATCTCCGGTTATTACGTCTCACAAATCCAGATGATTGTCTGAACTGAATAGGAAAACGTGAATGATTCATTGGAACCTATTATTACTTTGAGAGACATTGCCCTCAAGCAATCTATGTCTTTTTCTGTGGCCTACAAGAAAATATACTGTATTTAACATACATGCATTTTGGGCATTATTCCTTTATTCTAAATTCCTTTTATATGTATCAAGTCAGTAGTCTTATAAAATGTTATATAACAAAAAAAATTATATAACATACACTCATGTATACACACACACACACACACACACACACACACACACACACACGATGTCTCTTAGAAGTGAAGGAGAGTGAAAAAAATCACCCACTAGGGTGATTTGCATTGTGGCTATAATCGATCACGTTTGCATGAACCATGTGTGATATTATTGTGAAAATACGTTGTCGTTTTGGAAACCTATTCCTTAGTAGTCAACTTCATTTATACCTCTTCGAATATCTGAAACATAAACTTCTGATAGTTAGTCAACCTGAAATAAAATGCATAAATAGGAAATCATATAAAATGTTCTGTCCTCTTGAAAATGATAATTGTATTCATCTTAAATCAAACCAACTTGAATATTTGGAAAAAATTCATTGCCAATCTTTAAAGAGATTTATTCAAAATGCATATGAATTCTCAGAGTAAGATTTAAAAAAGGGCTATCTATATCTATGAATATTCTCCCTCATACAAACCAAATATAACATTCATAACTACTGATAGACAATTTAGTGTGTATTTATCATTATTGGTCTTATTTATTATAGTTTAATTTTATAGCTCTACTTATATATGATGTTTATTGCAAACTTGCTAAGTTTTTCTGAGTACTGATTATGTAAAAAACTGATTGCCCTAAACACTTAAGTTAGAACAGAAATGGAATTTTATAAACATTTTCTTTATTATTTTGATCTTTATTTATTCATAGCATGAATTTCTTTGTGTTTAAGGATTTCAGTTGAATCAGGCAAGACCTAATATTCTACAAACAATGTAAAATCTTGGTCAATTTATTCTAGAAAAAAACTTAATGTAAATACCCATTAAAAGTGTTTATAAAGAAAGTTGCTCTGTGATTGATATAAAGGAAGAAATCCTGGACTGAGAATCAGTTTGGAAAATACTTGAAATTACTTTTTTAATTTCATTGTTTTGAAGCTGAACCCAAATTCTTTTACCTGTTGCCCATCAAGATATCCTAACTTCTTTTCTTCCCAACTTTTCTCATGACTTTTACTACCTATCTTTCTCCCTTGTTCAACAATTGCTTAGATGTCAGGTATAGTGACGTTTCCACACTTTCCATGGTATTTTTTTTCCATTTAAAAAAATTTTAATGCTTATTTATTTTTGAGAGAGAGAGAAAGACAGTGCAGGCAGGGGCAATGCAGAGAGAGGGGAAGGTACAGAGTTTGAATTAGGATCCGAACTCCAAACTGTCAGCACAGAGCTGGATGCGGGGCTTAAACTCATGAACTACGAGATCATGACCTGAGCCGGAGTAGGGTGCTCAACTAAAGAGCCACCCAGCTGCCCCCACTTTCAGTGAAATTTAATTATGAGTTTACCTCTTACAATCAGACACCTCGAGCTTTCTAAGTTGAAAGCCAATTCAATAAAATAATCTCTTGGAAATACCTATCAAGAATGGCAAGACTTTCCAGTTTTTCTAAAATGGACTGAGACGCATGTAAAGATAAAGCTTTTTAAACAACAAATATATAATCATTGATTCTCATATAGCATAAACATGAAAAAGAGTTTTACTCCTAAAAGTGGTCACCTTAGTATATTACATGAAACATATTTTGGGTACCAGGCATTATGGAGCAAAAGAGACTAGTTTTACACCCCACCCCCCAAACCCTGAATACTTTATAAACCAGATGATATATAAGAAATATCAATTTTCAAACATTAGGCAGCCAACAGAGAATATGTAACCTGAGAAAAGGGAAAGAAACAAGGTAAGCCCTACTACTGCCCCACTTCACTGCCTGGAGACAGTTTTCAGGCAACAACAGAGTGGGAAAAACAGATTCCAAAGGTCTCATGAAGTTGAAGAGCAGAGCTCCGAGTTTAGGGAGGCCAGGAAGCTAGAATCTGTGAAACAGAATACCAGAGAAAAGGCACCTTCACAGGGTAGAGTGATCTTCAGTTTCTGAGATCTGAAGAGGACTAGTCTTCCAGCCTTTCACTGGATATTAATCTGTGCATGCGTGACAAGTAACTACTTGAGACCAGGGAAAAAACCACCAGAAAGCAAGAGGGCAAAGAATTCTCAAAGCTTCTAGAAAGCTTAGAATAGTTAGTGCTTCCACCTGACAGTTACCTGGAATCAGTTTGATCCTTTTGAGGTTTGTTTCAAAACATTTTTTTTAAGAGTAGGTTTAGAACAGACTTGAGTAGAACTATTTTAGCCCTCCTACTAAGGCAACATCCTTCTGAAGAGTCTACCTGATGCCTGTATTATGAGGTCTTTCGACTTGCTGAAGACTGCAAAATAGGGGTGCCTGGGTGGCTCAGTTGGTTAAGCATCCGACTTTGGTTCAGGTCAACTTGCGGTTTGTTAGTTCAAGCCCCACATCGGGCTCTGTGCTGACAGCTTGGAGCCTGCTTTGGATTCTGTGTCTCCTGTCTCTCTGCCCTTCCCCTGCTCATGCTCTGTCTCTCAAAAATAATAATAATAAAAATAAATAAAAATAAATAAATAAAAATGTTAAAAAAGAAGACTGCAAAATAAACAAGTCTTGATCTTTGTTTCATAACACATATAAAAACTGACATACAAAGACTCATTTACCTAAATATAAGAGCTAGAACTATAAAACCTCGAGAAGAAAACATAAGACAAAACATTTATGACCCTGAGTAAGGCAAAGGTTTCTTCAATAAAATATAAAAGCATCAATTATAAAAGTAAAATTTGTTAAATTTCATTTCATCGAGATTAAAAATGTGTACTTTTCATAAGATGCGATTAAGAAAATGAAAAGTCAATGCACAGATTGGATGAAAATATTTGCAAATGTGGATCTAACACAGAACTTATATGCAGAGCAAATGAAGAATTCTTCTAATATGATAAAATAAGAAGACAAACAACTTGACTTAAAAGTATATAAACCTGGGGCATGTGGGTGGCTCAGTTGGTTAAGTATCTGACTTGGTTTCAGCTCAAGATTTCAGCTCATGATTTCACGGTCCATCGGTTTGAGCCTTGCATCAGGCTCTGTGCTATCAGCACAGAACCTGCTTGGGATTCTCTCTCCCTCTCTCTCTGTGCCTCCTTGCTCTCTCTCACTCTCAAAAATAAATAAATAAACATTACTTTTTTTTAAAGGAGGATACACCTGAAAGTAATTAAGGTTCAAAAACAAAAGGATGAAGCCATATCAAAAAGACACCATAAATATTAAAAAATAATATACCAGAAATAAGATCAAGTATCTCAACTATGATGACTATGTTAAAAGAAAGAATTTCAGACTGGGTTTTAAAAATCCAGCTATGTGTTGCTAGCAAACAGTAAAATCTGAGTTTGATGGGACTTGAAGCTTGTAAAAGTTTGTGGCCATTTTTAAGAAAATGAGTATATCATTATAAATACAATCTGTCACACAGCTTCAGAAAGTGTCTAAAATTGATATTTTACTAGTATGATGTTAAAGCTGCCTCCAGTCTCAAGATTTGCACATAAAACAAAATGAATAGTAATGCTAAAAGTAGAGATTACCAAAGGCAAACTAAACAAATAAATATAACAGTTCTTATACATAAAATTCAATATAAAAATAATTACCGAAAAGTAGAGGGTCAGTTTATATTTACAAAGTTATGAAAACAATCATGAATAGGCAACACGTGTGGCAACATGTATTCGGCAAAATATGTTTGGAATAAAATAATATTGGGAGAAAAAATATTTAAAATTTTTTTTTTCAACGTTTATTTATTTTTGGGACAGAGAGAGACAGAGCATGAACGGGGGAGGGGCAGAGAGAGACGGAGACACAGAATCGGAAACAGGCTCCAGGCTCTGAGCCATCATCAGCCCAGAGCCCGACGCGGGGCTCGAACTCACGGACCGCGAGATCGTGACCTGGCTGAAGTCGGACGCTTAACCGACTGCGCCACCCAGGCGCCCCGGGAGAAAAAATATTTTAATATAGAAGTATCAATCTATTAGAGTTTAAGGACATAAAACATAATTAGGAGCTTCACCATTTGAATGATATAATTTGATATATATGTATTATTGAATGATACAATGTATGACATACAGATATTAAATTTTTGAATTTTGAGGCTAATATTAAGTATGTATAAGTCTAGCGTTCCTAGAATGTTTAGTAGATATGACCACATGCTAGGTTTTATTTATTCTATAAAATATTTAAAGAGCTAAACATTTTATATATAGGTCGTGGTTATCTAGTTTATTATTGTTCTTTTATTTATTTCTTCTTTATACTTTTATTTTCTTCCAAAATTTATAGGGGATATTTTCCAATGTGTTTTTGTGATGGATTAGAGATGATCTCTCCTCCTTTTCAATTTTGGACGACTGCAAAGTGGCTTTCTCTATAACCCATTATTGGGCTTAAATAGTTATTTGGGCAGAAGTCAGCCAACACGTGGCCTTGGGTAAGACATATCTCTGAATTGAATGCATTGGAACCCATTCAAAGCAACTCATAAAAACTCTTGAGAGGTTAAATTATGAGAGTCTGAGAATTTTAGCCACTCAAAAAGTGCTGTTCAAGTATGAGTCTATGACTGTAATTGTTCTTATATCATTCTTTGCTGTCATACTCCCCTTTTCCTGATACACATTGGAAAGAAGGACTCTTTTCTTTCTTTTCTGACTTATCTGCAAGATCACAGGTTTCTAACCATAACGTACCACTTCACAACTTGTCCTATAAATGAGGTCTTATCTCATTTTGAAATTTGAATCAATTGTTTAAACACTCAGTGGTCTTCAAACCCTCTTAGTCCCATTTCTCCACTAAAACTTGTTCTGGAATCCCGGTGACATAAGCAAAAAAAAAAAAAAAAAAAAAAAAAAAAAAAAAAAAAAAAAAAAAAAATTTAAAAAAACAAAAACCTCACTGTTGGGAAAAACACACCCACACAGAAACACAAACACACACACACACAGCTCATTATTAACTCTAATAGTTCAAAAGAGGAAACCACATTTTCTACTATTGTTATTTCAATTTCTGCCACCCATTGCCCCTCTTAAAAACAGATGCAGTCAGCGGTATACTTGTTGACTGCTGAGATGATTCCAGATTCCCACAAAACCACTGGGGCAGGTCTTTTAAGAGAATGATCCCACTCCTTTTGACTTTTACTCCTAGGTTTTGAAACATTCTTATATTCTTATCCTCCAGAGGCAAGCCCAGAAGATGATTTGATATTGGGAAGGATAATCCGCTTCCCTACATGGAAATGAGGTGTTTGTACCTGGTTCCCCAGGTAATTGGTGGACTTACATCACAAAAGATGCCACAAAGGTGTTCTGAAAACAGAGAAGCCTAATTGATATCTCACAGCTCCTTCTCCTGAAATTTCAAATTCTATCAACTAGATACTGCTTGCCATAAGTTCTCTGAAAGGCACCTGAATGACTTGGCTTCTGTATCTTTCTGGACAAAACACCAAACCACTCAGGAATAGGTAGATTTATCAAGTCATGAAATGATGTATTTTATCAAGATGAATAAATGTGCTTTCCTTTCATCAATCATAGAAGAGTATCTGGCACGTAGCGTTGTTCATAATTTAAATAAATCTCTTTATAACAACAGCTCTTATTATCAGTTAAGATACAGAGCTTTTATTTAGAAAAGCATTTTTATCTTCAAATATCTAGTCCAAGAGCAATAGAAATATGGATCATGAATTAGCATTTAATATACTCAGGAGCTTACTTATATATAATACATACACAAAACATCAAAAAAAATTCTAAGAGGTTGTCTGATATGTCAGTAATCAAAATAAATATAAATCTATTAAACTCACCCACAAATGATACAGATGGGGCTTTCATTTATAACAATATGTTAAACTAAAACTGAAAGATTGCCTCCTTCAAAGCACTGAATATGCTCCTAAAAATACAATTAACTGGGGCGCCTGGGTGGCTGAGCTGGTTAAGCATCAGACTTCGGCTCAGGTCATGATCTCCTGGTTTGTGAGTTCTCCCGGTTTGTGAGTTCGAGCCCCGCGTCGGGCTCTGTGCTGAGAGCTCAGAGCTCAGAGCCTGGAGCCTGCTTCGGATTATGTGTCTCCTTCTCTCTCTGCCCCTCCCTCAATTGTTCTGTCTCTCTCCATCAAAAATAAATGTAAAATTTTTTTTAAAATATAACTAACAATAATAAAAATGCCTAGTTTAATAAAAAAATAGGGGAAATCCATAGAGAAAAGAGAAAATAGAAATAAAGATAATAATATGATAATAATAATATGCCTTATACTTTCTTGGGTATATTTGTCAGTTTTTTTTTTTTAATTTTTTTTTCAACGTTTTTATTTATTTTTGGGACAGAGAGAGACAGAGCATGAACGGGGGAGGGGCAGAGAGAGAGGGAGACACAGTATCGGAAACAGGCTCCAGGCTCTGAGCCATCCGCCCAGAGCCCGACTCGGGGCTCGAACTCACGGACCGCGAGATCGTGACCTGGCTGAAGTCGGACGCTTAACCGACTGCGCCACCCAGGCGCCCCTATATTTGTCAGTTTTAATAACTATAGTTTTAAGCTTTAGCCATGCTTTAGCCAAAGTGGGGGGTTGGGGGCAGATGGTGAATACAGCTTTTAGAGGAAGATCTCAGTGGTAGAAAATTGCAAACAAGGCCAAAATAGAATGCAAATTACAATGGGACAGAAGTTAAAGCATTAGATCTACTCAACTCCAAGGGAGTTGGAACTGAGGTATATAAATAAAGTGGCAACTCTTAAAGGGCTACAGCCTCTATTAAAGAGTAGAAGAGAGGGACACCTGGGTGGCTCAATGGGTTAAGAGTCCCACACTTGATTTCAGCTCAGGTCTTGATCTCATGGTTCATGAGTTCCAGCCCCATACTGGGCCCTGCACTGACAGCGTGTAGCCCGCTTGGGATTCTCTGTCTCCCTCTGTCTCTGCCCCTCCCCCACCAAATCGTGTATGCTTGCTCTTTCCATGTCTCACAAAAATAAATGAACATTTTTTAAAAAGAGCGGACAAAATGCAATCTGTCCTGCAAATGAAGGCTACACAAAAATGTCTAAGCCTTAGCTTGAGCTCTGGGTGAAGAATGAACAACATTTTAACAGGTTTTCCTTGAGAACTTGACCTTCAGGCCTGCCTTCACATTAATTTTAAGAGAGCATTTAGATTAACTTTTTGACATGGAAAGTTAGTATAAAAGTGGTGTGTAGCTAGCTCACCTGGAAAACCCAAATATACAATTATCTAGAAGGATTCTCACAGATAAAGCTAACCCAAAATGAATTTACAAGCCAAAATTATACACTACAGCAGATAGCAATTTATTTTGATTAATAAGAGTGATTAGAAATCACAAACAAAAGAGTAAAAACCCTGGAAATAGAAACCTCCTTAAACTGATAATCGATGTTAAGCAAAATGAGGAAATAACACACTTAAGAGGGAAATTATAGAATTCCTCTTATAATCAAGACAAGATTCTTGCTGTTTTTTACTCCCAATATATCCACTGAAGTCACACTCTAAATGATAAGCCCATAAATAGTAGTAACAGGTCTAAAGGTCAGATAGATGCAAGCTGAATGAAAACCTGTCATTTTTTTACATACAAAATTCAAGAAATTTGTCTTAGAATTTATGACAGAAATCAAGTTTACTAGATACAAATACAAGTAGTGTTCTCATATTCTTGCCATCACCAATCAAAACTGGAAAGAAAGTTAAAACTGGTTCAGAAACTTTAAAAGGCATACAAGAACCATAAGGTAGTTAGAAATAAATGTGTCAAAATAAATGCAAAACTATGGAAATAACTATATACTTTTTTTGAATGATATAAAGTAAAATTTAACTTGAATAAGTAGAAAGATAAATGATGTTTCCAGATATCTATCTATCCATATCATAAAGATAACAAGTATTTCCAATTTAATCTGCAAGCACAATACAACTCTAAACAAAATTTCAAGAGAATGTTTTACAGAACCTGACAAATTAATTTTAAAAGTCACTTGGAATGAGTTGTGCTGAAAACTCTTAAAAAGACGGAGAAAGATATTGCCTTACCATAAACAAGAATATTTACAAGAGTGATAGCAATGAAAATCACATATAATAGGCAGGAATAAACCAGTCAATCTAGGTAGGTACCTGGAGAGCACAAAAAGAGATCTACATGTCAAAGGGTTCTTTATAGAAGTCAAAGGTGGCACTCTAGAAGTCATTGAGAGAAAGGAATTTGCTCTGTAGTTTGTAACATTAAGAAACTTAGGTATTGATCAAAAAATTAAATCTGTTCCTCACACCATATAGAAGTTAAATCCAAGTATTTTAAAATATGACCAAAGGGGGTAAAAAAAAAAATTACAACTTTTGGAGGAATGATCCCAGTGGTAGAAAATTGCAAATGAGGCAATTAGCATGCAAATTATTGAAAGGGAATGGGAAAGATTGATATAAACCAAATTAGAAAAAAACGTTTTGACAAAAATACCAAAAAATAAAGTAAACTGGCAAGCTTCAAACAAAAAATACAAGGAAGACGTATCATCTATTTGCCTTTGGATTTCTCTGGGTAGATCTGTAAGGTTATCAGAAATTTGGAAGCTGGTAAAGCCATTTTATTTTATGTCTGTCAAGGGTGCAAGCCTTTCACTGATGACAACAAAGCAAAGGATGGGAGAGATGTGGGTTCTTCATGATGTTGCCAAGCTGCTGATCTAAGCAATCTTGGAGACTCACTGTCATGGATGCTTTTGAGTGATACAATGTTTCCTAGGGCTGCTGTAACAAATGACCAGAAACTTAGTGGTTTAAGAGGACAAATGTTTATTTTATAGTTCTGAAAATCAGAATTTCAAAATGGGTCTCAGTGGACTAAAACTGTTGTCAAAGCTGCCTTGCTTTCTGAAGATGCCAGGGGATTAATCTGTGTCTTTACCCTCTCCACCTGCCATAAACCGACCACATTCTTTTACTTGTGGCCTTGTTTCACCTTTAAAGTCAGCATCACACCCTTTTTTTTTTTTTTTTTTATGTTTATTTACTTTTGAGACAGAGAGAGACAGAGCATGAACGGGGGAGGGTCAGAGAGAGAGGGAGACACAGAATCCAAAGCAGGTTCCAGGCTCTGAGCTGTCAGCACAGAGCCCGATGCAGGGCTTGAACTCACGGACTGTGAGATCATGACCTGAGCTGAAGTCAGACACTTAACTGACTGAGCGACCCAGGCACCCCTAGCATCACACCCTTTTGACAGCCACTTCCATTTTTGCTTCTCCTTAATCCCAACTCTCTAGCTTTCCCCTTTCGCTTACAAGAATCCCTGGGATAAAATTGGACCCACCTGGAGAATCCTGGATAATCTCATCTCAAGGTCAGTTGATTAGCAATCTTAATTCTATCTTCTACCTTTAACTCCCTTTGGTCATGTCAATTGCATATTTGCAAGTTTTTAGGTTGAGAACAGAGATATTTTTGGGGAGCCATTAAGTTGCCAACCACAAGCAATAACACCTTCCCTTATCATTTAAACTAGACCATTAAGATTCTCTTTTATGTGTGTTTAAGTCATCCTGACCCATTATTCTTCCACTGCTTGTAGCTGCTGCTGTAAATTGGTATCACTTATTAAGTCCTTTGTGAAAGTGAGCACTTTAATCCATTTAACTGGGAGGTACGCATTAATTAACATCAGTCTTACAGAAGAAAAACTGAGGGGTAGACAGACTAGGAGACTTGCCTAAGGTCCCCAGAATTGGGGGTTTTAATAACTATGCCACACTGGTTTGTTGTATGTTCGAAGTTCACATAAAGAAAAAGAAACATAAATGAAGTTCAAAACCTACGATACTACTACTACTAATAAAAACCATATTAAAATATAAAACCTCAGTAATATGAGCCACTCAAATCGTTTTAACAATATGGCCTAGACTCATCATCACAGGAGTCATGCATATACATTTTGGCGTGAATATAACTGTCACACGGTTCTCTTTCTCTTCTTTCTTTTCTGCAAGTCAGGATAGACCCCTCTTAATTGTCAGTGAACCAGTCTGAGAGAAGAGTTCTTGTTTGAAGATCTCATACCTTTGGATTTTCCATGTGTTGCCGTGGTTCTGCTTGTCTGACCATCCTGACTGATGTGTTATGTTTTGCATTTAGTCAACAGTATGTTTCATTTGCGAGGTGTCAACTTCAGTTCCTTAGAAGATCCTTTTTTTTTTTTCTCAACTTGTGCTCATGTTTCAATCTCTTTGATTACTTCCTTCATTTGAGGTGTTTTTTTTTTTTTTTTAAAATCTATTCTTGGGCATCATTCATCTCAGTTATTTAATTAATGTCTTATAAGAGGGCAATTTATAATTGGGTGGCTCTTGACGGTTACGGGAAGTCAAAAATATTGTAAATAATGATTTAACATTACAGACGATTACTAAGTACACCAGGCCTTTAATTTTTGCAACAAAATGTCATCAGGATTCAATTCCTAGTAAGCATTAGGTTAATAGGTTTTCTATATTAGAAATAATGAATAAATGAAGTTACCCTACCCTGATTTAAAACACGTTTTTAAGCAAATTGTAGCTTTTTCTTCTCTTTGGGTTGAATATGGAGAGTGGACAGTGCAGAGCACATGCAATGACATAGCTCGACAAATATTATTTGTAAAACACTATGCTCTGCTATGGTAAATCCAAAATCTGACCCAAACATGTCTATAACTCTTAAAAGGGTACAGTTTCATGTTAGAGGTAGGCTTTATACCTAAAGGTGTATTTTATGCACCTTTACAGAGACAGAGTGTGACGGGGGAGGCGCAGAGAGAGAGGGAGACACAGAATCCAACACAGGGTCCAGGCTGTGAGCTGTCAGCACAGAGCCCAAAGCGGGGCTTGAGCTCACAAACTGTGAGATCATGACCTGAGCTGAAGTCGGACACTTGACTGACAGAGCCACCCAGGCCCCCCCCAAAAGTGCATTTTGTTACTTATCTATTTATTTTTACTTCTTTTAATGTTTATTTATTTTTGAGAGACAGAGCATGAGCAGGGAGGGGCAGAGTGAGAGGGAGATACAGAATCTGAAGCAGGCTCCAGGCCCCGAGCTGTCAGCACAGAGCCTGATGCGGGGCTTGAACTCACAAACCACGAGATCACGACCCAACCCAAAGCTGATGCTCAACCGACTGAACCACCCAGGCACCCCTAAAAGTGCATTTTAAAGCAGAATGTTAAAAATATTCTAAAACGGGTACAAAACTATTGGAGAAGAATGTTTTTCACTGGCATGTATAGATTTCATGCAATTCAACTTTTCTCAGAAGTGCTTGATCACAAGACTCTTCTATTGTGCTTGTAAAAAATACAGAATCCCACTGTTTTTTGGATGTGCTGATTAGGAGGACTTGAGAATTTTTTCCCCATAAGAAATTCTTGTAGCTCTTATGCTCAGTCAAGTTAGGTAATCAGGAATACAGAAGAAAATCTTGGCACTAACTTTGAAAGATGGGCAATTATTCAAGGAAGTTATTGAGGGGAAAAGTATTTCAAGTACAAAACTTCTTGAACAAATGAGGCCAAAATGTCAGGACGACTTCAAGTAATATTCATCCCTACATCTATCCATTCAATCATCAAACAATGCACATTAGAGAGAGTACAACTATCAATAAGACACAGAAACTCCTATGAATCTTCTGTAAAAATTGAGAAATAGATATATAAATAGTTATGCATATATTCATCTGACTCTATAGACAGATATGAAATAGTTAAATGATCCCTTAGCTGTGGAGAATGAGGGACTAAGTGATCAATAGAGTTTTGTTCATGAACTTCAAAGCTATGTACATCTTGCAGAGTGTCAGATTTCAAAGAAAACCTGCCAGTGCTAGTGAAATGGTAGTTCAAGAAGACAGACTGTTGACAATTCTAGATATGATCACAATTTAAACATACACAGCTCACTCACTACTCCTGCTGCAGATCCCAATAGAAATGAACATTGGAATATAAAACAGCTCTATATGGGAGAAGAAAAAAAGAGAAATATAAAATCTGGTGCAGTCATTTCTTCCATTCTTGATGGAAGCAGTTGGAATTGGGATCTATACTGGCTAAGAAACATAGATCATATGACAGCTGGGGTTGGTAGAGAAAAAATAATGTGCTCTTTTTAGAAAATTGCTTTGATAAACATTTTGGCTATGAAAAGCAAATTAGGACTGATTCTGGAGTGACAAGATTAAGACAAAGGGAGCAGTGTGCGTAGATGGTATACATAGATGGAGGTGATGTGAGAAGGGTTTTGGTCTCATAAAGACTGTTTCCAGATAGGGCTTCATTATTGGGAATTCTGGAACACAAAGGGGCTGGTTTTTCTGCTGGGAATGCTCACTAATTTGTTTTTCTTTATATCAGGCTTCCAAAGAATGGAATGATATACCTCTTCATTACCAGGTCTTCCATAGAAATGACAGTAAGTTAAAGAAACAGCAAAGTGCATAGCTTATGATCAACTAACTGCCTGACGCCTGAGGCCAAATCCTACTTTAGATGTGTGGTACTTCTAATAAACCTCTGCATGTTCGTACTTCAGTTTTCTCATCTAACAAAAATAGACAATAATTTCCAGTACCCAGTTGGTAGAGTTATTGAGATAACTAAATAGCTGGATAATGTATTTAGAAAGTCCAGTATTGCTTTTGCAAATAAAATGAGGGGACATGGGAAAAATCCACTCAAGCTATTTAGAACCAAACTGATTTTCCCCCTTAATCGATCACAATTAACAGAATGAAATATTAACATGGGGATTAATACATGATTCTTCTAGGGGTGCCTGGGTAGCTCAGTCAGGTAAGCGGCCAACTTCGGCTCAAGTCATGAATTTGTGGTTGGTGAGTTCGAGCCCCGCTTTGGGTTCTGTGCTGACAGCTTAGAGCCTGGAGCCTACTTCAGATTCTGTGTCTCCCTCTCTCTCTGTCCCTCCCCCACTTCCATTCTGTCTCTGTCTCTGTCTCTGTCTCTCAAAAATAAATAAAAATTAAAATTTAAAAAAAATAAATGATTCTTCTATAAGGAGGTGACCATAATCCAAGAGCCAAATGACGAATTTACATTTGAGTAAAATTGAAGTGGAAAGCTGAAGTAAATTTTAGACATTATGCTTAGTACTCTCAAAGAAATTCAAAACGGGAAAGATAACTTGCAATAACAGGTAAGAAAGATAGAATGAATGATATGGCAGCTCGCTCACTGAATGAAGTTAACAAATTCAAAGAACAAATGTAAGAGAACGAGCAGAAAAGTAATAAAAAACCTCTTTTGCACAAGTGCAACAGAAATGGCAGTGTCGGGAATAGGCTTGAAAGCATCAGCAGAAATTGCAAGAACTAGAGGAAAATGAAATTGAATAATATTATCCTGAACCGCTGGTGGATTTCTAAGATGGATAGAAAAGGCAAGGACTCATAGAAAAACAACGATAGGTTTAACTAGATAACACTGAAAGGTATGTTTTATGAAATGAAGAAACTTAAAAGGCAAATCAACTGGAGCAAAATGATCCCATCCTGTGTAAGCTTAGATTTCTTGGCATGCTCCAAAAAGACCTCTAGACAAATTTGGTAATGCCAATCAAGTTACAACATTATTGGTTCATACTACTCATTTCATTGAGTAGCACATGAAAAGATAAAATGTCAGGTGGATTAGTTTCCTAGGATTGCCACAACACATTATCACATACTTGGTAGCTTATAAACAACAGAAATCTGTTCTCCTACAGTTCTGAAGGCCAGAAGTCTAAAATCAAGGTATCAGCAAGGCCGAACTCCCTCTGAAAGTTCAAGAGAAATTCCTTGAATGTTCCATCTTCTGGTAGCCCCAGGTATTCATTCCTTGGCTTGTAACTACTCACCTCCTGTCTGTTTCTTTCTTCATACTACCTTCTCTTTCTCCCTGTGAATTTCTCCTGTCATTAGATTTATAGCTCACCCATATAATCTCATCTAAAGATCCTTAACTTCATTACATCTGCAAAGACTTTTTCAAAATGAGGTCATATTCACAGGTCTATGGGATGTGGACCTACATATTTGGCAGCTGCCATTGAAGCCATGATACCAGAGCTGTTATTTATTTAACTAGAGAAATATTTTCCATTATGGTAGATTATTCTAATTGAAGGAACATGTGTTTTTGAATTTTAAACTTTAAGTATCCTACTTCTTTCTTTTCTATGTAACGAAATTATTTCTAGAATGTGTGTGTGTGTGTGTGTGTGTGTGTGTGTGTGTGTGTGTTTAAGGGAGAGAGTGGATACTCTCAGTTATAACTACTGTATTTTAATTTTTTAATGTTTATTTATTTTTGAGAGAGAGAGAGCATGAGCAGGGGAGGGGCGAGAGAGAGGGAGGCACAGAGTCTGAAGCAGGCTCCAGGCTCTGAGCTGTCAGCACAGGGCCCGATGTGGGGCTCAAGCTAACAAACCATAAGATCCTGATATGAGCCAAAGTCAGATGCTTAACCAACTAAATGACCCAGGCATCCCTTAACTACTGTATTTTAAAATTCAATATTAGTTCCAGGGAAGGAGAGTTGTTTACTTTTTGGCCATGACATTTATATAACTCTCCGAGGCTCCTTGTGCACTGGCATTTTGAATAAATCAGAGCTGCATCACTTTATTTATAGCAGAAAATTTAACATAATACTGCATTGGTCAGAAATTTTGATTACAAAGTTTCCCTCCAAAATATACATATGTTAACGTTTAAAATCTCTTTCCTGCTCTGTGGATCACATTGTATGTATCCTATATCATATTTATATTTGATAAGTGGGCCTTGATGTCAAAACACAATAAAATCTGACCTCAACTGTGACAGAAACACGGTAAATGTTCAGTGAAAAGTTATTGAATGAATGATAAATGAATGAGTGCTTTATTACACTCATAAAGGGAGTGTAATAAATATATATGCCTGTGTATAAATATACATATATAAATATATATACCTGATATATAAATATCAGAACAAGTTCAGAGCTTCTAAAAATTGCCAAATTCTCCACTCACAGAGGAGAACTGAAGCAGGTGCTGGCACAGACCGTTAAAAATTTGGAAATTCTAATGCGACTGTGATTGTAGTGAAGAAAAATGTCAGTGGCGGGTCAGACCAACACTGTTGCAAGAGTCCTATGGTGAGCTACTCAGTCATTTCAGCAAGTTGTAGGAATTGCCAAAGACATGCCACCCTCACGTTCTGGAAGCACATTTTTCCCGTACAAGCCCTCTCAGATTCTGTTCCTCTACCCCTTCCAACAGTCTTACCTCACAAACACACAAAAAGCTCACTGTATCATGTATCTCCAGGAAAGAGGTCTGTTTCCTCCAGGAAAGAGGAAATAAGCACAGACAAATTAAGTGATTTAATGGCCACACAGCATGAGGGCCACTGAATTAGGACTCAAAGCTGTTGTCTTTCAGTTTCCTGATCATTCCCTATTGAAATACTAGTGAAACTGACTCTATGTGCAGTGTAAAACTGTGCCTAATGATACTTGCTGCTTTATTGAAAATTCCCTTTTTCTCATAATGCACAGAATTAGGAATGGACGGTCAGACCACAAAATATATTAGAGCCACCGATTCATTAAGTGATGTAGTGGATTCAAGGAGATATCATGTTAAAGTTTATAAAAAGCTGGGGTCCAGGAAGATGTATGCATCTAAATTCTGATGGTGCTCAATTGTTTCAGGGCCTTGTTAATCTTCTCAGTCTACACTGTCTTTGAGACTGCAGCAAAAATAAATAAATAAATAAATAAATAAATAAATAAATAAATTAAAAAATATATATATATGATTGATTGTTCTGCAGGATATGTGCTTTTTGCATTTCCGTTAACTATAAAACAAGCACCATTTTAATTAAGCTGCTTCCAAGCAATTCAGGTGCTCTATAAAAATATAATGAAGCAATTAAGATGTGTTACAAGTGACTGAGATATCCGTTTCATTTGAAAATGTGAAAGTGGAAGTAAAAAAAAAAATTCTTTTAATTTTACCCACCCCCCTCAAAGCAGGGAGGCCATTTAATCTCAAGAAAAAGAACACCGAATTTAAGTGAAATATAGGTTGATTTAATATATAAAATTAACATTTCCTAAGTTTAGCACATAACCAAATACAAAGGAAGAATTTTTACTGGTATTTGAGGTCTGAAGACATTTAGGTGTTGCAAATCACATTAGAGCTATAAAAAATACCCTTATATTATTCTCAAGGAGCTATTAATTGTGGAACCTAAATAGAACACGATGACTTTTTCAAAGTCATATGTAAGAGTGAAATTGAGACAATGATTAGAAATTATATTTACTTGAATATTTAAAATCTTGAGAGACACAAGAGAGTTAGTATCTTTATCAGGTATATTAATTTATTTTGGTTGCATCAGTATGACCTATATGCAAAATGATTTACTCTTTGCTTCCATTAGAACAAAGAGCTTATTGTTTCTAAAATGAAATTGTCCCTTATTAGATTCTGTTTTTCCTCCAGTTAACCAGCAGTTATCATACCAGGGATGATGTTAGGTTCTTGGGATATAAAGCAATCATTACACACTTAAGTTGCTCATGTGGAGCTTAATATTCTAGGGTTGCGAGAACTGCCAAAAATAATTAAAAAGTGAAACAAGAAAATAATATATTCACACACTATGGTAAAGTGTTAAAAGGTAATATAAACCTCAATACCAACTCTAGGAGGCCGGTCAGAGTAGGTCATCCTGGGCAGCTGTTATTATGTGGTCCTGGAGGGAATATCTTTATAGAAAGCCTTGGAGGAAGGGCAGGAAAAGTTGATATTTAGAATGATGGTCTAGAAAGGAACCAATAAACAAATGTGGAATATATACATAATAATTTGTAACAATTACAGAGACATTCTGTAATTTTCCTCTATATTCTCTTCTATGAAGAGAATGATCTTTACTTCTTTTTGTAAATTTCACTATTATAAAATTCACCTGTTTATCTAGTCTATGTGTCTTATGTTTTAGGTTTAGGCTATTTCCATCCCAATGGAAGTAGATAATTGCACCTGATTTTCACAGTAGGCCATTTTTATTATAAGTCAGAGAAAATGGTCACTGAGACAAAAGGTAGGATATAAAGCCAGAAATTAACAGTACTACCACCAATACAACAGACATCACACTTGCAGGTGAGAATATAGAAACTGGAGAGTCTAAATTAAAGTATTTCAGAGGTAGAGTATGGTGGAATCAGGATAAAAACCCCAAAGTAATATGACTACAGATCTTAGAGAGATAAGTAGGTAGGTAGGTAGGTGGATAGATAGATAGACAGACAGACAGACAGATAGATAGACAATTTAGTGTTTATGTTGTCTTTTCTCATTCTTGTTTTTTTTTTTTATTTTTATTAGTGGTCCAGCATGAATGATAGCACTGAAAAACGAGTTTGAGCTGTTAATCGCTGTTGTTCTATAATGCTTTATTTATAATTAATGTGCTAATTCTTTGGTTTATTCCCTAGGGCATTTTCATCATGGATGCAATTTTATAAAGCAACTGAATAACTAAATAAATGTTACAGCTGCCTTCCAGCTAGCAAGCTGGTCCAGATGGAATTGAATATCATGTTCCTGAACTTCTATCTGCCCAATGGCAAGAACCTGAGCAAAAGCCAAATGAAGACTTCAGTAATTCCATTTCAAGAATTCTCTGAAGGACCATTAGCTGCAAATACATCAGGGGTCGGGTAGCTGCCAGGGGAAAGTGACAAAATGGGTGTTCTCCTGGAAAGGTAAAATGCTTGAACTCCTAAGACCCGAGCTTCCTGGCCTGAACTGAGGGAGGCACAGCAGAACAGACTGCTGAAGGGAACATTGTGAATGGAGGATGCTAATGCTTATTTATCAAATTTTACTACCATGAGTTTTCTCCTCCTCCTACGATAATTTTTAGAGAATGAGAGGGGTCAAGGAAAGAGGAAAAATATTTGGCAAATAATGGTGTGTGTGTGTGTGTGTGTGTGTGTGTGTGTGTGTGTGT
>NW_024412401.1:12371461-12375747 GCF_014898765.1 Herpailurus yagouaroundi | reverse complement strand
GTGTGTGTGTGTGTGTGTGTGTGTGTGTGTGTGTGTGTGTATGTGTGTGTGTGTGCATGAGAGAGAGAGAGACAGGGAGAGAAAGAGTGAGCAAGAGAAAAAAGGAGAAGCTTCAAGAATAACTGGCAAGAAAACTAACGTTATGCTGTTCTGCCTTATCAGTACTATAGGAAACCTGAAAATCAGAGATTTTCCTACTTAGGTTTCTGCCTTCCTACCTTTCTGTACTATACTTCTTGCTCGCCTTCTTTATTGCTTTCCATCAGTTGTTGACTGTATACCTAGAACTACACTAGTAAGTGTGAAGGTGAATATATGAGGCGGCTCCTATACTCAGCAAGAGTCCATTTTTAAAACATTGAGAAATTTTGCAAGCTTGTTGTTAAACTGTTAGTAGCTTGCAATTGGTCAGGGAGGAGTATTTACATCACTAACATAGGCAAACATGATAAATCACTGCATTTCTTCCTTTTTGGAGAACCAGTTTACTAACACAACTTTATGTGAGGGTGAGTATGTGATAAGTGAGGAAGGATACAAATATTTCCCCTACCCTCAGGGACTTAGAACTTGGGAGGTGAAAAAAGGGAAAACTACCATCTAACACAGTGTGTGGTCACTTCCATTAGGCTCAAATTATGGTTATAGGTGTGCAGCACATGGTGAACTCATATTCAGCTGGTAAATAAGATATCAAAGAGTAGCTAATATTTGTTGCTTTTTTATGTTTATTTGTATTTTTGAGAAAGAAAGAGAGAGAGAGAGAGAGAGAGAGAGAGAGAGAGAGAGAGAGAGAATATCAGTGGGGGAGGGGCAGAGAGAGAGGGAGACACAGAATCTGAAAGCAGGCTCCAGGCTCTGAGCTGTCAGCATATCAGACCGATGTGGGACTCGAACTCACGGATTGTGAGATCATGACCTGAGCTGAAGTCAGACACTTAACTGACTGAGCCACCCAGGCCCCCCAAAGGGTGGTTAATATTTGAACTTGACCTTTGAGGGCTAGTAGGACTTCAGTCTGTGGAGGTGTAAGAAGGAAGAAGGGGTAGGGACAGCGACAGAGGAAAGACAAATGAACAGAGTCTCCGGGGCAGGAAACGAAATTTTGAACTGGCTAGCCTCATTTGGCTGGAGCAGACATGGTATCCAGGGGATTTGTGGTAGGATAGGGGAGTGGTGAAGGATTTGACTCACAGCAGCTATGCGACAAAGGGATAAGATTTTATAGTCTTTGCTTTATGATTCCTCTTAAAAAGGCAAAGTGGAAATCTTTGACTTCACTAGATGACTGACCCAGGTCATGTTTTTAAAACTTTCTGAGGGTGGTTTCTTCAACCTGAAAATATTGATTCCCATTCCTTTATTGTAGTGTCCCTAAAGAATTACAAACATAATCTTAGTTTTAGCATGGAAAATGACTCGCAAGCTTTAAATGCCAAGATATGGAAATGACGATGGCATTTACTGAGAAATCCCTGGGTTCCACTAAGTCTCAGGAAAGAACCATGTGGAAATGTTAACAGTGTAGAGAAAACCTGATTTATGTACTTATTGAGGGTAAGTGATAACTTCATGAAGGTTTGGTCGTTGAGTTCAAATCCCAATCCCTTCCAAAATGAAACAACACACATGTAAAAAATAAAAGGACAGATAATCAGTAGAAATGGTGTTCTTCAACAACTTAGAAGGAAAATCAAATTCATTTGGAAGAACCTCTATGACTTCACATGGGTTTTATATTTTCCTTCTGGCATAAGGTTATTTGAGGATATAGATAGTTATAGCCCAATCAGATTAAGAGACACATGAGCTGGCAAATACTGTTAAATGAGGGAAGTTTTAAGGCAGGAGGTTAGCTTTAACCTTGGATTTACAACTATAAATGATGTAGTGTGGAAGATAGAATGTGAGAAAATTGACTGTTGATAAAACAAGTGACATGGGAATGATATTCCTTCCAGTGAAGTTGCCAGCTGTCATTGAATCAAACTGATTTTATTAAGGAGGTGAAATTCCATGCAATCAATATATATAGTGTACTTTATATCATGGATCTGGATGATGAGAGTATTAAAAAATGCCCTCATAAATGTGCACTTAAGCTTAATTTGACACATCTTTATTGTAGAAAAGTTCATACATGTGAGTGAGCTTCCTGAGGGCAGAGACAAACAATAGAACAGTTGCTCAAAGAACAGGCTCTGGAGCCAGTCTCTCTGGTTTGCCATTATTAGTTCCATGACCTTGGAAAGTGATTAAACATTTTTGTCTTTCATGTTCCTCCTCTGGAATACAGAAGGAGAAACACTAGTAGTACGCAGCAGGGACATTTAAAGAGTTAAATGAGAACACATATGGGAAGCACATAGAAAGCTCTATTCCAAAGATGTCTGAGTTCCTACTATGTTTCAGATGTATTTTAGGCACTTGGGATACATATATGATTAAAATAGACTTCTGCCCTAGTGTATCTGCATTTTATCACATTTTGGCTAACATTATCATTATCGCCATTGCTATCTTTGTTTACATAAATACTAGCACAGTGCCTGACTAGCAGGTGCTCAAAAAAAGTCGCTGAATGACTGTTCAACTAAAGCTGGGTCGAGGGCTAATAAACAGCACACATGACCACAATACAGAAAAATACTTGGAAAAGTATTAGGAAATTCTAGGAAGGAGACTGATCACAGCCTGCAATAGAGTTCTTGACTCTGAAATATAACAGAGGAATCTATTAGATATTAGGGTGGAAATTCTAGTTGTCCAAACATACAAATTCTACCTTTGAATCTTTCTTTTTTTAACGGCAAAACAAACAAACAAAAAACAAAAACAAACAAAAAACCCTAAGTGAAAATTTACATTATCTATGAGTAATTGTAGAAATACATTGTTCTTTTAGCTTTATTGGTGTTTGACATTTACCCCAACTGTTAGAGAATTAGTGGTAATAATTCAAGTGTCTGATAGAGTAACAAATGAGACTTGGTTTACTTTTCACTCAATCACAGCTGCTGGAAATGGCTAAATAGGTGAAACCCCCAAATTTGGGATATATTGGTATTAGTCATCTCAAGGCAGATATTTCAGGATGTATTAAGGAATTGTAGCTCATAGAGCTAAGTATGTCTAATACTATTAGGTGGAAGAGAGAAGCACTACTTAATGGATCAATTCCATTAGGGGAGAAAAAAAAGCAAAAATTGCAAGTGGTTTCACTTTAGAAAGATAGCCATAAAAGTCAGCTACCTGCCTGCTGAAGTCTTCCCCCCTTCAAATGTTGTTTCTGTTCTGTCAGCATTGCCAGTATCTGTGGCTACTGTACTGTGGAAAGTAATTATATTATATGGCAGATAAAACAAGGGGGTATGCATCAGATTATAAATAACTTAATTTTGCAAAGGAATTTTACATCTTAATCTGCTGGACTATCACTTTCACTTAGGCTCTGAAACCAAATTATGTTATTGTGCTCTGTGATATAATTTAATAACTCACCCATAAGGAAATGTCAGGTCGCATTTGCAACAATCGAGGGGCCATTAAGCCAGATGGAAGGTCATTCTGTTTGAGGATTGTAAATGAACCTGTCCAACAAAGTTTTGGTTAGGGACAGCCAAGGACTCATTATATAGTCAATTTACCCAACTGCCTGCAAGAACCACGCCAACGCCAAGGCTGTTCTGTCCTTTGAAGTTTGAAATGAATTTGAACATACAGGAATTTTTACTTTCATCAGGCCAAAAAGGAAATTGCTTTTGCAAAAAGCAGTCATTTCCATATATTGCTTAGAATATTGGAATAAAAATTAAATGTATTGCAGAAATGCCACTTGTGGAATTTTTGCTTTTTTCTTATTCCCGTTTCCCTTTTAAATTCTGCCTTTCCTTGGTAGTGGAACACACACATATACACACACAGATACACTCCTCGTGTCACATAAACATAAACTATTCAAACAACATATCAGGAAGGTACAAATAAATCTATGCTTGTGGAAGTAAAAATATTCTGTTAAAATAATTACAGCATCTTTCTTCATTTACTTTTTGAATTCCTTTTGTTTAACATGAAGTTAAAGACTTTTCATTATCCACACTATGTGATTTAATATGAATACTCTAAAATAGATAGTTCAACAGCAGTTTCTTTTCAGAGTTTTAAAAACACATTTTGAGAAACTTAACAGAAGACCATGGGGGAGGGGAAGGAAAAAAAAAAAACAGAGAGGGAAGGAGGCAAACCATAAGAGACTCTTGAAAACAGAATAAACTGAGGGTTGA
>NW_024412401.1:12364854-12371061 GCF_014898765.1 Herpailurus yagouaroundi | reverse complement strand
CACCCCCCATCAGCCCTCAGTTTGTTCTGTTTTTAAGAGTCTCTTATGCTTTGGCTCTCTCCCACTCTAACCTCTTTTTTTTTTTTTTTTTTGCCTTCCCCTCCCCCATGGTTTCCTGTTAAGTTTCTCAGGATCCACATAAGAGTGAACACATATGGTATCTGTCTTTCTCTGTATGGCTTATTTCACTTAGCATAACACTCTCTAGTTCCATCCACGTTGCTACAAAGGGCCATATTTCATTCTTATTGCCACGCAGTACTCCATTGTGTATATAAACCACAATTTCTTTATCCATTCATCAGTTGATGGACATTTAGGCTCTTTCCATAATTTGGCTATTTTTGAGAGTGCTGCTATAAACATTGGGGTACAAGTGCCCCTACGCATCAGTACTCCTGTATCCTTTGGGTAAATTCCTAGCAGTGCTACTGCTGGGTCATAGGGTAGGTCTATTTTTAATTTTTTGAGGAACCTCCACACTGTAAAAACACATTTTAAAAACTTTGAATGTCTTTAATATTTAAGTAAATCTCTAGAGCAAAGAAATCAAAATCTGCTGTTCTATTAAAACATTATTTTATAACTAGTATATTTCTATTTTATGTAATGAAAGAAAGGAACTAACATATTTATCCATAGCCCATATCTATGATTTGTATGTGTTTATAGCTGCAAAGCCTATTTTACTAACGAGGGTTCACTGACTTGGTTATATAAATAGGGGTTTACTGACTTGGGCTTACTGACCAGATTTATTTGATCCTCATTATTCATGGATTCTGTTTTTGTGAGTTCATCTTCTTTCTAAAATGTTTTTGTAACCCCCAAATCAATGCTGGCAGTCCATTCAGTTATTTGTGGGCACATGCAGAGCAGTGATACAGTTGAATCAGCCATGGCCCAAGTTGCCAGCTGAGGTAGGACAGAACCTTCTTGCCTCCGCTCTCATACAACAATGACCAGAAGCCAGAGAATGTGGGGGCAGTGCAACGTAGCACAAGAGGGATGGCTGGACAGGGTTTGAACCCCAACTGTGACACCTGTCAGTAGGACACCCTCAGGCAAGTCACTAACACCTCTGAACCTCATTTTCTCTTTTAGGAAAAATTGAATCTACCAGAATGAGTTGTTTTTAGGATTTTAAATTATTATTTATGTGAACTATATGTGTATGTCTTCATTTCCCATAGGAAACTTGGTTTAGTAGTAGCTAATTCAGTGATTTCAGTGACCTATAGACCATAGTTACCTGAAATGAGAACCAAATGTATATGTATGTGTCTGTATCTGTTACTAATATGAATATATTTCTGCATGCTACAAGATGGATTTAGTATAATCCAAATACATATTTCATATAGAACATGTAAATTTTCACACGTTAATATCTTTGAATATTCTCAAGATGGCCTTCAATATTACAGATTTTTAATTAGAGTTGTTCTCTACCTAGATATTTATTTAGGTTTTCTAGTTCTTTGCCAGTCTAAATTGTAATGGATACCCATACCCATGAATTATTGCACTTTTCAACTAATCTGAAGAAACAGAAATTTTATACTTTGCGAGATGTCATAATTATTTAGTAGTTTATATGACATAGTTACAATCTTTCTCTGCTTCAAAGGTTAGAAACATTGTTTTTAAATATATTTCCCTAGAGATCAGGGAGAAGATACCTATGATTCTTCTTTTGGCATGCCATTAGAGTTGAACTAGAGTGGTAAGGAGAGTCCTGGGGATTGTATTTAGAACATCCGTTGTGTCTTATATGGAGAGAGGAAAGAAAAAGAAATGCAGTCTTCTCATTCTGGTGTAAGAAAGGCAGCAAGGAAATGTTCCCTTGTGTGGGGATTCTAGAGCTCTTTCACAAACCAGCTGATGAAGATCTTTACTATGACATACTTATCCATAAAACTCTTAGTGGTAGGCTTAGGCAATTGACTACAGTTAATACTTGTACAATTCGGGGTTTTCATACAAGACATACACCAGGTAGTTGACACTATCAGAACTGAGCCTAATACATAGAAAGTAGAGACACATCCGCCAAATACCCTAGTAAGAGGAAAGCCAGCCCAGGGCCAGAGCAATGGCCAGTTGAGTCCTGAGTTTTAGTCCTAATTCTGAAAATATTTGATTGGGTGAAGTTGAACAGAATTTTTGAATATGTGAATTTAATGTTAACTTTAAATATTCCCTTTATGTTATTTTTTAAAACTATGTTTCTTTGTAAATTCTGAAATAATTCAAGAAGCCAAATACTGCTTTTGTCAAAAAGTGATTAAAACGGTCTTCTTTCAGTATGAGTTAGATGACTATTCTATCTTGTCTCATTTTGCTTGTTACTTATATTACAAAGACAACTAAAGAAGAGTATCTCTTGATGTAAAAGCAGTTAAGGGTAATCTGCCTTCTTACTATTAAGCTTACTATTTTTTTTTTTTTCCTGGCTCCAATCTTAGCCATTTGAGAGAGGTCACTAAATCATTCTAGCTCAGATACCTCCTGCAAAGTCTCTGCAGCAGGATAAAATAGAATAAGATGATTAATAGGTTGATATTGTTAGAAGGACCTTGAAAGCATCATTTGTGGATATCAGGTCTGCAGAAAATGGACATACAAATACATAATCAAATTACTATTTTGCTCAATTATGTTTTTCTTTATAATGCCCAATAAGTAAATTTCTTCCTAAATTCCCACAATCAAACATAAGAGATACTATTTCTGAGTAAGACTAGACTACTTTGTAACAGAAATAATGCATTAAATCTGTGTTGTAGCTTAAATAAATCCACAGAGAACCTATGGTATTTGAGTCTATGAGATTGAAAGATGCATTAAAAACCAAAGAAAAGAAAAATAAATAAATAAAAGTAAACCTGAGTTAATAGGCTTTATGTTGTTGTTGACAGTGTTACCTTTGCTATCTAATGGCAACGGCAAAGAAACCACTCAACTAGAAGCTTTTCTTAATGTTGCTTCTATCAGTCAGGATTCAACCAGAGAAGCAGAAAGCAAAACCAGGAGGATATATACACAATACAATACAATACAATACAATACAATACAATACAATACAATATTGTACAATACAATACAATATTGTGAAGCCTTTAAGGCAGGCAATGAGTAAGGGAAACTCACAAGCAAGGGAGAATCTCGAGCTGATACTCATTGTGCACAGGAAGTATTCTCTTAACCTGGGGAAGGCCTAAACCCTCTTTTAAAGGCTTTCCAACTGATTAAATCAGACCCACCCAGGATAATCTCTTTTTTGATTAAAGTCAATTGATTAAAGACTTTAATCACATCTGCACAATCACTTCACAGCAGCAACTAAATTACCCTTTGATTGAATAAATACAAGAAGGTATGTGCAGCCAAAGAATGACTCCTTTCCTCTGTCTTCCAACTCATGTAAGAGAATATCCCTTGCAGCCAACACAGACTAAAAAGGGAAATCTGGGAAGTGTAGTACAAACTCGAAAATTTGACACAATAAAAGCCATCACAGTTCACCCCTTGCCAACTGATCACCCATATCACAGCTCTTAGAATCATAATTACTCTCTAAATAAGATAGTAACTTCTGCCTAATATGACACAAATAACCTGTGTTCTATCAAAAATAGGCTAACTATTCCCCAGAGAAGGATATGAAGTCTTTGGGTGATATTTACTCTTCCCTTTTGATTTCCTGTGACTTAAATACTAAGATAATTGAGAAAAGGATAAAAGAGGGGAAAACACAGTATTTAATTAATATATATTCAAACACATTCATCTAAAAATAAGGAAGAAATACTTGTAACTATTACAGCCCCCTTTTCTGAAACTGGTCACATGTTGTATCTGGTACTTACAACTACTTTCTTCCACTCCATTCCATATTCTCTTTGCTTCAGCAACTACCTCAGCTGGTTGTGGTTCTTTGCCTAATGAGGTGACTTAAACATTCATGACTGAAGGGTCTGAGTCACTGTCATTGCTGAACATATACTAAAGTTTTTAAAAACAAAAACAAGAAACCCATGAGTTTCATTCCCTGGGGAGTACCCTTCCATTGTGACCAGGCAGCCACTATATATCCAATAGTGACTAGGTGCATATTTCTTTGCTTTTACACAAATAAGGGCTGAGACCATGTCTATATCATTATAGGATAGCAAATACTTGAAATAATTGAGTTAATTCTGTTTCCTAATAAACAGTTTAATTTCTTATTATAGAGGATTTAAGAAATAGGACCAAGCATATAAATGACAAAGGAAGTCACCATTAATCCTACAATCCACCACAACAATCATACTAAATGGTGTAATACAGTTTAAGATCAGGATGGGTGATACATCTAGCTTAGTTCTTTCTCAAGATTGCTTGAGAATGAATATATATCATTCATACATATATACACACAGATATATATATATGCATATATATCTTAAGACTTCAACAACAATCACAAAAAACTGTTGGAATTAATAAATGATTCAGTAAAGTTGCAGGATACAAAATCAAAATATAAAAATTGGCTGCATTTATACACACTAATAATGAGCTATCATAAAGAGAAATTAAGAAAACAGTCATTAACAACTGCATCAAAAATTTAAAAAAAATACCTAGGAAAAAATTTAATTGAGAAAGTGAAATATCTTTATATTGAAAACTGTAAGACATTAATGAAAGAAAGTGAAGAAGAAACAAACAAATGGAAAGATATTCCATACTCATGGATTAGAAGAATTAATATTAAAATGTCCATACTACCCAAAGCAATGTATAGGTTTCTTGAAATCCTGATCAAAATTCCAATGGCATATATCACAGAAGTTAAAAATAAAAATCCTAAAATGTGTATGAAACCACAAAAGACTCTGAATAGCCAAAGCAATCTGGAGAAAGAACCAAGCTGATGTGTCACATGTCCTGATTTCAAACTATATTACAAAGCTATAGCAATCAGAACGGTATGGTATTGGCATACAAACAGACAAATAGATCAGTGAAATGGAATAGAGAGTACAGAAATAAGCCAATGCATATATGGTCAATAAATTATGACAAAGAAGTCAAGAATATCCAATAGAAGATGTGCAGTCTTTTCAATAAATGGTGAAGGGAAAACTGGATAGCCACATGCAAGAGAATGAACCTGGACCACTATATCACACTATACACAAAAATAAACTCAAAATAGATTAAAGATTTGAATTTAAGACTTGAAAACACAAAAGACCTAGAAGAAAGCATAGGGGCAAGCCCTTTGACACCAGTATTTGCAATGATTTTTTTGGATTTGACACCCAAATCAAAGGCAACAAAATCAAGAATAAATAAGTGCAACTACATCAAACTAAAAAGCTTCTGTACAATAAAGGAAACCAACAAAATTAAAATGCACTTTACCAAATGGGAGAAAATATTTTCAAATCATGTATTTGATAAAGGGTTAATATCTAATAAGGAACTCATATACGCCAATAGCAAAAAAAAAAAAAAAAAAAAAAAACACCCCTTAAATTCAATTAAAAAATGGTAAGAGTCACTGAATAGACCATTTTTCCAAAAGAAAATACCAACAGGTATGTGAAAACATGTGGAACATAACTAATCACCAGGGAAATGTAAATTAAAACTATGATGAGATATCACCACACACCTGTTAGAATGGTATCATCAAAAAGATAAGAGATCACAAGTGTTGGTGATACTGTGGAGCAAAGGGAACCCTTGTGCATTGTAGGTGGGAATGTAAATTGCGCAGCCACTATGGAAAATAATATGGAGTTTCTCAAAAAATTAAGAAAATAGAACTATGATTCAGCATTTCTACTTCTGCATATACATCCAAAGGAAATGAAAACAGAATATCAAAGACAAATCTACATTCCCATGTTCAGTGCAGCATTACTCATAGCAGCTGAGAAATGGAATAACCCATATGTCAGCCAGTGGAAAAATGGATAAAGAAAATGTGGTAAACATATACAATGGAATATAATTAAGCCATGACAAAAAGGAATTCCTGCCATTTGCAACAACATAGATAAACCTTGAGGGTATCATGCTAAGTAAAAGAAGCCAGAGAGTCAAATACTGTAGGGCTTTACTTACATATGGAATTTGAGAAAGGAAGGGAGGAAAAGAGAGGAAGGAAGGAAGGAAGGAAGGAAGGAAGGAAGGAAGGAAGGAAGG
>NW_024412401.1:12339538-12364844 GCF_014898765.1 Herpailurus yagouaroundi | reverse complement strand
AGGAAGGAAGGAAGGAAGGAAGGAAGGAAGGAAGGAAGGAAGGAAGGAAGGAAGGAAGAAAGGGAAAGTAGAAGGAAGGAAGGAAGGGAGGGTGGAGGGAAGGAAGGAAGGGAGGGTGGAGGGAAAGAACAAAGAAGGAAAGAATAGAAAGGAAAGAAGGAAAAACAAAGAAAGAAAAGTCAAAATCATAGAAGCAGAGTACAAATATGGCTGCTAGGGACTGGGGGAAAATAGGGAGAGATTGGTAAAAGGGTACAAACTTTCAGTTATAAGATGAACAAGGTCTCAGGATCTAATATAAAACACAGTAGATAACACTGTACTGTACAACTGAAATTTTCCGAGAGTAGTAAATGTTCTCACCAAAAATAAATAAAATATAAATACAATTTTTTTTTAAATTTTTTTTTCAACGTTTATTTATTTTTGGGACAGGGAGAGACAGAGCATGAATGGGGGAGGGGCAGAGAGAGAGGGAGACACAGAATCGGAAACAGGCTCCAGGCTCTGAGCCATCAGCCCAGAGCCTGACGCGGGGCTCGAACTCACGGACCGTGAGATCGTGACCTGGCTGAAGTCGGACGCTCAACCGACTGCACCACCCAGGCGCCCCTAAATACAATTTTTTAAGTAGTGGATGTGTTAATTAACTAGACAGGGGGTATCCTTTCACAATGTATATCAAATCGCCATAAATGCACTTTAAATATCATAATTTTAGGGGCACCAGGGTGGCTCAGTCAGTTAAGCAACTGACTCCCTGTTTTGGCTCAGGTCATGATCTTATGGTTCATAGATTCAAGACCTGCATCGACCTCTGCACCAACAGCATGGAACCTGCTTGGGGTTCTCTCTCTCCCTCTTTCTCGCTCCTTCCTTGCTCAGGCTCACTTTCTCTCTCCCTCTCTCTCGAAATAAATATTTTAAAAATTGTTAAAAAATACCTTACAATTTTATGTCAGTTATATCTCAATAATGCTGAAATTAAAAATAAAATTCTATAATCCACTGATAAATACAGATTATATATTAACATTCAGTATGTTTCTTCCTAATTTTTGTGTGAACTCATATATATATGTACATGTATATGTACGTATATATAGTTCTATAACTGAGCTCATATAACATGTATGTTTTATATACTAATTTTTAATAGAGTAAGCATTCATGGAGTCATGTAAAGTCAACATTTTACCCAAGTCATCTATAAAGTCCATGGGGCTAATGCTCATGCTAGAAAACGAGCAGGAAAAGCACAATCTTTATTTTTCTGAGGCTTTTGGCCTCAAAATCCTGTACACTCAGTTGGACCATGTGGAGATTGTGCTTTGATAAGCTAATGTCTACCTTCAGACTAGAATAGTGGTTATGCAAAATGAAATTTTAAAAATGTACAACAGCGAATACACACACACACACACACACACACACACACACACACCACACACATACACCACACACTCTTACACTGATTGATGAAAAATGTTAAACATTTAATAAAAATTCAGGATTTGGAAAGGATGAAACAATATTTATTTGTTTTACCCCTACAGTATTGTTTTTCAGATATTATTAATGATAATAGTAGTAATGTTAAATTATAATGAAAATTTTTTTTTTTTAATTTTGTTTTTAGGGCTTTCTGCTACAGCCATCAATGGCTTAGTTAGGTTCTGAGTTTGGTTTATTTAAATACTTTAATAGCTATCATAGGTAAAATAGATATTTCATGAAGAAAAGTGGATCCAGGTGGAAGAATTGGATCACTGGCTGCATTTCTAATTCAGGACACTCATTATTCAAACTCATCTGCCAATTATACAACTACTGAGGGAAAGTGTAAATTTCCAGTTTTGAAAGAAAATAGTCTTGTTTTTAAACAAACCCAAAGGTGTCATGTTTTTACATATATGATAAATAGATTCATGGCTCACAAAAATTATTTATTTTAAATAATATTAAATATTTGAAAATGAGATATCCAGTTTTCAAAGTACAGTTAAGAATATGTAAGACTAGTAAATGAATTTGGGCAAAAAAATCACATAACGGGCATATTTTGAAACACTAGTCTTTAAAATGATCTGTTCATAATATGATATTCTTTCAAAGAGCATTACGTACTTGGTATTAAGACACTGTCTTTATCTTTAATGGGCCCATTAGTGTTTTGTTTTGTTTTTTAAAAAACAACTTCTAGGTTGCTAGCATATTGCTGGCAGTGCTTTTAATCACAGAGAAAGGTAAGTAAATTTGGAATACTTTTTTTGTTAATGTTTATTTTTGAGAGAGAGAGAGAGACAGAGAGAGACAGAGAGACAGAGACAGAGACAGAGACAGGGGATGAGCAGGGCAGGGGCAGACAGACAGGGAGAGAGAATCCCAAGCAGGCTCTACGCTGTCAGTGCAGAGCCCCACGCAGGACGTGAACTCACAAACTGAGAGATCACAACTTGAGAGGAAACCTATAGAGTCCAACGCTTAACTGACTAAGGCACCCAGGCGCCCTTGTAATACTTACTTTTTGAAAAAGAAGAGTGTATATCTCATTCTTAAGTTTGGGAACTCTCTTAAGATCTTTACTGTGGGATAATCTTTAAACATTTATCTGTGTAGTATGATTTTTATGATCACATTGTATTTCACAATAAATTTAAAATTCAACCGCATTTAAAATACCTGGTTTTAATTTCTTGCTTAAACCTCTCTGGTACAAAAGTTTGCTTAGGGATGATAACAGTGGTAAATTCAACTAAAATGTTAAATCTGTAACATATCAGGTTCTGTTTATCCAGTAAAAACAACTACTTCACAGTTTTACCATAACTCATTGTTTTCATTAAATAAGTTATATCCTGGTGAACTAGTATTTTTCTTTGCACTGTCACAAAAAGTAGTTTATGTATGCTATAACTGGAAGAGAATAAAATCTAATATGATGCAAGGCATGTAAAAATTTCTTTAATCCATCTATACAACAAACCTCACCCTATATAATTTGTTCTAAGACTTGCTTTTTAAAAATCCTTAGCAATGATGCTCTGTATCTTCAAACACTATATGCTGATAAGAATGCAATTCCATTTGTTGCCATACTGTTTTCCATATATTATTTTAACCACTTTTACCCTACCAGAATAATTATGAATTTCCTACATGGCAGGTGGCTTTTAGCCTTTTGCTTTCAAGAAACCCCCAGAAAGGCTTTAACAAGCTTATCATTAGCTTTAGAGTCATTTATAAAGTACTGGATTAAGTTTCAGATGACTTAAAACATTAATGAAAAATTGAAGCGATCTCGCTGAAAGAGGTTTGACAAGTCAATCCAGTATAGTAAACACTATTTTACCATTTTGATATTCTTGGCTTACTCCTTTTGAAGTCTGATTAGGCATTGCTGCTAACTTAATTGTGAATAATGGGAGTTTCTGCTGGTATTGTTTACTAGGAGTAGAAGCTTCTCATATTCATTGAAAACATTTTTTTCCATGACAGGATAATGATGCTTACTTTTACAAATATTACATTGTTTACTTTACCGACATAACATTTTAACATGTAAATATTTAATTAAAAATGGTAAACATGAAAATAAATACCTTCATATTTAAATCTTGGTACTAATACCTTACTATTTCTTTACAATGAAGATTTCTTTACAGTTATGAGTAGTATTGCAAATTACATCGCAGAAAGTTGATTCCAATTTGTATCCCCCCAGTAGTGAATAAAATTAAATGTTATATCAAATGCTTTATAATAATATATACTTTCTAATTAAAAACATTTTTTTCTAATATTTGAAATAATAGCTCGTGGTTAAATTCCCAATTCTCTGATTATTGGTGAGGTTGGTTCTTTTGTGTGTGTGATTTTCTTCGCTTTGACTATTCTTTGCTTGTAATACTTCTTTTTCATCTATTTGTGTGAAATTTTGTACATGGGGGCATGTCAAGTTCATGTCATATTTGCCACATACAATTCTTCCCATTTGTCTTTTTTCCCCTGGTATTTACTGATTAATAGAAATTTTTAATTTTTATGAATTCAAATCCAATGGTTTATTTTTTTCCTTGTGATAAGACTCACTGGCTTTATTATAAAATTAAAATTACTCTTTTGTAACAGTTGAAAAGTAAAAACAATAGAAAAAAAAGTAAAAACATAGAAAAAAATAGAAATAAATGATTGAGAAACAACTACTAATAATAATGTGACTTGAACATATTTTCTAAATAATACTCATATATTTTATATAATAATGTATCTATAATTTTGTATCCTATTTTATTCACAAAATATCATGCCCATTTTCTATGTCTTTAAGGACTCTTCAAACTTCTTTGTTTCCATTGTGAGGAGACAGTATAATTTATAAAGCAAATCATTACAAACGTGAATTTAAATACCAACCTACATATGAAAAGCATTCTTAGATATATCTTTGTTACCTATCAGGTTATTAATGAAAACAGATATCCACAATTTAAATACTTTTATCTCAGCACAAAAAATTGTTTTTAATGCTGAAAAATGGAGAAATGGAATTTTCTCTACAGTAATCTTACTGCTTTTAAAAAACTACCAATATTCCTGAATTACGTCTTTCTAGATTTAGTTGGGTTTTGTTTTGTTTTAAATTATCTTTTTCAAATAGATCATGCCCTCCACCCACTTGATTTTGAATCCTTCAGGAACAAGAATTTCATCTCCTTCATCCATCTTTATATTCCCATAAGTATGGTATATGGAAGATAACCAGGAAAATTTAATTCAATTCAGTTCTAATTTTAACCTCGATATCATTGAGTTGCAAATTCGGTGACATGAATTATTTTCCACAGCTCTGCCTGATTGCCTCTTTATCTGTCATCTTGATAAATCATTAACTTTAAAACTTAAAGCAAGTAATCTGCTAAATATTACAACCATCTCTCTATCCACATACCTCACACCCCAACTCTGCATCTGGAGTACTGAAATTTTAAATAATTACTGTTCCAAACATTTTAAATTATTGCTTAAGATTGGGGTTGTCTGCAGTTGTTCAGAAATACCCTACAGTCTTTCTTGGAATTCCAAAACACTTGAGCTTATATAATATCTGGACTTAGATCCGTGCTTTCCAATATGGTAGCCACTAGACATATGAGGCTATTAATCTCTTAAAATGAAAAGTGGTCTTCAATGAAATTATACACATATTTTTAAACTGTTTTGAAATATAGCTACTAGAAAACTTAAAATTACATACACGGCTCCTATTATACCGCTGCTCAATAGTACTACTCTAGAGGAACAAATTTCTTTGATTACCACATGCTCCTTACTAACATATGCATGTTAGTTTTCAGACTGTTCAGCTTTGTCTAGAACAAATTAAATCATGAATACAGACACAACCTAAATACATATGCTATGAACATTTCTTGCCAGCTTTTTGATTTTTCAATAAAGAAAAGCATGTTGGGAACACATGTGGGAAAAAAAAAGTGGATTTTAATTGGGCCAAGTTATTAATATATTAAGTCTCTTTGTCCATACACACAGCCAGAGCAGCACACTGGAAATGAGGTGATGGGTCTTAGTATCTCAGCAGAGAGTCAGGGCAGGACCTATTAGAGGACGGGAAGGGGTCAGCTGCCGACTCCAGCAGCGTGCATTTATTTCTTACAGCAGCACCAAAGTCCTGGTTAACAATTTTCCCACGAAGCGTCTGACAAACGGCACACACTGTGGTTTACATTTTTGTGATTTAATGTCTCACATTACACAGGTGCACATAATATGTGTTCATTTGATCACGGTAATTCCACTGCTACTAACATTAGTAAGTAACTCAATACCAGAAACAAGCTACTAGTAAATTTATTACTCTCCTCTCTGGCTAATGTACTTGCATGAAGGTGTAGTGATTGGTAGTTACAGCTCATATCGTATTTCAGCCTTGGGAGGAGAGAAATCGTAGTATAATGCTCCTTTAAAGGGTTTTACTCTTACTTATTTTTTATTCTGTTTTATTAATTTTCTTTAGTTTTTTTCCCCCTCTCTACATCTTTCTCATTTTTTTTTAAACACTAAGGGCAATCCTAAATAGCTACATTCAGTAGTTATGTACCTATTTTTTTTTCCATTTTATAACATACCACACACACATAATTTGTGTTTTAAAAATCATGGGCAATGATATCCTTCTATACGAATATCAAACATTCATGAATGAAAACAGATTGATAACACTGGATTTTGAAAGCGGCTGTAGTAAAAACACATAAAAATATATCAAGTACCATATCCCCTTATTTCGTTTGCTTATATCTATATATTAATATATAAAGATACTACTGCCTGACTATGCACTGTGAAACTTAAAAAAATAAGCATAAACAGTTGCTTCTACGCTATATATCCATGGAATATCAGTTACCAAAGCACTGAAGTGAAATCATATATGGGAATCTTACCTACAGAGATCTAGCACCTCAGGAACAAGGTGGAATATTAAGAAAAAGGAAGGAAAAGAGGAAGGGAGGAAAGGAAAGAGGGAGGGAGGGAAAAAGGAAGGGAGAGAGGGAGGGCGGGAGGGAGGAAGGATAGAAGGAAAGGAAGGAGGAAGGAAGAAAAGAAGGAAGGAAGGAAGGAAGGAAGGAAGGAAGGAAGGAAGGGAGGGAGGAAGGAAGGAAGTGAGGGAGGGAGGAAGGAAGAGAGGAAGGGAGGAAGGGAGGGAGGGGGAAGGGAGGGAGGAAGGGAAGAAGGATCACCAAAATGTTGTGCCCACCATGTACATGTATCTGGATCAATGCTATCTATTTAACCCTCACAAAATCCCATTACTGTCATTTACATACAAGGAGAGTAAAGCTAATAGAGGGAAAGTAAGTCCCTATTTCCAGGGTTAGCACTGTAAATGCTTGGCTATCAGGCATTCGAAGCCTGCTCTTTTGCATTCTGTTCCCAGGGTGACAGTTCGGAAAATGGCCCTGAAACAAACACGCATAGGCAGGGCAAATAGTTTGGAGAAGCAAGAAGACCCCAACTGAGCAAGTCGCACCACTCTAATTGATAAGAGTCACTGCTGAGAACATGCGAAAAGCTAGAACGTTCATTAATATTAATCACAGGTTGGGTGGTCTGCTAAGGACTTCCAAACATCATTTATTGAATCCTCACAAAAATCTTGTGACATTGATATTATTATCACCAATTTATGCATGAAACAGATGCTCCTAAAATTTGAATAGTTTGCTCAAGATGCAAACAAGCGGTAAATGTCACAGCCAAGAGTGTCTGTTTGACTTCAAAATTTGCTCTAAACCACTAGCTGTGTTGCTTCTGAATTAGCTGGTGGTTATCACAAGGAATGGCAAGAACAAACCCAAAGAATTAAACAAATATAAAGAATTGGCTGACTGCCTTAGTCTAAATGGTCAAAGAAAATACTTGGTCTATGAGGATGGGAACTATAAAAAATAATGTTTTACCTTCCAGAAGACAAACACTAAGGGATTGACGGCAACTATATTTTTAGAAAGTTTCAATCCTAAAGCAGTAGGAATGAAGGAAAAGAGGAAGGTGAGGCAGGAGGCAATAGCAAACAAACAAAGCAGGAAGGTATTCCTACCACACCAGCTGCCGTTTTACAATAAGCCATAAGAGACACAGCCAGAATAGCCATTTCTTGAGCAAGAAGAGTGAGAAAACGTATCTGTCTAGATCTCATCCGTTTTGCCCCTTCTCCCTGTCCCCAACTCCATTTTCAAAGTTTTTCCCTACATTTTAGGGTTGCGTCATCCAGTGTAGCGCTTCACTGGCAGGACAAAAGTACCAGAGACTCTGGGCGTGTGACTGCACTCAGGACAGGAATGCAGTTGCCTGACTATGGCTGCCTTGAGACAAAGCATGTGCTCCAAGATTTGGGTACTAGTTAAGACTGAGAAAACCTGTGGCGTATATAAGAAATGGTCAGACACATGATGTGTCTAAGAAAAACAGAGAGGCGGACGGGGCACGAAGGGAGACATTAAGAGGAAAGCATCAAGAGAACGAAAGCCACAAAAACAGGGCTAATATAATTCACAGTATGCCATTTGTAAATTAAGCTTTATTTTTAAATAATTATAGATTCAAGTGCAGCTGTAAGAAGTAGCATGGAGAGATCCCATTTAACTTTCACCCAGTTTCCTCCAATGGTAAAATCTTACGAAAACCATTGTGCATTATCACAGTAAGGATACCGACATGAATACAGTCAGGATACAAAACACTACTGTCCCTGCAAGGATCCTTCATGTTGCCCTTTTATAGCCATACTCGCTACCGACTTTCTTCATTGTCTCTTCACGCTGGGTTAACTAATCTGTTTTCCATTTTTATTATTTTGTCATTTCAAGAAGGTTATTAAAATGAAGTCATACTGGATGTAGCTTTTCAGCATTAGATTTTTCACTCACGATCACTTCCTCAAGAATCACCCACCTTGATGTCCACCTCAATGGTTTATTCCTTTTTATGGGTATAGATGTACCAGAGACTGATCATTCATCTGTAGAAGAACATGTGGATTATTTCTAGTTTGGGGCGATTATGAATCAAGTGCTATAAACTTTGTCATACAGGTTTTTGTGTGAAAACAGGTTTTCATGTCCTTGGGCGAAATGCCCAAGAGTGCAAGTGCTCATTTGCAGATTAGCTGCCTGTTTTTGTTTTTGTTTTTGTTTTTGTTGTTAATAAATTGCCAGGCTAACTTTCCAGGGTGGCTGCGTGATTTACATCCACACCAGCAACGTGTGAGTGGTTCAGTTTCCCTCCATCCTTATCTGCTTGTTCTCTCACAAGTTTTAAATTTAGCCATTATGATAGATGTGTAGTGATACCTCCTTTCCTTAAGGCAGTTTTTCCGTTTCCTTACGGCAAATGACGTGTAACTTCTTCCACGTGTGCATTTGCTGTCCGTATACTTCAATGCAACTGTTCATGTCACAACAAACAACTGACGGCAGTAGTAGTAATTACTAGCAACATTGTATTCTCTGGTGAGGAGATCTAATGAGACCAACCATTGGTCTTATTATTTGTCTCAGACTCGGTAATATCCTTTTAGTTTGTAACCACTTTGATTCAGGTTACATTTTTGGTTTTTTTCCCCCGAGGTTTTTCCTTAGGATGTTCCATGTTTTCAGGATGAAGTCTATGAGAAGACTGAATCTGGGAAGGCCAAGGGGCAAAGGGAGAGCAGGTTCAGCAAGCTATTTATATGCTACGAGCTCCCACTTACAAGGGTGAAACCCTAAACCCTCTAAAACTAATTGGCATTTTACGGTTTAAGCATCTCTGTGGACAGAGAGGGCTGGCAGAAATGCTATTACACAACTGTTTGCTTTTGCTCTTGTATTGATTTCAGAAAGAGACTTCTTTCTAGAGGTGAGTCTTCCTGAATAGGTAATTACTGCAGAAGATGTGAAAGAAGAGGCTAGGCTTTAAGACATTTTATTAACATTATTGCTCTCCAAAATAAAATAAAACTGGTTAGAAGAAGTTAGCAACCTGTGCTTATATGCTAGCAAATGGCAGAAGGGTCAAAATAAAATAACAGGTGGCTCTTAAGTAAATAGAAATGTGTTTCCTAGAGCAATTTCCAGGGCTGAGGGGCAAATGAGTTCAGCCATTCAAATAGTACCATTATACTTTAAAGAATAAGTGTCTTGTGGCTTACATTCTTCTTAAAAAAAAAATACAATGTAAAAATAAAGATTTCTGTTAGATGTTGACTTTTATAAAGAATCTAAAACACAGTGCCTGATGAAACCAAACTTATAGTTTGCACACATCTGTTCCTTTTCAGATATCCCTATCTCACTTAATGACCCTGTCATAAAATCAATTTCTAAGCCAGAAACCTTAGATTAGATGTATCTCTTCATCATCCATCGATTCAGGTATTCACCAAGTCTAGTTGGTTTCTCTTTTAAACATCTCTTAAATCTACTGCTATCCTCTGTCTATAGAGTGAACAGCCGCGATCAGACATTGAACGCTTTCTGACCTGGACTATTGCAGTAGCCTCTGCTGTAGAGTCAGATCGTTGGCATATTATCCGGTTTCCTGTCTGTCTCAGCAACAAGAATCCTGAATTTTAGCATGAATTATGACTTCCCAGAATAATAACTGCATTTCTTAATCTCTTTTACAGCTAGATGTGGCCATCTTGAGGCTAAATTCTGACCAATAGGGCATAAATAGAAATGGCATGAGCAAATTTCATGATATGTCCTTAAAGGAAGCAGGTTCACATGCTTTTCTCATTTCTTTTCTTTCTTTTTGCCAGATAGAATACATACGTGATAGATGGAAATGAACAACCATTTTGGACTGTAACATAAATACCCGGTGTTGAGGATGATAAAACAACAGTAATAGAAAATGTCTAGATCCTTATCAACTAGGGAACCATTTCGATAACCTTAGACAATGTTTAAACTTCCTTTTAAATCACTGTTACATGAGATCTTCTTAATTTGTAGCGAAACCAAATCACGACAATCAAAGCCTCTTAACTATTTCCTTTTCCTCACTTTTATTTACCTCCAAGAGAGTGAAATACTGCCGTAAAACCATGCTTTCTGAAATATTAACGTTAACGTGTTATTCCTGTGTTTAAAATCTATCATATAGAAAAAAGTCCAAAATTATTACCAAAGAGAGCAAGGTCCATCATAATCTAGTCCCTACATAGCTTGCACCCACAGCATCACACTCACCAAATATCCTTAGCCATTCTGAACAACTTGCTTCTTAAATATACCACATTCTACCATCTATTCTTAGCTTTGTTGCAAAATCCTACTAAAGCTTAACTTAGGTACCATCACTGTAGCTCAAAACCTCCTGTGGCTTCCCATTTCAAAGTCAAAGTCAAAGAACTTAGAAAGGACTTGGAGACTTTACTCCCTTTAGGGAGCCATTACTTTTTCTCTGGTTCTCTTGCCTACTCTCTCCAGATGCTCACAGCCATGTTGCGGTCCTTCGGACACACAAGATATGGTCCAGCTTCGAGGGCTTTGCACTGCTAAGCTCTTCATCTAGAATGCTCTTAGACAGATTTCCTTTCAAAACAATTTGTCAGTGAGCTTTCCTTGATCACTCTATCTAAATTTACAATCTCCCTTCCCCACATGCATTCAAACACTCCTTATCTCACTTGGCTTTATTTTTTCTCTATAGCACTCATTGCTGTCACATATCATATAATTTATTTCTTTTATTATCTGACTCTCTCAATCCTACTAAATATGAGACACCTATGAAATAAACTTTTTTTCCCTTTTGGTCAGTGCTGCTTCTCCAGAGCCGAGAACAGTGTCTGCCACATAGTAAATGCTCAATAAATATTTATGAATATTGACTAATATTTTCTAAATTATAGTGAAATATTGTCTTGACCACCAAACTTATGACTCTATGAAGACTTCTATGACTACTTCCCAGCTCAACACAAAATCATAACCAGAGTGCTCCTGTAACTCATGGTGTATATATACACATTTTGCAGGAACAAGGGTACTTTGTAAATAAAGCCCAAGGGTACTTTGTAAATAAAAATGAAACATAAAAACAATTTAAATTAAATTTTATAAAGAGGTACTTGTTATTATATTTCACAGTAGAGCTCCACGAGGAATAATCTGTCTTTCTGTTTGACAATCTCCTATTCAGACTCTTGAGTGTCAGGGAGGTCATGTTTGTGGGGTCATGTTTCCATATTCTCTGCTGCGATTGATTACTGAAGCCACTAAATGTGCATTTCATGTCTGACATTGGGCAAGCCACGGTGTGATCATGTAGTCTGGTTGTGTCTTTCATACTCTACCTGCACTGTGATAGGACAGTGTTTACTGTCTGAGCATGGTAAACATTTTCGTTAACATTTATCCCATTGTTTTATTTGTCCCAATATTTTGTGTGATTATTTTATATATACTATATATGAGAACATATATGTATCTAACATATATACATATGCTATAGTGACTATTTTATTTGAATATAATAATGTATATATGTGTTTGCTCCGTATAGTTATAAGCTCTGTGGGAACTGAAACTCTGTATTTTTTCCTAAAGTCTTCAATACATAGCAGAAAGCATGTGTATCAGTTAGGATCTTTTTGGCTCTAAATAGCAGAAAACATAGATGCAAATTGGCTTAACCAATTGATGTCATCTGTGACCCAAGTTCTTTCCAGCTGTATACTTTGTTCACATTAGGAACAGCTTTATACTCAGGCTGACTCACCTGGTGTTGCAACACAGCTGCCAATAATATTCCGATTAATGTGATTCATTGTCCCTGTCCTTTAGGAAAGAGAGAGAGAGTGATTCATCCATGGAGGGAGAAAACAACATTTAAAGGGAAAATAACACCCTCCTCCTCTAGCATGGAAAATAAATCCATTCTTTCACAAGCCTGTCCCTGGACTAAAAGGAATGTCATAATCCATTTGGTCAGCATAATCCATGGAGATGGAGATGAGATAAAATTTATGTTCTTAAAAGAAAGGAATGATGAAAGTTTGAACAAATGGCATTAATTAAGCAATCAACAGTGCTTAGTAAGCATATGGGAATATTCATTTCCTTTTGTGGGATGAACACTCATTGGACATCGCTTGCTTTTAAAGATGTGGCAATATTCAATTTAAGGGGTTTGCAGAAATTTATCAAACAAATAATATTGATATTATGTAACAGCACCTTTCAAAATATCTAATTCCCTCATAAATGATACTTCTATGTATTATAATAGTCTTTTGAAACTCACAAAGGTTATTTTAAGATTGTGCTACCTATTTCTGATTTTTGCTCAGAACCTGCTGCATCCTATTTCCAAATTAATGTTTAACCTATAACATTTATGTAACTTTACCTTTCCCGTTAGGGAAACGTATGTAATGCTATCTTCTTGAAACTCCTGTCCTCCCCCAAAGGAGGAATGAATTTGCAACAGTACTCAGTTTCTAATGATTCCTCCCATTTAAGCCACCATAAAGCCCAATACTACCGTTGGTATCAGTACTCGTGGTACCGGTATTGGTAACATCAAGTCCTTGATCCTCTTACTAAGAATAGAATTTGTCCTTAGTACTGATCCAGCCTCTTGCCACGGCTAACTTGCTTGTTTCTGAACTATTCTTATACAAGTTCAGGCATATACTATCCAATGGCTTCTACTCAGGACCTATAATACATTACACATTCTTCTAGTCAACATGGTTACATGGCTGTTGCTGTCTTACCTGTCCTGAACCTATATCTCAAGATAGTATCAGACTTCACTTAACCCCATGTCCTATGAAGTTCTTTAGAATCCCTTACCTCAACTCACCTAGAAAATCTATCTGGATATAGATGGTTATTTCTTGGAAATGAATCATGAAACAGTCAATCCATTGTTGTCAGGTTTGTATTGCCTACAAGGACACTAAGACAACATTTTTTATGCATTTAGAAATAACCTCAGAATTACCTACGAAAAAGGAACTACGTTTCTTTCACACTAACAGATATGTTCTACCTGAATAGTCAGTATTAACAAGCAAATCATGTCTGTAATTTTAATATTGGAACACAGAATATTGCAGTGAAATAGGCATAGGATTTGAGACACAAAGGCCTAGGTTTGAATCCAGGTGATGACTCATAATAACTATGTGACCTTGTGAGTTATGTAACCTTAGGGAGTTCTCCTTTACTAATACTAAAAGAAGAATATAACTGTTGTATTGAATGACTCTGGGAAAGATTAGAAGTCTTTTGGAGGACATAGGATAGTGCCTTCACAGAGTAAGGGATCAAAAAATCACAAAACTATCACTAAAACAGTTATTATATGCAGATTGTACCAGGCTCTTCTTGGAGTTTACTCAAGGTAAGGCTATCAGAAGAGCTTCTTTAACAAAGCTTTAAATGTCTCTTACAGATGTATTCCCATGATAAACCAGGTATTTTGACTCTAGGGATAAAATTGTAACACAGATTATTTTATTCTAAATGAAAATATGATTTTTACAATGGAAGCTCCTACCACAGTAGTAAGTTTTAACAAATAAACATTGCAAAAAATATAATACTTTCCTGAAGTTTTCAGAGTATAAGTCAGTGACAGAGCACAAAAACGAAGACATCTATTATATGTATAGAATATTAAGACTAAGAATAAACCAAAAACAAGACATAATTGTTCATGAAGACAGGGATCAATCCTCAAAAAGAGCTCAGTGTTTCAGCTTAAAGCTATGAGTAAAATATCAAATCTCTTAAGACTAAGATTCAAAGCAACTCCATTTAGAAATAGTGATGCTAATAGTATTTGTGCATTGCTCTCCCTTTATACGTCAGAAACTGCACTGAGTCTTTGTGGTCTATGAGAGCGATGAATCTATGAGATAAGTGCTCTATATATGAGATAGGTGCTCTACAGAGGAAGAAACTGAGACCTGAGACATCTAAATGACTTGTAGAGGTCTGACTAGTTGCTAACTTTTGGCTGGAGATCAGGAATTAATGATTCCTCTGTTATTATACTCTACTGTCTCAAGTCAGAAAACCTCCCGGGCAGTAAAAAGATGGATTAAGATGTCTGGATAGGTTGCCAAGCCAGGCCGAATTTCTCAATATTATTTCACATAAGTTGAACATAGTCTCTTTTTGTTCGAAATTCTTATGTGTTCTTCAGAGGTATGTTTTATGATTAAATGTAAGTTGTTTTATCTCTGGCCAAATACAAAGATAAAACCACTATCTTTGCCCACCTATATTTTCTAAAGCAAATTTCTTTATGTCCACTTTGCCCTGAGTTGTGTGGTGTGTGGGTATGTGTATGTGCACGCGTGTGCGTGCCCACACCCTGGCTTGATATAAAAGCATATGAATGGAGTGGTAGGATGGTAAATCAGGCATCATTCACCAAGGATGCTATTCTGGAGGAACGAAGTTTGTTCAAAGGAAGTACGGACAAACATTTGAGAAAAGGAAACTAGTTAAAAATACATAGCATAGAATGCACAAAGGAACCGGGCTAGACAGAAACAAAGCGAAACCGATAGTACAGAGACATAAGTGGGAAGAAAAAGACCTTGTCTTCTCCCCCCCCCCTTCCTTTCCTTTAAACTACTACTAAGCAGTGTGCTTCTGCTCAAATTCACCATTATTTTAAGAAACGACTGATATTTCATGTTTGCTCTTTATTATTCTTTTCGCATTTAAATAGCACACATTCCTTGAACGTCTTTTTTTTTTTTTTTTTTAACTTCCTGGAACCAAGACCAAGGGTTGACATTTACAGCTAAAAGTGATCCAAGTGCTACATTAGCATCTATTTATTAAAGATGATCTTTCATGGACAGTACAACCAAGACGTTTGGCCTAATTTACTATACTAACATTTCCAATTTGGCTGTGAGTAGGGAGTTGTACCGATAGCACTGTGTCCTATGGTGACATAGTGCCTCATCAGTATTTATGAATAGGGTTTTAGAAGTCACTAAAGAACACAGGAAAAGATTTTACCTTCTTAAAGCACAAATATTGCTGATCTCTGGGAATCGTTACAGCACATTAGGATGGAATAGCTTTCCTTTTTTTTTTTTTTGAAATTGCGGTTAAAAATGTGTAATGTAATACTGTCAGTAGTTTAAATGGAGTGTACCTCTTTCTTTCAGACATTAATGCTATTTGTTAAACTTCGTCATTACTATGCAAATGAAGCGCTGTACTTCAAAAATGGCAGTGCCAAGAGTACAACAGAGAAAAACGGTTTGAAATTCAAACGAACACATAATAACCTTCAAGGCCTGTAGAACTCAAATATTGTATTTTTTTTTATTCCTCTGAATGCAGCATTTGCGTGACAGCAATGAGGACTGGTCTTTGTTCTTAATACACAGATAGCAAAAGGCTTAGCGCCAGAGATTCGAAAGCTTCTGAGACATATTAGTTCCCTGATCTTCACAACAGGTGGCTGGTATTTTTATCCGACTTTCAGAGATGAAGAAACCGAGTCCCACAGATGCTTAACTCATTTGCTCCGGGTCACTTAAGCCAGTGACAGCCAGGAAAGGATCTGCGTCCTCCCAAACTCAAGGCTGCTATGAGGATCCCTGGACAGCAGTCATTTGAAAGGAGCAGAACTTATGGCTCAAATTATGATTTCAAAATATGAAAGACAGACTGGACCAGTGCAGTTTAATTTCATTTTAGAAGAGAATGAACAAGTTTGGTGTCCTGAGAATTAGCCCCTGACAGGGAGGTACCTGTGAGTATTGAGCAACTTATCCATGAAGAAACGACCAGGAAAGAAGCGAGTAGGGTCTACACAGGTTTTGTATGCCCAGTTCTTAGCGCTGTGCCTGGCAGCATGGTCATGCAAAGATATCGGTGAGACTCACACTGGTCGAATGGCGAAAATTAACAACTCAGGCAACAACAGATGTTAGTGAGGATGTGGAGAAGGAGGAAACTTTTCGCACTGTTGGTGGGAATGCAAACGAGTGCAGCCACTCTGGAAAACAGTATGGAGGTTCTCAAAAACAGAACTACCCTATGACCCAACAATTGCAATGCTAGGTATTTTTTCAAGGATACAAAGATGCTGATTTGGAGGGGCATGTGCACCCCAATGTTTATAGCGGTGCTGTCAACAATAGCCAAATTATGGAAAGAGCTCGAATGTCCATCAACTGAAGAATGGACAAAGAAGATGTGGTATGTATATACAATGGAGTATTACTCGATGATCAAAAGGAATGAAATCTTGCCATTTGCAACAACATGGATGGAACTAGAGCGTATATAAATAAGTCAGTCGGAGAAAGACAGATATCATATGATTTCACCCACATGTGGAATTTGAGAAACTGAACAGATGACTATAGGGGAAGGGAAGGAAAAATAAGATAAAGACAGAGAGGGAGGTAAACCATTAGAGACTCTTAAATACAGAGAACAAACTGAGATTGCTGGAGGGGAGGCGGGTGGGGGGATGGGCTAAATGAGTAATGGGCATTGAAAAGGGCACTTTTGGGGATGAGCACTGGGTGTCATATGTAGGAGATGAATCACTGGGTTCTACTCCTGAAGCCAAGACTACACTATGTATTTACTAACTTGAATAATAATAATAATATTAATAATAATAATAAATAGAATAAATGAATGATTAAGGAATGAATGAAGGAATAAATGAATGCCCATTTGTAGTTTAGGTGACTTTCTATTTGCAGTCGCTTGTCCATCTTTTTATTCTATGTCTGCAAAACAAACAACTGAACAACAAAAACAGTAACAGTTTTACCTTCAATTCTATTTTTTACCTTCTATTAATTCTATTACCTTCTATTCTACCTCTATTAATTCTTCTCTTCCTGTACTCTTTTCCTACCCTTGAATCTAAACTAATATGGTTCTTTTTAATATCCCATCTCTTCAGATTTTTGATTTCAACTTGAGATAATCATCTAAACTAGAAGGATCTAAGGACCCACTCTGTTGATAGCAATGTATTATCCTCTTTAGGTGATCCTCTTTATATTTTAACAGGAAGCTTTTAAATTGTGAGGCCAAAAAAAAAATGAGAAACAGAAACTCAGATGTGAAGTTGACATTTATCAGGGATGGTGGGAGAGCTGATAATAACAGCATTTTTGAGATTTGGTGAAAGGCAGTGACAGTCTATGCATAATGATAGAAGCTGAGAATATCAGACACTCACTATTACAGTACCACTTGTGCTAGAGTGTAGGTATGGTACATAGGCTCAACTAATCAGACATCTCAACCCCACTTTAACTTTGAATTAGGAAATGTCAGGCAAAGAAACAGAGGCATTGAAGAACCCATGTCTGTGCAGTCTGTGGTAGAAGAGAAAACACAAGTTTCCAGGGCAGAAGTGACCATGGGCAAAGGTGGTATTGGTGTTTAGTAGCTGATGCCAGTGGTAATGTGGATGTACAAACTGCGGCATCACATGGCTAATGGTGGCAGCAATGCTTTCTTCATGGGATGAGTTCTGTGGCATGATTATGGCTATGGTCTTAGAAGAGTGTTTCTTGTTCCAATGGTTTTTCCATGTCTCGGCCTGAAGCCCCGCTAGTGATTCTTTGAGTTATGTAATGTCCTTTAAAATAAATTTAATTGATCAGAGTTGGTTTCTGTTGCTTACAACTGAGAACCCATGCACCACGTCAAGGCCAGCAAGGGAAATCAGATCTGGGCAAGATTACTGTGCATGAGATATTTGGGGATATGAGGAATACTGGTGCATTTGTAAAAGAATTTAGATCTCTACTGCAAAATCCTGCCTCTACCAATTTACTAATAACATGATCTCGTTGGGAAAATTACTAAATCTGAGTCTTCTCAAAGGTACAAATGGGAATAACATTATCCATCTGGAAGGCAAGTTGTAAAGACTGAAAAAATGTGTCCAGAAGCATACCTGGTGTATTTAGCTGCTACCTAAACTCTCCCACCTCACCAGAGTAGTCTGGCCTACATGATAAGAGATGTTCAAAGAAAACGAATATCCAGAATGTGAAACAAGAATGAACTACATGTGCCCTTGAGAAGGCACGTGAAAACCAAGACTACATATAGGATCCTAGGTTACAGACTAAACTCACCATTGTGAACATTTACTGCTCACACATATTCCAAGACACAATATCACACACTAAAGTATCCAGAGGTGAGGTCTTACACGTCGTATGCTTTCTCTCACCTCAGCAATGTCATTTGAGGTGTCTGAAGAAGCAAAATGAGAGGTCAACATTTGCTAGTCAGGAAAATGTGGATTCTTGAAGGATATCAAATGGACAGACAGAAAGAGCCACTGTGAAGGTCCTGGACCACTGATTCACTTCCATTATTGTTCCAGTGGTGCGAACAATATCCTCCTGATATGGAGGAAAACTTGCTTTGTTTTGTTTTGCTGTATTCTCTGCATTCTCTGGTTATACTGTCTTCTGAGACTGACTGAAATTGTAGACACATGAGACACTTTCACATAAGACTGTGCTACTGGGAAAATCATTAGCTCCTTTAGGTCTCCATTTTCCTCCCAGCTAAATGTGAATTATGTTTTTTGTCTCTTGGGTAGTCGTGAGATTTCAATGAGATCATGCATACATAGTTCTGAGCATAACGTCTGATTCATTTTTTTTTAATAGCTGCATTCACAGAGTGAGAGGGTCCCTCCGCTTTTGGTCTAATAAAATACATATTCATAGAGAATAGGGTCATGTTATTTCTGAATGACAGGCCTTTGCAGGGATGTGGGTTTGCCAAATCCACCAGCTGTCTTCATGTCTTTCCATCCCCATGAGATTTCTGTACATATTTCCTGCCCTTTTAGTGGCTCTCCAGAGGCAGGCTCCCTTAGGAAGGAATCAGGGTATATAGGCGGATGCTCCATTAATTTTCTTTTTGGCATTTTACAGCCAGTGGTGTGGATGACCCAAGGGCAGCCAGGAAAGGAGACAGCTAGACAGAGCCTGCAGGCCTCTATAGAGTTGTTTCACTATCAGAATGCTGTGAATGATAAACCTTAAACAGTCCCGTGAGCTACAGAGAAGTTTCCAGTGCAGACGGTGGTATTGGCTGAGTCTAGGGAATGGAAAAGAGAAAAAAAACAGGACAGCAAGAGCCAAAATTTGGGAAACATCCCGGCATGTTCCCTCATAAGTCTTCAATTCTTTCCTTTCAAAACCTTAATTTAAATAACATTATAGGATAACATTATAGGATATTTAAGAAATGTTATAAACATGAATAAATACATACCACTTAGATCTCTATCCAAGCACATCACTCTTTGAATTCTACATCTCTCATCCAGTATTCAACCATATGGAAAACATAATTTGGATGTTAGTAAAAAGGGTTCATTTTTACTTCATGTGATATTATATAATTTTGAGGATGCCACACAGATTTCATTATCATTACTTATAATAAACGTGGCATCAAATGATGTTGCTTTAAAAACAATTTTTTAAATGTTTATTTTTGAGAGACAGAGAGACAGAGCACAAGTGGGGGAGGGGCAGAGATAGGGAGACAGAATCAATCCCAAGCAGGCTCCAGGCTCCAAGCTATCAGCACAGAGCCCAACGGGAGGCTGGAACTCACTGACTGAGCCACCCAGGTGCCCTTCAAATGAAATTTCTATTAAACACATTTTTATTATTTGTTTAATCAAATGTCAATAGTTGGACAATTTGATTGCTTTTGTGTATTTATTACATATAATACCGAAAAGAACATCTTTGTATTTTGACTATGGCATGTTCTATCTTCCTGATAATTCTTTAATATAAATACCTCAGAAAGATGTTAGTCAACATAAAGGTAAAATATTTTTAATTTATATTGGATATGACATGAAGAGATTTTTTCCTATATGCTCAATTTTCTTTTGGAATACCTTAAACACTGGAAGAAATCTTACAAGTCTCTAAAGTATTCTTGGAAAGTGAAGACATAGCAGGTATATGGTATCAGTCTTACACAAATGGAGAGATTCAAGTACAAAATATTAAGTGATTTGCTTGAAGTGATGCCTCTAAGCTATTCAGAGTAATGTTCCAGGACCTAAGCCAAGCTTCCATTAGTTTCAGATCACTTCATTTGCCTTGATCCAAAAGACATCTTTGCAAACAACTTAATTTCACTGCTCACAAGTCATCCAGAGGATGTTCAGTGCTGTCCCATCATGCATTGCAAAATTCGAAACCTAAAGTGGTGCTTATTCTGGAAATACTCTTAATGGATCTTTGTGATAGAAAAATTCAACGCTTTCTTCTTGGCTGCATAAAACCTGAACAAAGCCTAGAAAAATGAGTCCAAAGATGAACGCTATTTAGCAGTCTGCATCTGGTTAGCCCCTTCATATCTATTTCTACTTTAAGGAAACTTTTTCTTTTTGTTAGTGCATTAACTTAAATTTGCAAAAATGAGAGAAGCAATTTAGGAATTGATAAGAAAACATGTTTCTTTTTGGCATGCTTGCAACTTGATCAATATCACTGAGATCATTTGAAATGAAACTGTTTCAGTCTACATCTTTTTCCCTATTATCTCAGAGAGACCTGCAAATTATTACAGATGTTAGTCCTTTGTGACCTTCAGCAATTCCCTTATGATTCAGTCTTTTCCTGAAACTTGTTGCAGAATTTTCAACAGGAGAGGAACACTCATCATAAAGACACAGGGCAGCCCTCTACAGAACTTTCTCTGTTATACAAACACTTCTGTCTCAGAAGGTAGGGTCTTTCAACTGGGCCTGATTTGCACCTATAAAGCCTCTCTAAGTAAATTTCTTAGGACTTCAAATTTTGGGTGATTTGTTCTGAGTTTGTAGGTAAATCCCAGTGGACTCTTCTGAAATATGAAAATTAGTTTGATTTAGATCTGAAATTTCATTTGATTAGTTTGATTTAGGCTTCCAAAATTAGTTTGATTCAGCATTGAGTACCAGTTCCTAGATAATTTAATCTTGAGATAACAGAACCGTTGCTGTGTAAGAAAGAAAAAAAGGATTGCTGACTGGTGTTAGTTGGGTGTTCACGTTCTTCGTGGGCATTTACAGGGTTCCTTGATCAGATAGAAAACTGCTTTTTTATTCCCTCATGTATTCTAGCAAAGACATTTGAAAGGGTATCACTCAACCACATTGTTTTGGCTGAGTGCAGCAGGAGGCTGAGTGACATCTAGATTGAGAAACTTTCTTTTTCATTCTTTCTCTTTCTTTTCTTTTCTTTCTTCCTTCCTTCCTTCCTTCCTTCCTTCCTTCCTTCCTTCAATTCTTCTTTCCTTCAATTCTTCTTTCCTTCATTCCTTTCTTTTGGTGGTAGCCTCTGGCCACCAAAGATATTCAAGTCCCAGAGCCTGTGAATATGTCACCTAACCTGGCAAAAGAGACTTTGCAGAAGTGATTTCAGAAGGATTTTGAAAGGAGGACATCATCCTAGATTGTCTAGTTTGATCTAACATAATCCCAGGTGTTCTTATAAGAGGGAAGGAGGAGGAACAGAAGAGGAGAAGCAACGTGACAAAGGAATTAGGGATATAAGTGCAGCAGCCACAAGACAAGTTATGCTAGCAGCCTCTAGAAACTGGAAGAGGCAAGAAATGGGTTCTCCCCTACAGCCTCCAGAAGGAATTAGCCCTGTGGCCACCCTGACTATAGTGTCGTAAGACTCATTTTGGAATTATGATCTCCAAAACTGTCAGAGCTTTTCCTGTGCTTTTTAGCCACTGAGTTTGAGGCAATTTGTTACAGCAGCGATAGAACCCTAATACAGTAGCTTTCCCAAATGTCTGGGAACTACATGGTGTCCTCCCATCTGCACTACAAAATCCAAACCCTAAGGTGGTGCTTACTCCGGACACTCTCTTAATGGATTTTTGTGAGCATCACTTGCTCTCAGCAGTAGTTAAAATAACATATTTTAAAATGCGTATATTGAGGTTTTCATGGCTAGGGAGGAAAAAATCAAGAATAATTAAGAGGACAGACTCAGAATTCAGATTGCCAAATTTCACATTCCAGTTAGTCCATGTACAGCTCCGTGACTGGGGTCAGTTACTGAACCTCTCAGTACACTAGTTTTATTCATCTGTACACTAGAAGTAGTAATAATGTCTTGTTAGCATTGATTAAATTAATCAGTATCTATGAATTAATGACGGAAATTCACAGAGAAAATGAATTTAACCTATTATGTGCTAAATAAGTTTTGCCATAACTGTTACTACCTTTCATCTAGATCAATATTTACGAAACTTCCATGAAGTTACGCATTGCCTAGGAATGCCTGTTACATATATGACTTCTTTAATGATATTCCAGGCTGAAAAGTGACAACCTTCAAGGCAAAGATCTGGGAAACTGTGTTTAACAAACACTCAAGTAATTCTTATCATTAAGGAAACTTGGGAAAACAGCTACAGAGTGTGGATTTTCATCCTTTGCTGTACATCAGTTATATCTTTGCCTCCTAAAAAATTTCACAGATGAGGGGAGCCAGTGACCCTCCTACTTTAATGATTTAACAGGAAAATTTGTTGACAATTATTAATTCCACAGCTCATTCATTTATTAATTTGCTCATTAACGTATCTGTATACATATATATATATGTATACATATATATATATATATATATATATTCTTACATTTTTCAAACATTTATTGACCACCTACTATATATCAGGCTACGTACTGAATATGTGGCAAGTGACGATGAATAAAATGGTCTTCACCACAGAGAAGTTGCAAACAGAAGTAGACAACAAATCAATATAGGATTATAATTCACTGCAGGATAGAAAATGCCAGAGGATAGTAAAAGACCACAAACAAGAGATGAAGAGGTGGGAAAGGGGGGGGGGGGCCACAAAACACTTTTCCAGGTTTAAATGCAGATGTGGCTAAGCTATTTTCCAAGTATTACCTATGTGTATTCTCATTCCACATTTATAATGTAAATACGGCATCTTTCATTTTGTTGGCTGGGAAACCAAGGTTGAGGCGCATAGGGACTTGCCAAAATTCACAGAGGATCAGAGTGAGAGCTGGCATTGTAAACACACTCTAAGTTCAGAACTCTTTCTACTATATCTTGTTGCTTGTCATAGAATTATTTCCTTAGGGAATATGCTTAGTGAATCTCTTAGGGTTATGAGAAGACCCGGCTATTGTGGTCTTTCCTCTGATTCAGACTCTCCTCTTTTTACAAACATGCTCTGAATGCCTGTATGCTATTCACCTTTGGGTCTCTAACACCAGCACAGTTTTGCATATAGTGTGAGCACAACGTGTGGCACCAGAATGAATGGAGTTGACAATCATTCATTCATTTAAAAAATCTTTATTGTACTTCTATACTGTATCAAGTGTTCGAAGGTAACATGTCTTAATGGGCTTATAAGTATGGGAGAAACTGAAATTTGAAAAACTGTCAAATACATTATTCTCTTCTAGACTAGGTTTTCCTACTAAATTCTTCAATTCTTATGAAGTGATTTGTTTGGGACTATGTCAAGGAGAAACTGTCAATCTCTGTGGGGTACTCTCCATCCCATATCTGGGAAATAAGCAAATCAGAAAAAATTAAACCCAGTTGCAACAGTAAGTTACATAGTAGTGAGTTTCTATATGCCTTTATTATTTTTCTAACTCTATTCATTATCATTTTACTCCTAATGTATTAAAAGATTAATATATGCTTGTCTCCCTTCCTATATTCCGTTCATTCATTCCAGAAACATTATGAAACAACTACGTTGTTATGAAGCCTGGGCCTTAGTCAACTCTGTATCTCAAATACCTATCTCACCACCTGACATTTAAATACTGTGATTGCCTTTAGTGCTATTCAGTAATATTTGGTTTCCTGTCTCCTTCCAGGTGTAGGGTAGGCTTATGTAAAATGCTTACTCTTCAAAAAGATCAAGCAAAGCAAAGTTTCCTTAACTGGCTGTATAAGGAAAACACTGCTTTGAGAATCTTAATATTGTGTCAGAAGGGGGAAGTCAGTGGAGAGTATTTATAGGATTCTGGGGCCTGAGCTGAGTGATTTTAAAGTGGTCTTGCAAAATGGGAATGAAGTTGAGGTCAGGAAGAGTATATGACATAATAGCTTTGGATTGGTGAACACAACAAAATGAAGGGAATGAAGCCAGTGTCGCTGGTCAGATGTTAGTTTTGATCAAGAAATTCTGTTATTTGATTGGTACTCATACCTCTCAGGGACAAGTATTTTCTAGAATAAGTAATAAAATGATTTCTGCTCTTTTTATATATTATTTACCTTTGAGACGGGAAAGCATGCCTAAACATGTAGATAGCAAATTAGGTTTACTGTATTTTTCATCAACAAACTCAAATTCATATCATGTAATTTGCATTGACCAATGAAATGTGTGTCACAGTGACGTGTGTCACTTTAGGGTGGAAGTTTTGAGAGACAGAGCATACTTCTCAACACAACGTCTTTCTGTTCCATCAGTGTCTGGCATGGTATAGCTGTTTCATCAGCTTGGGTCCCAGTGGTAAGTTGATATGATAATGAACAGAGGTCCTAGTCATCCTATTACCAACATGTAACTTGTACTGGGAATAAGCCATTTTTGTTTGTTTGTTTGCTTGACATCAACAGAATACTGGTTATTTGTTCCTGCAATAAGATCTACTATATTTTGAACAAAATAGATGCTAGGTATAAATACATATATATATATATATATAT
>NW_024412401.1:12290233-12339438 GCF_014898765.1 Herpailurus yagouaroundi | reverse complement strand
ATATATATGTATAAAATAATTCATCAATGCTAAACATAAACTCATCTCAATTTTCCATTTAGATCTTATACAGATATGTTCTATTTTAATAAAACTTAACGTATGGTAATCTGGACTTAAAAGATAAATAAGGCCATAATATCCCTCCCTACTTGAATTCATTTAAAATAATAAATCCTTGACCTTCCATTTACAAGTTGATAATACAAAGCAAAGCACGATACCTCCAGATTTATGTTCTCTCCTGTTTTCATCCAGAATTGCTGCAAATCTCTTGAATAATTCCTCTTGTTTTCAAGAAGGGTATTTTAAAACCAAATAACTTTATGTTGCAACATTTGCTGTTATAGGAGTGTTTTCTAGCTAAATTCCATAGGTAGTCTTTTACGAAGGCAACTAGGGTAACTCATTCACTGATGATTAAGTTCAGAATAAAAGAAACTTTTATCTTTTCTCTTCTAGAAAAGCAATCCTAACATTTATATGACATTATAATATTGCAGAAAATTGCCACCATAATTATGTACCTTATTAATGTCTCTGTAATTCTGAAATACATTAATGTAATACTGCACATGAAGATTGAGTGAAAAATTATGAGTGTTGAATGTCTCTGCCAGCATACTCCTTAGCTACTCATGATATAAACTAGTGTAACAGTTTGTCATCCATAATTGTTTGTTGAATTGCTGGGCACACCACAGAAGAGAAAAGAAAAGCCAGAGGATAAGAACAGGTAGAGGGAAAAGGAAGATTTCACCATCATCTCTTATCATGCTTGGTCCACACACTGTTCGCCAGTATGACTATAGAAGAATGAGATCCCGTGGACTCACTTCTCTGTAGGTCTGTATTCCCGGCTTTCAAAAGTTATGACTCCTACGTGAATTTATTTAATTCTTCTCAAGAAATGATTATCCATTAAACCAGGGCAAGTGTCTATTGTAACAACATAGTCCATTACGTCAATCTGTCTCTCACCCCATCCCTAAATCGAGCACTCACAAATCACACATTTTCATTCAAATATTTTGCTGCAATAGTAAAGACAGTTGCTAAAGACTCTGAAAGAAGTGGAGCCTATACATTTATCACAAGTAATAAGTGAGTAGCAGATTTAATTACAACAAAAATAAACTACACAAGAGGAAAGAGTTCTTGTAATATTAATAGTTTTGCTATGAGTGTTTCTTATGTTAAGACCTTAAATATCCACAAGAAATTTGCCATATATAAAATGTGGGCTTGGTAAATTCACTATGAGGAGCTTACCTTCCGCAGTACTCTCTCATCTACATTTAAGTACACCACATTTACTGTGTCAGATGCTGTAATTAACCCCTTTGCTTATACTTTGCTTGGATTCTAAATAAGATAAAACCCATTTTGAGGTATACAATGTCATGTAATCATGTCCACACCCATTCACCTGCTTTTCCCATATACTTCATTGATTTTGAATGAAATTCAAGGACAGATTAAAACTGGGGAAATTAACTCATTTTATGTAGCATCAGTTTTACAGGTGAGGGAACAGAGACCCAGAGAAAGAATTACTTGAGGTCGCCAAGCAAGGGTTTGTTATCTTAGATTCTAGTGTGCTGGCTTTAATTCACAAATGTTTCTGAGTAACATTAGCTTCCTCTCTATTCCTGATAGGGCAACTTGTACAGAGAGTAGTTATGGTCTGTATGATAAACATAAAACCAATTCTAAGATAAACTTTCTAGTTAGTTGTTTGCTGAACACTCAGTTACTTTTCTTCTCACCAGTGAAATCACTTATGATACCTCTCTATGCAGTAGTCAATATCAGTCCTGAAAACTGGCCACATGGTCCATTATATTTAGGAAGTTTTGTTTTGTTTTGTCTTGTCTTGTTTTGTTTTGCATGGCATTTCCAAAGATGGGGAAAGATGCTCCCATAGCCCAGCTACAGATGAGCCCATTAATGAGGTGGGGCGCCTTCTGCTTCCAAAGAACTATGCATTCAGACCCATCTTCCTTCACTGAGCTCTGACAGGGTTTAAGCAGTGCATTGGCTAAAAACGTTAGACAGTTATCCCTGAAAGGCAGAAAGCATGGGGCTTGTGCCTCCATCTGAAGAACATATTCCATTCTATCCCATTGTGTAATCATGATGGTAGTAGTGAGGATGATGAAGGCTGTAGAGAGCCTCCTGTAAGGTGCCAGGTAAATGGATCAGACAACCTCCATAACTCTTTTTCCTGAATAATTTGGCTTCTCTACCTGAAATCACTTTCAAATCAACTAAGAAAGTAATGAGAGTGCATGTTCTTGACAACTGATAGGCCTAGCCATATCTCAGAGTAGAAAGAAGAATTTGGAGATTGAAATTAGTTAAATTCTGTACCAAGATTTGCTCCCTCAATAAAACTGCATCTTGGAAAGCCTCAACTCTCTCATAAAATTGAACAGAATAGGGTGGGAGTTATGATTCTATCTCATGCTTCATTAATGACCCATGGATCATTAAATACAAACGATAGGAGGATGGTCCTGAAAAATCAGGCTTTTACACTTGATAAAATAGAGAAAGTAAAAGGGCTTTAGGTGTGTATTTTAACAGACATTTTGAATTCATATAAATAAGCAAACCTAGAAAGAGAATTCAATGGCTATTCTTTTTTGAGACATAAACATGTTTTTTCTTTCTTGGTCTTGCTATCTTGGCTCCTAGGTTTCTTCTGTCTCTCTCTCTCCCTAAACTCAGCAACAAAATTATTTCTCTTTTCATTAATTACAGATCTACCTTAGCATGAAACTTAGTTTCACTTTGAATCTGGGACTATAACACTCAGGAATACCAGTATGATTTTAAAAGAGAGAGAAAGAGAGAAAGAGAGAGAGAGAGAGAGAGAGAGAGAGAGAGAGAGCGAGCATGCAAGAAACAGAAGGAAAAAATAGATAAACTAGACTACATCAAATATAAAAACTGTTGTGCGTTAAAGGACACAATCATTGGAGTGAAAAAGCAACTTACAGAATGGAAGAAATGATTTGTAAATCATATATCTGATAAGGGGTTAATATTTTAAAAAGTCCTACCATTCAACAATGAAACAAACAACTCAATTAAAAATCAGCAAAGGACTTGAATAGACATTTCTCCAAAGAAGATACACAAATGGCCAACAAGCAAATGGAAAGATGCTCGGTATCACTGATCATTAGGAAAATAGAAATCCAAACCATAATGAGATACTATTTTACACCCATTATGATGGTAACCATAAAAACAAACAAAAAACCAAACAAACAAAAAACAGAAAATAAAAAGGTGTTGGTGAGGTTGTGCAAATATTGGAGCCTTCTTTATGGACTGTTAGTAGAAATGTCAAAAATACAGCAGCTATGGATAACAGTATGGCAGTTCCTCAAAGAGTTAAAGCTAGAATTACTATGTGATTCAGCAATTCCACTCCTGGGTATACACACAAAAGTGTTAAAAGAAGAGTCATTAAGAAATATGACTCTTAAGATATATGAGTCATTAAGAAAGGTAGAAGCAACTCCCATGTCCATCAAAGGATAAATGGATCAGCAAATGTGACATATACAAACAATGGAATATTGCCAGCCTTAAAAAGGAAACAAAAAAATCCTGCCATATACTACAACATATGAGAATCCTGAGGGCATTATGCTAAGTGAAATAAGCTTATAACAAAAAGACAAATACTGTGTGATTCCGCCTATATATGGTACCTAGGGTAGTCAAATTTACAGACAGAAAGTAGAATGGTAGTTACTGGAGTCTGAGAGGAAGGAAGAGTGGGGAGCTACTGTCTACTAATTACAGAGTTTAAGTTTTGAAAACCAGTTGCACAGCAATATGAATGTACTTTACACTACTGAACTGAACACTTAAAAGTTGTTATAGTGAATTTTATTTTGCCATAATTAAAAAAAAATAAATTAGGGGTACCTGTGTGGCTCAGTCGGTTGAGCCTCTGACTCTTGATCTCAGCTCAGGTGATGATCTCACGGTTCATGAGTTCGAGCCCCTGTTGGGCTCTATGCTGACAGCATGGAGTCTGCTTGGGATTCTGTTTCTCCTTCTCTCTGCCCTGCCTCAAAATAAATAATAAGTAAATAAACAAACAAACATAAACAAACAAAAATAAAAGAAACAACAGAAGATCAAATGGTGAAAACATTAAGTTTTTTTGGATAACCAATCAGATAAGTTTTTCCTTTTTATTCTTCATTATGTTGGATTTGGAGCTTGAGCCTAACTTCATATAGTTACTTGCCATTAAATAAGCCCCATCAGCGGAAGGTGTACCCCAGGGCTATTAAAGCACCTAGAAAGGTATTTATGATCCATAAGCCTATCAATATTCTAAAGAAACCTCCACCTTCAGTAACATATTCATAATCTGTGAAGATTAATGGTTTTACTTGTATTAGTCCTCTGTGCTGGGTAACAAATCATTACAGACTTGGTGAGTTAAAACAGTAGTATACATTTATTATTTCAGAGATTCTTTGGGTCAGGAATCTGGACGCAACTTAGTTGGGTCCTCGGCAAGGGTGCAATCAAGATGTCAGCCAAGACTGGGTTCTCATTTGGACGATCGATGGGCAAAGAAGCACTTCCAAGATCGCTCTGGTCATTGGCAGAATTAATTTCCTTATGACCATACAACTCATATAAGCTTGCTTCCTCAAAGTCAGGAAGGAGAGAAAGTTGGCTAGCAAGACGAAGTTTTATATAGCATGACTTAATCAGAGGAGTGACATCTTATCACCTTTGCCATATTCTATTGTTAGAAGCAAGTCACAGGTTTCCCTCACAATCGGGAGAGGATAATACAAGGGCAAGCACACCAGCAGCTGGAGTCGTAAAATCTGTTCATCACATTCTTCTAACCATATTTTTCTCTCATTTATATTGTTGACATAGTGTGAGAGTATTCCTATGAATTACACCCCTTAGTTAGATTGAAAAATGTCTACCATTGATCTCTTGCTGACCTTGGGGATTTAAGTATGTCCATTTTCTTGTTTCTACCTTCAAGTGTACAACTTTTTAAAAACTTTCCTTCCAAAGTTTGGGCCTTTGAATAACCCACAAAGCTCCTGCTTATTTTCTTCAGCAATCTATATTAAACCCAGGACACTGGCTGCTAGAAAACTAATGGTCTATTGCCCTTCCTTTCACCTTTCCACATCAGATGACACACTTCAATCTCTAATATAAATTTACATTAATTAATAGGCTGGATTCCAATGTTATCTTTGAAACAATCAGGGTTTTTAAAACATTTTAGTTCAAAATTTTTCTTGTTATATCATGGATACTTCAGTTCCTTGGAACAGATTGGTCCTAAAAGGTCTAATAAGTTACTCTTTTTTTTTTTTCTCTCTTCACCCAGTCCAATCCTGGCTGACATCTTTACAGTTGAAGAGCAGCCCCACTGTCATAGTCACACATAAATGTGTCTGTCGTGTGTTAGAGACTCTTCCTAGTTCTTTATCCTTTCATCTGTTTGATCCTGTGCTGAAATCAACCAAATTTTTTTGTGAGTCAGGTTTGGTTCCTTTTGCCATTAAATTCCTTCTTCATAGATTTCTAAACAAGTACAATCTGTGTTGCCACTCAACCAAAATGTGTATTTATGACAACTTTTTTTTTGTAAGCTTAGGAAAGGTCTTCCTCCCCACCCCCTCAAATACTCTCAATATGTTCTCTGGGAAAAAAATTCAAGTCTTTACATTTCTTTCCTCATACATATTCACTAGAAGCTTCTACTTGCCAGACATTCTGGACCATTTTAAATGCGACGGTCAGGATAACTATCTATGTATCTTCTTGTAGCCCTAACTCAAAAGATTACTTCTGATACATTTGCTCTGTAATACAGAACACTTTTTTTTTTTATAAAGGAATCTTGTTTTTAGCTTGGAGGTCACCAGAAACAGTTGCTTTTAAAACGCCTTCAAACAAAATATAATAGGATTTTGAAGCAGAATTATGAAAGGCAACACACTTTGTCATCTAAATAACCAATACTGAGGGCCACACTTTTCTTTTTTGGGGACCACACTCTTAGAAGTGACCCTTTTATATGTTCTCTTCACTAAGAAAATTGATCTAGTTCTATTTTCATTCATAATAAACAGAAGGGGATTTGTCAATTTCTGATTCCCTTCTATTTCCTACTTCCAAAGGATATTTGATAAAGTCTGGGGCTTCAACATAATGCTTGCCTGATGTTTTAAGTATATTTTTTAAGTTTATTTATTTATTTTGAGACAGAGAGAGAGAGAGAGAGAGATCGCATGGGCATGAGCAGGAGAGGGGCAGAGAGAGAGAGAGAAAATCCCAAGCAGGCGCTGCCCTGTTAGCATAGAGCCCAACGCAGGTCTGAGCAGAAACCAAGAGTCAGCTGCTTAACCAACTGAGCCACGCAGGCGCCAAAATATGTTTTGCTTTTGTTTGTTTTTTGTTTGTTTGTTCATAGGGGAGACTATCAAAGCTAATGTTAGCTATTTTCCATTGAGTGAATACTAAAGGTTGGTCATTCTTCATCACAGATATATGTTGTTTCATTTCATCTGGGAAGGGGTATGGATTTCGTGAGCTGGATTTTTTTTTTTTAATTTCTTTTAAAGGTAAGGAAAGTAATTTCTAGGATTTTAGGAAATTTATATAAGATTATAAGACTATTTAGATACTGGAGCTGATATTTGAATCCAAGTCTATTTATCCCTCTCTGCCCACCCCCCATACTCCAAGGGGATATTCTCAGATTTGGTGAGCAACAAATCAAGTGGAGAGGTCACCAGAGCATCCCTGTATAGGAAAGGTGATATAAAAGTAGAACTAATAACATTCTTGGAGCCCTTCCAACAACAAAGAAAGATGTCACCTCAAGATTCTCAACCCATTTCAGACACACCACTGGTCATTTTATAGACATCATTGCATGAGCTCAGCATCACATCTGCCCTCCTTACCTCATCTCCGACTATGTGGCAACTGGCCACACAAAATTCAAGGAAAGAAATCTAAAGACTTATCCAGTAGATAAGGTTTTAAGAAGCTCAGACCAACTCCTACTCTATCCTCTACGACTTACATTCTCCTGGATTTAAAGCCTATTTATTTTATTTTTTTTTTAATTTTTTTTTCAACGTTTATTTATTTTTGGGACAGGGAGAGACAGAGCATGAACGGGGGAGGGTCAGAGAGAGAGGGAGACACAGGATCGGAAACAGGCTCCAGGCTCTGAGCCATCAGCCCAGAGCCCGATGCGGGGCTCGAACTCACGGACCGCGAGATCGTGACCTGGCTGAAGTCGGACGCTTAACCGACTGCGCCACCCAGGCGCCCCTAAAGCCTATTTATTTTAAAACACCTTTTTCATTTAATCTAATACAATTTGGAAGATCAAGGTCTTCGAAGCTACTATGGTGAACAAGAGAAGCAGACATAAAATAGAACAACTATACCTGATATAACTGACCGGCACTATGTAAAGGGCAGGCTGGAAATTAACAGTGAATGGAGTTGAATATTTTATGTCTTAAGCACACAGATTCACTAAAAAATTCCAACTTTATATTTCATGTCAGATAAACAATTCATTATGCACCGAGGAAAAATTGTGTGTAGGTGTTCATAGGGGGACAGGTGTGAAATTAAATTTCTGAGAGCTTACTGTTCAATAGAAACTTTACATATACTATAGCAATTAATTTCACACTAACTCTACCAGACATTTAATATCAGCCCCATTTTATAGAAAATGATACTGATGTTCAAGGAAGTTAAATGCATGTTACAGGCCACAGAAATGCTAAGTAGAATATCTCATTCCACATTCTGTACTCTTTTCCTTACAGGAATTAACCAGTTGTGGTGATCAGATCTATAATATTAAAATGATATTTTAATACAAGTGTCTTCAAACATGTAAACATGAAAGATAAATCTATCTAAAACACTATGTAAAACTAAATGTATATTTCCAAGGAGACTCTACTGTATTTAGATCTACAAATAAGTATGCAATTTTGACCTAATTAAAATATGTTATCATGCAAGTAGAATAACACTTTAATTATATATTAATAATTGATATTTAAATATTTACTTTCTTTCTCTTGGGGATTCTGTTGCTTTGTGGGTAAAAGTTAAAATTTTTAAAGTTTAGAGGCTCTTAAGAGATACATGTATAGAATTGGAACTACCAAAAGCAACCCTGAGTAACTGTAACAGGGACAGATGTCATCTCAGGTTGATCAACCCTTCATACAGACCAGTCATCATCTCACAGGCCATCTGCATATATCCAGGATCATATTCACCTTCCTTACAGTCAGGAGACTGAAGTGAGATATCTTTATAGCTGCTACACTCAGGCTGTTTTTTTTTTTTTTTTCTCAAAAATATTCACTCTATTTCTCCATGTGAAAAATATTAAATTCCTTGCCACAACATACCCCAAGTCCCACGTTTTCATGGCATCAGGCTTGATAAGGTCCAGATGTTGTGCCTATGGATGTGGAGGGCTAGATGAATTGTCCGCAGCCCCCCTTTCCCACGCATCCAGCATATAGTAGTGGCATAGGGACAAGATAACTGTTAATAAACACTCCTTCTCAAAATGGGAAGAAGAGGCAGATAGCAGTTACTAGTCTACAGCAATTCTGAGATCCTATTGAACAAATATTGCCAGAATCCCAAACCCTAGGGATAGGAAATATTCCCTGACTAGGCCTCACTTCAGTTCATTGCACTGTCCTTTATATCGCTGTTGACTCCATTCTCTGGGAATTTCTCCTTTGCATCACTCTCCTTGGCCTTTTTTGAAAGGAACATTGAGCAGATTTCTTGGTTGGCTTCCTGCTGAATGTCTTTTCACTCTCAAATTTCTCATATTCTTTTTGTGTAGGCAGGTGGCACCTTTGCCAGTAAATTCCCTTGAAACATTGGAAGTTTCCATATATTTGCTTGCAGTTGACCCATGTGCCAAAAGTCACCTCCCAGATTCTTTCAAAAAGCACCTCTCTCTCTTTTTAAATACTAGTAGTTTTGGTACATCAAGATTCTATGGGCTTATACCCCTATGTTTCCGAGGATCCTTGTTGGTCTTAAAAGATCTGCTAGATGTATCTTAAACCTTCCAGAGGTTTTGGCAAAGAATGTCATAGCCACAGTCTTGATTTGGTCTTTGCTCTGAGGTCATGACTTTTTACTAACACTTAGAGTAACGGTCCTTTATCTGAGGTTGCTTTTCAATGGAATGTCAAAGACAAATTGCACTGGGCAAAGTTAAACAGACAAGAAAGGCCTTATTTAGGATTATTCCAATAGAGGAAGGAGATTAAACTCAACGCTGCTGAAACAGAAGGTGGGAATATTTTTAAGTGTTGGGGTAAGTGAACCAGTGGAAAAGTACAGGAGGACATTAGAGAAGGAGACTGGTCAATGGAATGCGTAATCATATTGAGTTGTTCCTGAATTTACAAATGTATTTCTCTGTGATTAGGCCATCTGTGTCTGTTCATTGGTGTCTATTCAGGAAGTAAAGGCCCTCCCCTTCCATAGAGATTAAAAGATAGGAACACTATCTTCCATGATAATTATATTTTAAAGGGATTGCTCTCTGGTCTTTAGAAAGACATTTCTGGGTTGTAAAACTGGCAGGAAGCTGGGAGAACATTTACAATTCAAAGGGGCAGAGAAAGAATTTACAATAGGAAGTTTTCTAAACTAAATGTCCTAAGAAAAAAGACCAGAGACCTGTGCCTGGTCAGGAAGAAAAACCTGTCCAAAGTTTAGTCAAATAGAGGGGAACATTTTAGAAAGCCATCTTGGTTGCCATACATTCATTGATTAGAAGATAAACAGATCCATTTTCTAGCCATGCAATCTCTAAAGTTTCTCTATTCTCTGTAAATTTTGCTTGCAAACTGTTCAGCTTTTCTTTTCTTTTGTTCTTTAAGGAGCTCATCACTCTCCTGTGGTACCTTATTAAGATATCAACTTAAACAGTCAACATTTTGCCTCAATTTTTTTTCTAAGTAACTAAACTAAAAATTTACCTAATGCTTCACCACTATATAACACGGATCGTTCTTCCAGCTTCTCATGAGGCTCTTTGCTGCCTGCCAACTAATTCCAAAGAAAATAGCATATATTTTAGCTTTTTCCATTTGTTTGTTTTATCTTGTTTTATGGTATCACCCCATCAGCAATTTTTCATTAGTCAGATTTTGCTATGGAAAAATCCAACATAAATTCTCAGTGGCATACAACATTAAACATTTTTGTTGCCCATGGTCTTTGGGTAAACCTGAGTTAGCTGTGGGCTCAGCTGAAGGGTACTGAGATGCCAGAGTACATTTCTCATGGCAATGGCAGAAACACAAAAGAGAAAGCCAAAACTTAAGCACATTTCAAGCCTCTGCTGTCATCAATCCACATTATACCAATTTAGGATATGCCATTTGCCAAAGCAAGTCACATGGTCAAACTTAAAGGCAAGACCAAAGGCAGTATACTCTACTCACTGCTGATAAAGGAAAATAGGAAATGAACAGTGAACATGAACATGACTTAAGCTACAATAGCTATTTTTGTTTTGTCTTTTTAAATTCAGTTTTTAAATGGAAGGAAAATGCATGTTTCACAGGGCTGCTGTGGAAATTATATGAAATAGTATATGTGAAACGTCCAAATCAGACACTGGCATATGGATAAATTCCTTAAATGGTAGGTTTTTGTTGTGGTTGTTTGTTTGTTTTACTGAGTTCAATGTCATTCATCAAGGACAAAGGAGACTTTACATCTTAAATGTATACATATGACACCATTTTTTTCTTTAACTGATGCCTACATTTTCTCTTTCAAAATATAATTCACAGTAGTAAATTCATCACAATTTTTTTTTCAGTTTCAGTGTACAGTTCTTATAGGTTAAACTATTTACTAGAATATCTGTAGATGTTCTAATTCTTTTCTGAGTCAGTTCCGATGTAAGATCTAGAAGAGGACATGTTTTTCATTGTAACGTATTTAAAAGAGTGGCTTGGAGAAGAGCCTTTTTTGGGTCTAAGTGTCAGGCCAGTCTTGACAAATGTTCCCACCAAAAATTAATTCCTGATTCAAAGAATGAGGAAGGTATGGATCTCCACGTGGCACAAATTAATCATTTCTACTTAATCTGTGTGAATTTAGCAGAAGGAAAGTAGATTTCAGGCTGGTGAGCAGTCAGCCAGTTTTCTGCTACTTAATACCACACAGTTCCCTTACTTACATGCACTATCTCACAGGTGTTTTTAGGAATATTCCGTGGGGGCTTTTAGAACGTGTGCTGTTCAGTGTGGCTACTCACTCCGTTTAGATAGAAAATATGTGAGGAGAAAAATCTGAAGGTATATTATTGGCCTTTTATAAAACTGCTGTTTGCATATGTAGGTTTTATCTGGCAACATTAAGTACGTTACTTATCATTTAAGAATAATTTTCTTGAAATGACAAAGAATATATTTAAAAATTTGGGGTGTCTTGGGTGGCTCAGTCGGTTAAACATCTGACTTCAGCTCAGGTTATGATCTTACACTCCGTGAGTTCGAGCCCCCCATTAGGCTCTGTGCTGACAGCTCAGAGCTTGGAGCCTGCTTCGGATTCTGTGACTCTCTCTCTCTGTCCCTCCTCTGTTCATGCTCTGTCTCTCAAAAAATAAATAAACGTTAAAAAAATTTTTTTAAAGAATATATTTAAAAATGAAGTTAAAATAAATCTGCTGCATAATTGCTTTAGACTTTGATGTCTCATGAGTGTTTAAGTGTATATGAACTTTTATTTGTGTAAATATGTAACTAAACGTACAAAGCAGTGACGATGGATAAGAACATCAGCTTTGGAGTTAAACCAAACTGGATTTGAGTTCCAGATGTGTGACTCTGGAAATCATACATCTGTGTAAATTTCAGTATTTGCATCTGTTAAAGGGTTTAATTCCAGCACATTCCTTTCATGATTGTTTCAGGATTAAGTGAAGTAACTCTGACATTACAAAAATGACATTGGAGAACTTAATGGGGTAATGCACGTAACACAGGCAAAGTACGTGACAATTAGTGAGGACTCAAAAAATACGTACCCATGTTCATACTATATGTCGTGCATATGGCATATATGTAATAGGTATTAAATATTTTCACATAGCTTTACTAGTGTGACATAAGCAAATACCCATTAATATTCTTCAAAGAAGTAATAATTAGCAAGTCTATGGATTAAAACAGGGGTAGAGAAACCCATTTTGTAAAAGCACAGATACTAAGTGTTCTCTGTGGGATATAAGGTCTCACCTCTGCTGCTGTGACAGCCTAGAAACCACACACCATATGTATAGGGACTCATTGAGGCTATGTCCCAATAAAATTTATTTATGGACACCGAAATTTAAAATTTTATCTCCTATTCACATCATAAAATATTTAAGTTCTCTATATTTTTCCAGGTATTTAAAAAAGCAAAATACTGGGTGGCTCAGTCAGTTAAGCATCCGACTTTAGCTCAGGTCATGATCTCGCTGATCCTGAGTTTGAGCCCCGCGTCAGGCTCTGTGCTGACAGCTCGGAGTCTGGAGCCTGCTTCGGAGTCTGTGTCTCCCTCTCTCACTACCCCTCCCCTGCTCATGTTCTGTCTCTCTGTCTCTCTCTCTCAAAAATAAATAAACATTAAAACAATTTTTAAAAAAATTAAAATGTAAAAATCATTCTTAGTTCAATGGTGTACAAAAAATAGGTGTTGGGCCAGATTTGACTCAGAGGCTATAGTTTACCTACTCCTGAATTAAAATATTCTGTCAGTCTTGACACTTCTCTTCTCCTTCTTATAGTATTCATCTTATTTAATTTTGGGTTTGCTTTATGTTTTGTTTTGTTTTAAATCATATTACTAGAGGATTTCTCACAGGAAGACTATACTGATTCTATTTACTAAATATATGCTCTTCCCCCCAAATTGATTCTTTTAAATATCCATTTGATATGTACAGCAATAATTAGTTGGATAAAAAAAAAAATAGGCCTTTAACCAACAATTACATATGTACTCATGCTCATACTTTATAAACCTTCGTTATTTCTAATTATTGTTTTAATGTTTATTTATTTTGAGAGAGAGAAAGAAAGAGAGCATGAATAAGCCGAAGAGGGGCAGAGGGAGAGGGAGACAGAGGATCCAAAGCAGGCTCCGTGATGACAGCAGAAAGCCTGACACAGGGCTCAAACTCACGAAATGTGAGAATAATGACCTGAGCCGAAGTCAGAAGCTTAACCAACTGAGCCACCCAGGCACCCCTCTAATTCTTTTTTTTTTTTTTAATTTTTTTTTCAACGATTATTCATTTTTGGGACAGAGAGAGACAGAGCATGAACGGGGGAGGGGCAGAGAGAGAGGGAGACACAGAATCAGAAACAGGCTCCAGGCTCTGAGCCATCAGCCCAGAGCCTGACGCGGGGCTCGAACCCCCGGACCGCGAGATCGTGACCTGGCTGAAGTCGGACGCTCAACCGACTGCGCCACCCAGGCGCCCCTCTAATTCTTTTTTTAAAGGTTTATTTATTTGTTTTGACAGAGAGGGAGATAGAGAACAAGCAGGGGAGAGGCAGAAAGAGAGAGAGGGAGACAGAGAATCCCAAGCGGGCTCTGAAGCCAGGTATCAACGCAGAGCCCTACGTGGGGCTCGAACTCACGAACTGTAAGATCATGACCTGAGCTGAGACCAAGAGTTAGAGGCTTAACTGACTGAGCCACCTGGGTACCCCGGTGCCCCTCTAATTCTAATATAGTTTCTACTTTTCACTATGGTTTCTTTTTCTTTTCTTTTCTTTTCTTTTCTTTTCTCTTTTTTCTTTCTTTTCTTTCTTTCTTTCTTTCTTTCTTTCTTTCTTTCTTTCTTTCTCTCTTTCTTTCTCTCTTTCTTTCTTTCTTTGAGTGAATAAGAGTAATTACATTATCACTGAAAAGAGGCATTTAAAGAAATAGGAAGAAGTAGAGCACAGATCAAAAGGCCTCAGAAACGGAAGAAATCACTGTGAAAAGTGCTCTAAAATGTTTAATTGTATTACTTTTTATTGTACTATGACATAACCATTGTTGGAGAGGTATACTCAGGTCTGTAAAGCTCAGTAGCGATTTTTACTTTAGTTGAAAAGAAAAGTGAATCTGAAAAATAAACCTAGAACTTGGCCTAAAACAGTACAACTCCCTCAGTTTTGCCATGGATCACAGAAAAGCGAAGGCATCAGTTAACCACACATAACCTGTGACCGCCAATTTTATATGTCAGCTAGACTGGGCTACGGAATGCCTAGACAGCTGATAAAACTTTGTTTTAGGGTGTGTCTGTGAGGATTCAGTAGGCTGAGTAAGGAAGATCTGCCCTCATCAGTGTGGGTGAGCATCATCTAATCTACTCAAGGCCTAAGGAGAAGAAGGAAGGAAGCAAGGAAGGAAGGAGGAAAAAATAGGGAATTTCCTCTCTCTCTTCTTGAACTGGAATGTCCTTCCATCTTCTTCTGTTCCTGGACATCAGAGCTCAGCTCTCAGGTCTTCAGACTTGGACCACTGGCTTTCCTCATCCTCTTGCTTGCAGATGTCAGGTCCTGGGACTTCTTGGCCCATGTAAGTACTTGACTCAGTTCCTATGCTAAATCTCCTCCTATATATGTCTACATATAGCCTATTGGTTCAGTTTCTTTGGAGACCCCTGAATAATACATTTCCGTTTTCCTTTGCAGGAGTTTTTTCCTGTTCTTCAAGAGCCATCATCTTGGAGACAACAGTTTCTGGCTGTGTGAAAAATATTCAGATTCTAATATATGACTGCTCTACAACACACACACACACACACACAAAACTATTGTTTGCATTGCAGCAAAAACAAAATAATAGAAAAAAGGCTGATCCTTCTAACAGTAAATACTATGGTAAGATTTATAAATTTTAGTGTTCAGAAGTTAAACAGTGTTGTTGTTTGTTTGTTTTTATTTTTTGAGAGAGAAAGAGAGAGTGCACAGGTAGGGGGGAGAGGGGCAGAGAGAGGGGAAGAGAAAGAATCTTAAGTAGGCTGCACACCCAGCACAGAGCCCAATGTGAGACTTGATCTCACGACCCTAATATTATGACCTGAGTCAAAATCAAGAGTCAGACATTTAACTGACCAGGATCATTTGACAGTGTTGTTAAAGTACAGATTCCCTGGACACAGTACCAGAGATTCTGATTTTAGCAAGTCTATGAAGAGGTAAAAGTATTTTACTTTGTAGCAAGAACACTTAGTGTTTCTGATGCAGATGTTCCTGGAGGATACAAAGAGATGTTTTAGGTGGCATTAGGTCATTCTACATACCATGGCTTAGACGCTATATTCTCCAGGAATCTTTTCTGATTTTTCTGACCTTGCATATCCAGGACACTATGCTATTTTTGAAACCTTCGCTTTATTCATTTGTAATTTAACAAACATTTACTGAGTTACTTGTCAATCTACTATTTGCTGGACTAGACTATAATCTTTACAAGAGTAGGGGCCAGACTGTTGTTTTTACCAATTTGTACCCAATACCAAGCATCATGTCTAGTACAAATTAGCATCTCAACAAATATTTGTGCAGTGGCTGGACAACAAGGTTTCTAGGAATGTCTAGTTCCTACTTTTCCCCCAAGGAATTTTCCTTTTTTCTACATGTTTCCCCATGGAAATCTGTACCTAAAATGCCCGAAACAGGACCAAAGCATTGAGAAAACATTTGGTAGATATATGTTTAATGAATAAATCTATGATAAAGAAGTTAGCATAGCTCACATTTGATCACGAGCTCTCTAGAGATCTAGATCATCATGTACCTCTTGTCATGGCTTACTTTTAAAAGCCCTATGTGGTAGGCAGCATATTGTCTGCCCCTCCTGAGATGCCCTTGTCTTAAGTCTCATAATCAGTGAATATTATATTACATAGCAAGGGCGAATTGAGTTGCAAATGGAATTAAAGTTGCTAATCGATTGATCTTCAGTAAAAAGATGATGCTAAATTTTCTTGGTGGGTCCAATGCAATCGCAAGCATTTTTTAAATCTTTTAATGCTTATTTATTTTTGAGAGAGAGAGAGAGAGCGCGAGCGAGTGCACGGTGGGGGAGGGGCAAAGAGAGAGAGGGAGGCACAGAATCTGAAGCAGGTTCCAGGCTCCGAGCTGTCAGCACAGAGCCAGATGCAGGACTCCAACTCACAAACTCTGAGGCGATGACCTGAGCTGAAGTCAGACGCTTAACCCACTGAGCCACCCAGGTGCCCCTATAGGCATTCTTAAATGGGGAAGAAAAGGGCAGGTGAGTCACAACCAGAAAGACGGTACTGTGAGAAAGATTCTGTGGGCTATTGCTGACTTTGAGAATTAGGAGCTGCGAATTTGAGCAACCACCAGAACCTAGAAAAGCAAGAAAATGGATTCATTTTCTTGGATTCATAAAAGCAAGCCACACCTTGGTTTTAACTTAGTGAGACTCACTGTGGAATGCAGAACTCCAAAGTTATGAGATAAGTTTTTGGCGTTTTAAACTACTAAGTTTGTGGTAACTTGTTTCAGGAGGAATAGGAAACAAACAGCCATACAACGATTCTAATGATTTGTAGAATATCCAAGAGCAAATAAACCGAATAGAAAAGGAAGCAAATAGGTGAGCTGGGATGGTTGACATAATTAACATTGACCTTCCTGGTAGGCAAGGAAAAATGAAACCTTCGTTAGATAGATTAAAGAAAAGAAATATCCAGGTATTTTCATTTAGTTATTTCAATAGCCCAGCTATTAAATTATAAAAAATAATCCCAATATTTATGAACTCAATATGCCTGGAAGCTATGACAACATTATTACTATAACTGTACACACCAGGGCAGTGATTCCTGGTTTTTTGGGCAAAAGAACATCAAGATGTAATACCTTAGTATCAGAGAGACTAGGAATATAGTTTGAAAAAAAAATACACAGGTAAATCTGATACACTTTTCTTCTATAGTTGTGAACGAATGACAAGGAAGATATAAGTGATCCTTTTTTAAAAAGTATATTCTCCAAAAAGAAATGAAATACCTCCTATTAAAAAAAATATATTAAACTGTAATTCAATCAAAATGAGTTTTAAGGTCCAAGGAGGTGGCTGGCTTCATTGAGGTCAAATTTTATTCAAGGTTAGAAGGTAAGATGTCAAGGTCATATCAAGATGAGGTGCTTATCATCTTGAAAATCTTTATTATCTTTGCTGATATTTCTTTCAGTTAAGCATTTAATAAGAGAGTAAAGAGTCACATTTTCTATTAAATTACTGGGTTAAGTTTTTCTTTGTCGGTTCTCATGCAGCGCTATTTATGTTTCCTCTTTCAGACTACCAGTTGTGACTACTTGTATATATGTCTGATTTCTTCACAAAGGCCTTGTTTCCTTGAGTAAAAAGCATCATGCCTCTGATCTCTGTATCTAATTGTGTTGTTAGGCTTGACAAATGACTATTGAGTGAATGAATTCACTTTCATAAGACCATTGAAAACTTCTGACTCACACAAACTTACATAAAGGAGAGAGGTGCTATGTGCAACAATGTTTCTTAGTTTTGTTGTTTATTCAGAGCATCAAATACTTTTGTATGTATTTAAGAGTCAGGTAGCATGGTTTTTCTAACAAGAATTTTTGAATGACAAGGTTACACCATTTAGAGTATTCTTTTCCCTCATAGCTTATTATATGCAGATAATCAGCTCTTAGGGCACATTGTGTATCTACCCCTTTAGAAAAGTTCTCCAGATTTCCTTTTCATTCTGTGAAACATCCTCCAGTCAATTATTACTAAATTAAATACGTTTTTCTCTCCAGTATGTCTCAGTGGAAACTAGAAATATTTTCACCATCGGCTTAAAAAGTTAGTGAATCAGGGCTTTAAAAGGGCAGAAAATGCACAGATGCACAATAAAAGTTTAAAGAGCAGGACCTGACATTTTTGGAATACCCTAGTGAATATTAAATAGAATTCTAAAGCTAGTACTAACTCTTATGTTGAGCGTTTCATTCTTTGCCACAACCGGTGACTCGGCAGAACTCCTAGCTTTTTCTTCATTCCGAGTAAAACAGGGGGAGGGGAGGTTCACTCTTTAAATTGTTGCAAATATTTTCAAGGCTGAATTGGATTCTCCACGCGATCATCTCATTGCTGCCTACCCTTGTATATCCAAGGATTCAAAGCACAGGTAAATAAAGCACAGATATAATGAAAAATATTTTGATAGGGTCTATAAGCTGGAGGTAAAGTAAGGGTAGAGAAAACTGAGGGAACTGAATAAATTATACAGAAAGTTTTCATCATCTCCAAATTTTAAATATTCTTTATATTTACATGAAAATACAAGGAATAAAAATCAGGCTGAGTATGGCTAAAAGAAGGCTGGACTTCTTTTGTCTAAAACATTTCATCAAATCTGGAAATCTGAACATCTGATACTCAAATCTTCCTTTAAAAAATTATGAAAACATCTTAGTGCTTTCCCACGATAGACTTCATATTGGTTTAGGAGCAATTCTTGGAATTTGTGTTAATATTTACTAAAAACCATTTCGAATGTATTATTTTTAACTTACACTTCTGTCTCTGATATTTGTTTGTTTTTAAATTTTTATCAGGGGTTCAGTCCATGGTCTTATGGAATTTATAATAAATCATGTTAGAGTTTGTGTTATGCTTTTCTTTTTCATGTTTGCTCTCAGAAAGCTCAGAGCAAAATATGTGGTTCATCTCCACTAAGTGCACTAGATCTCACAGGATATGGTTTCCATGGTTGTGATCCAGGAAGGTTCACAGCAAACCTTGTTTTTATCCTACACTTTGCATCTCACCAGCACTTCTGCTTCCTTTCCCGACCATGTAGTGTGGATGAAAACTCTAGAACAGAGACCCTAAAATACCTTTAACCTGGTAGGTGTTGGCTGTTTTGTACTCAACACCTCTTTTATATCCCACTCTGGACCTGTATTTTTAGAATTCCCCATTATAAAATTAGCTGTTTATCTTAAGTGGTCTATTACTTTCTTCATAAGATAATTATAAATTTAAATTAGATAATTAAGTAAAGTACCAGACACATTCTGAAACATGTAGGTGTTCATAAGGGATACTTTATTAGTAGTAGGAACTATACCTTGGTCATGTAACTTCATCATAATTTAACAACCAAAGTCTTACAATAAAGCAATAATTCTGGGAAAACAATAGAAAAATGCTCAATATCAGAATGTTGTATCTGAAACCTATTTTTAAAAATAGATTATTTATTTTTGGCAGGGGAGGGATGCTTTTTTTTTTTTAACCTCACCTTCCACTTTTAATTAAAAAAAAAAGGTAGATACAAAGTATATAGAAAGGAGACATAGAGAACATCCCCCCCTTTTTTTTTCTTAGTGAGACCATTTAAGGTCTGCCCCCTTAGCAACTTTGAAATATTTAATACAGTGTCGTCAACTATAATGACAATGCTATGCATTAGATCTCCAGAACTTCTTCATCTTCTAACTGTAAGTTTGTACCCTTTGACAAACATCTCCCCAATTCCCCAACCCCCAGCCCTGATAACCATCATTCTACTCTGTCTCTATGAGTTTGGCTTTTTTAGATTCCAGTATGAAAGATATATCATACAGTATTCATTTACTCTATCCTATTATATAAATTAGTGTCATAGTGTCAGAATTACTACGTCAACTATAGTAACAGATTTCTGATATTGTAGAATTTAACTCTGGTACATTCCAAAAATATGTATTGAGAATCAACTATGTACCAGGAAACCATCTAAGCTCATTAAAATGTATCTCCTATAAAATGTATAATTATTTTGTATCTTGCAGACGTTGTATTATTGTTCCCAGTTTTTTCAGATGGATCAATTAAGACTCGGAGTCTAAGAAATACTCAAATGCACACAGCTGAAAGTTGAGGCACAAGATTCAGACTTAAGTCCCATAACTCCAAACCTTGTTCTCCTTTCCCTAACCTTCACTTCCACCCACACTGAATTAAGGGTCACATCCATCGTAATTTTAAGAAAATGTACAAAATCACAAAAGCTTACATAAATAAGCATCAGTATTTGAGCCAGTTTCTGTAGTCGAAGCACATTGCTATCACAGGGAAAGGTAACAGGGGTGATGTTACACAGGCCACAATGACAGCCTTAATTGTTTAGATCACAAAGACATATGGGTTTCAAAAGCTGAAAATACCTAGCACATATAACGAAAGACATTAAACAAAAATTATCCTGGTCTCTGAATTTCTAATCACCCATTTGGTAACTTTTGAATTTTAGTTTAATATGCCTCAAAAAACTTGGCAACCACAATGTGACATGAATGCATTTAAAGCAGATTATCTTTTTGGATTTAAAAGTGAAACAAGTGTAAATATTTAATATACCTTTGAGCGGCTTTTATGTCACGGTTGCCATCCAAGTATGTACATAATAAAAAATTAAGAAATCATGCTGAGATGCAATACACAGAATATGTGTTAAAACAGAATGAAATATGGCAGAATGTTAACAAGTCAAGACAAACACGCTTTCAGTTCCAAAATGACCGTGAAGGTCAGAAAGTTTGGAATTGTAACTCCTCTCTTTTCTGTGATTTTATAATATAAAGGTTATTATCAATGCTTTTCAATTTTAGTTAGTAAACTGTCGTTTTGTTGTACTTTTTGCTTCCCAATGGTTACAAAATAGCTATCCTAATTAGAACCAGATAATAATAATAACAAAGTTTTGTCGTTATGAGGCATCCAATATTATAGGGATGGATAGCTTAAGAAAGAAATGCTTATGAGACGCTGGCCTTATTATATACACTATATTATTTGATTTTTCCACCAAAAAATGAAAGGAACTACTATCAGATTTTGTATCTTGTTTCTTCTTTTTATTTTTAATTAATTTTTTTTTATTTGAGAGAGAGAGAAAGAGGGAGAAGGGCAGAGAGAAAGAGAGGGAGAGAGAATCTTTAAGCATGAAGCCGGACACCTGGCTCAATCTCACAACCCTGGGATCATGACGAGCTGAAATCAAGAGTCGTAGTCATTCACCTAATGCACATTTTGCAGCCTCCATTGCAGTACGGATGAGTCACGTAGCTTACTAATAAGCAAAAGGAATGTGGATCTCTATCAGATCTGGCTCGTATGAACGTCTTATGCTGACCTTCATGTTTCTTTCCTTAGGCCTACTTGATATAATTAAGCAAAACAATCCTGGAAGCTAGGCATCAAAAATAGCAAAGCCCCAAGCCGGAAAGAATCAATATCCCTCCATCTTCGCAGAGGATAGAGTCCCACCATTTTGAAGTTGCTAATCAATTTCTATTCTAATAAGCCTCTGAGAGTTTGGGACTTAATTCCTATAGCAGCTAGTGTTACCCTAGCAATATAATTATTCTCATTTTAACAGCTATGGAAATTGAAAGCCAGATCATAGATAATTTTCTTGCTGGTAGATTCTACCAGATTTTCTCCTTGGACTAAGGAGTAAGAAAATGCCCTTTTTTCTTCTCTTCCATTCACCATTCTGGATAGAGTGAGGTGTTAACTTAGAGACACTCTCTCTACAGTCTTATCACTTTACGCTTCTGTGTGTGTTTGTGTGTGTGTGTATGCATGCTTATAGTATGCGGTTATTTTCATTTATTTTGGTCAGGATAGATGTACACAAATCATACTTTGAGAGCTATTATCTGCATCCCAATATTTTTGCCTGTTTCCCACTTGGTCCTTCGGTTTTATTCCCGTTAGTCCACTTTGTGTGTTTTGCCCCTTCACCTCTATCAACAGTCTCTGATTATGTACAGTTTTATTTCCTTCCACATCCTGATTCTTTGTCTACCATTTTCAATTCTCTTTAATGATCTCCAGTGGCCATTGCTCACAGATTATGAAGTTTTTATGAGTGGAAGGAATTAAAAGGCTTGAAACCATTCTCAGGATGGGTTTTATAGTTGGGATTCTGGTAATGAAGGGACAAAGAACAAATAAAGAAATAGGGTAATTGGCTACAAAGCCTGATGGGTTTATTTCTCATTGATAGACTAATAGATTGAAAACAATTGCATAAAGTATGTAGAAGGAAGTGCCTTCATAAAATCATGTAACTTGACAATCATTTAGTAAAAGGCGAAAGATTTATGCGATCTGAAGAGAAACCAGAGTATATTGACAATCATTTAGAATGGAGGCATAATAAAGCCACGCATCCTCAATTTGTTTATTTATAAACTGTGCCCCATCAGCACCTTTCTGTAGCCTCTATTCCATCAGTGGCATAGCTACTTTCTGCGTTAGAAAACCATAATGGATCTCTATATCATACAGAGTTTGGAGGACTTATTCATTTTTCCTGCAAAAGTTAAATAAAGTGCAAAACTTTCAGCCCATCAATCCTTTAGCAAGCTGTCCAAGGTGACATTTCATTAGCACATTTTGTCAGTGGATAAATCGTACAGCATGCTCTGAAGGGAAGGTGGAAAACATCTAGTCCTTTTTCATTAGATCCATCTGAACTTGAACCACCGGAGATTACATACAAAAAGCACATGAGACAGAAGAAGTGCTATCCTGTCTATAAACTGCATTAATCATTCATCCCCTTCAGAGTGTCTTAAGTCAGTATCATGTCTCTGGTTAAGCCCCAAACTGGCTATTCAATTTTGAGCTGCATGACAGATACATTTCAAGGAAAATCAGAGACATAACGACTCCTGCCAGGCTTGATAAAGTCCTCATTCATCAATTAAGAGGTTCCAATAAGCTAAGATGGATACGGAAAAATAAGGGAACTTGCATGATAACACTTGCTGATTTTCTGTCTTCTTTCCTGGTTTGCTGAATACCTGGGAATAGGGATCACAAAGCTTACTGAAAAACCTGGATTCTGAAGGATATCCTGTCATCTGAGGAAAAAAGCATTCCTTTCTTCTTCTGCCTCGATCAGGATCTATTTGGAATCAGTTGGCAAGGAAAAGTTTTACGGGCACCTTCATAATTCTCATAGGAAGTGGTTTTAATTCACTTAAAATTCTCACTTTTTTTTTTGAACATGAAAGTCTGTGGAAATAGGTTACCCCTTAGTCTTTTGGTTTCAATTTTGTTGGATCAAATCAGAGTCCTAAGAATGTTTCCCAGTTTTATGTAACTACAGTGTCAAAATGTTTCTGAAACATATGCTCAAATACAAAAAGTTTTGTTCTATATTACCAGTTGGGTATATTTCAAACCAATAATTTTGTACGTGTATAAAATGGGGAGAATAGATCTTTATAAAATGTACAGCATTTTCATTAAGTAAATTATCAAAGTAAATGAAAACTGATTGTAAACTGAGGCTGTTATTTAACAAAATAACAAGTACGATATTTCTAAGTATATTGTGAGAAGTGGCCAGTACCACTAAAGACCATTGGATATCACTGACGTCAGAATTTTTAGAAGATAATGTTAAATCAATGAGAACTTTGAGAAAAGAAAATATAATTTGTATTGCTTGTGCATATGGACCCATTGAACTTAATCAGTCAACAGATATATCCAATATCTTTCTGTGCCAAGGCAATGTTTGGGAATGTTGTGAAATTGCAACATGATTAAACTGTATTTCAAATGACATCAAAGCACTTTGTTTTTGATAAACTAATGGCTTGTAAATTGTGCTCCTAAGAGCCACCTGCGGCTGCTCCTCAGGTGTTTCTAATTTTTTTTTAACGTTTATTTATTTTTTGAGAGACAGAATGTGAGTGGGGGAGGGTCAGAGAGAGAGGGAGTCACAGAATCAGAAGGAGGCTCCAGGCTGTGAGCTGTCAGCAAAGAACCCCACACAAGGCTGGAACTTAAAACCAGCAAAATCATGACCTGAGCCGAAGTGGGATGTTTGACTGACTGAGCCACCCAGGTGCCCCATCTCCCCAGGTGTTTCTAGAGCAAAGAGGGCAAATGGGAACTTGGGTGGGTGTTTTTGAGAAGCTCTCCAACATCAACCAAAGCAATCATACTTATACACACAGGGCTTTCTAGTAAAATTTCCTTTGAACACAAATTCTGCTCCTGAGAACCATTAGAAAATCCCTACAATTAAATTGAGAATATCTTTCCTTCTTTCACTATCACAACACAGAATTTACTTAAAAACACAACCAGAAATTTCCATATCTGAATCTAAGACAAGCACTGGCTGAGAAAATTTGGATGAGATACATATCTTTATTGCATTGATGGAATCACTGAAATGGTTTGATGATCAGCACCACAGCTAACACCAACTAATTTATTAAAGTGATTAATCATGGTTATTAAGCAGACCTTCCAAATGTGCTTTTGCCCCCACACTTTGGCATTTTTTTCCTTAGTAAATAGAACTTAAAAGAAGTATCTTAGATGACCTCTTGTTTTTGTGAGAGTAGGTCAACATTTACTCATTTTGATCTCAGTTAAGTTTCCTAGGGCCTATAACTGACATCTGTTAAATGATTTTTACTTTTTATAAAGTGCTTTCATGACCATTTCATTTGATTTTCACAACTGTCTTAATTTTCTATGGAGCTTGGTCAAGCTATAAAGTCTTCTTGCTCAAGTTCATCTGATCAATAAGATAGCAAAGCTAGAACTTGATCTGGATCATCTGCCTTTCATATCTTGGACTGTCTTCACATACCCATCCGACTCCTAAATGGGCCAAGGTCTAGAAGAAGATGTATATATGCATGTGTTATAAAAGATGACATTCCTTAGCTGCATACATATGGATGTAAAGGAGACGTAATATAGTGGTCACAAGAGGAAGTTCAGGAAGCTTCAGCCACACCCATACTCAAATTCTTTTAGTCCACATCATAAAGTCACTCCAAACAACAACATCCTCTCATATGGACAATTGACATTTTCTTCATGTCTTGTATGTGCAAACAGAAGTCTCTTTACTTAATACTCCGGGCAAAAATAGTCTCCAAACAAGATGCTCATTAAATATTATAAGTAGATTTGGCTTGTAAAGACCTTGGAATATTCCCATACTTTTAGACTGGTGCTTTGACTTATTTATTTATGGTTGATAGGTATTAATTTGAAGAGACTTGCTAAAAAAGAAAAGAATCTTATGTCACTTGAGGGCAGGTTATTTGCACTGGTAAGTGTATTTAACTTTTATTATTGTGGTTGTCGTTACTCTGAGTGGGTGGGTAAACATCTAATGGAGTCAAGTTGGGAGTGTCACAGTTTGTGTCAGTGTTGCCTGCAATTAGATGCCTTGGGTCAAGGACTGGGCTCTGCTTGCTCTTTCAAATACCTTGGGTCACTTCGAAGTTGACTTAGGAAGGAGATTTTCCATTTGCTACAAATGCGTTTTCCTTATTAATAAATAAATTGGGTTTTTGCTCAATTGATATACCTAAAATACTCCACAGTGGAGTATGAGCCAGGAAATCGGGACCACCACACCCTGCTCAGATTTTGACTAACTTTTAATCTTGGGTTGATCTCTGGGCCTCAGTTTCCTCACCTATAACATGAGTTGAGTTGATTGTACTAAATGATATCCAAGTTCCCCAGAACTTTAAGAATCCTGCATACATTTTGAAATCATGAAAAAACACAAACCCCGTATTCCTTCTCTCTACCATCAGTTCTGTCAGTTCATTAAGTTTTTGATGATGCCAGGCTCTTTATAAGTAAAGAGATCACAGAAGCATCTAAATATATCCTTCCAGCCACACTACAAAGGTCATCATGACATATAAATACCAGAATGAGCAACAAATGAATTATAAAGAAATATCCAGGACGTAGGTATCACAGCAAGCATAGGAGTTGGTGAGGGGTATTTATGTGTGATCCTCAATTTATTTTAAGAACCTCTGATATTGCCACTTGCTTCTTTTTACTGGATGTTTCCCCTTACACAGATGTCAGCAATGAAAACAGTCCCTTTTAGGAAATCACCATAAATATTGAAACATGGTCAGTAATTAAGATATTTCCTTGTCTCTCTAGGCAGAAAAATTTAAAAAAAAATTTTTTTTAACGTTTATTTATTTTTGAGACAGAGAGAGACAGAGCATGAACGGGGGAGGGTCAGAGAGAAGGAGACACAGAATCCGAAACAGGCTCCAGGCTCCGAGCTGTCAGCACAGAGCCCGACACAGGGCTTGAACTCACGGACTGTGAGATCATGACCTGAGCCGAAGTCGGCCGCTCAACCGACTGAGCCACCCAGGCGCCCCTCTAGGCAGAAAAAATTTTAAAGCCCCTACTCTGAGAAGTGTTTGTTTCACCAGTTGTAGTTAAGTTCAGCTTTTTAAACAAATAATGTGATTTTTTAAAAAAAACAATTTTAAGGTGTTTTTTTTTTGTTTTTTGTTTTTTTTTTTGAGAGAGACAGAGACAACATGAGCAGGGAAAGGGGAGAGAGAGAGAGAGAGAGAATCCTGAGCAGGCTCCCTACTGCCAGCACAGAGCCCAACGAGGGGCTCAAACCCATGAAACTGTGAGATCATGACCTGATCTGAAACCAAAAGTCTAACACTTAACCAACTCAGCCACCCACATGCCCCAATAATGTGATTTTTATTTAAATAACAAAGATTAAGAAATATACTAAACAGATACCTCCATTCCCCCTTCTTTTGCACAGCTAGGATTTAAACTGTGCCATCACAGTGCCCATGTTAAAACCACCTATTACGACAGAATAATGAGGAGAAATCATTTGTTGGAGAATTATAGCTCCCCAATTGTCGACACAGCAAACTAAAAATAGTAAGTGATGGTATGTTAGTTAAAACATTTCATTGCTGGTAACACAACCAATTCTGATTCAGCCCGACAGCCAATCAATGTAAGAGAGAATGTTTCATTGAACCCAAGAGCAGGAACACATACCATCTCAAGGTAGGATTGTGTGGGTTTATTTTATTTGTCAATATACTGGGTCACAGAGTGCCCAGATTGAATATTACTTGAAGGTGCACCTGTAAGCCATTTCTGGATGAGATCGGTGATGAGCAATTGGTAGACGCAGTAGAGTAGACAGCCTTCCCCAATGTGCATGGGCAACATCTTAATCCATTGAGGGACTGAATAGAATAAAAAGTGGAGGAAGAAAGAATTTGTCCCTTTCTTGCCTGTCTGCTTCAACTGGAACATCTCATCTTCTCTTCTCCTGCCCTTGGACTTGGCTTTATACCATCAGCCCTCCGAATGTGGACTTTTAACTATACCACCAGGTTTCCTGAATCTCCAGCTTACAGAGGGCAGATTATAGGACTTCTCAGACTCCACAATCATGGGATTGGTATATCTATCTATATCTATATCTATATCTATATCTATATCTATATCTATCTATGTATATCCTATTGTATATCCTATGTGTATGTATGTGTGTATATGGATATATATGTATATATCCATATACACACATACATATATATATATCCATATACATACATACATATATACATATATATATATATATATATATATCTTATTGTATCCTATTAATTCCATTTATCTGGAGAATTCCAAAAAACAGGACTAAAATAAATTTTTAAGTATCTGACAAATAATCCCTGCCTTTCTGTCCTCCTCATTCTGCCTGTCTCACTTCCTTCACTCCAGGCACTGGCTTTTCCTCTTCTCCATATTCTCAGTATTCTCCAGCATATTGCTAGGGTGCAATTTCAAGTTTACATATTAAAATTCCAGGTACACAGAGATACTCTCTAGTTAGTTCTAAGTCTCCATTTCAAATTCCCAGAAGAGAATGACCAGATCTCTTTGAGTCAACCATCAGGTGGTGGACATTTCATCAGCTAGGGTTGGTGGAGCTGTGAGGCTCACACTTACGGCTACCAGGGGCTTACTCCCTCAGCCAGGGGTGGGGTGGGGAATAGGGTCTGGGGGACAGAAAGCAGCACCAGGAGAAGGAGCTGGGAGATACGGTTCCTGGCTAAGTAAACTGACTAAAAACACCACAAATGCCCAAATTTCCTTGGTAATGTATCTAGAACCAATATCTATTTGCTACATTGACATTGCTCTGTCCTCATTGTTCACATTTTCTAATTTGCTGGCACTGTGTCAGTGACACAAAAGAACGCTGCAGATTTGTACTCAGGCTGGTGGAGGAGTCAGGCTTTCTGATAAGAAAATTATAACCAAGGGGAATAAACTCGGTGATAAAGGTAATCACGGGGAGGGCATGGAGGAGAAGCAACTGAAATCAGAAGGTTGAAACAAGTTTTTCTGCAGTGATAACCCCAAGCTTTCCAGCCATTGCAAATACAGTCTATTAACAACAAGGCCCTGCCATTGTGTATTCAGTAATTGGTAGGACATTCCTTTCAACTAGATAGGCTTTAATGAAAGCTAAATGTTTGGGCTTTATTTAGTAAATTCATCTTAACCAACAACTTACAATTCTTGTTGTGGAACTGAGGAATTGCCTTACATAACGAAAACTACCCCAGACTGCTCATATATCGAAGGCATTAATGTCTTAATCTGTAAACCTGGCTCATAATTCTTTAAGTTTATTTTTACTGCATAATTATACTTTGCTTATACATGTTGCAATAAAATTGTGGCAACTCTACAGATGCCATTCTTCTGCAATTCTTTTTTGCCTCAATCAGGTTATTATAGCTGGGTTTGGAAAGATTTATTGTAATTGTAAATATGAATAAACTACAGTGGAGTTATGGAAATATCTATGTTTTCACAATAATTTACTCTAAGAACGATACATTTCACTATAATACAAAATAAAAAGTACAGTAAAGCATCGCATCAGTGTTCTCTGCCTTAAGGCCAGATATACTGCATGTCATACGTGCATGATGGAAATAGAGGCTTCATTTCCAAATATGTACCTCCTGGATGTTTTCTAGACTCACTAGGTGAGCCTAGAAGGTGAAGTTTAACCTTAAAGTGCCCTTGACACAAAATGTCCAGACAAGAGTTGGTTGAAAAACTGTTAAATGTACATATTGAGAACTGATGTCTGTCTGACACTGAGGATGAAAAAAATGCTAGAACACATGCTCTTTATTCTCATTGCAGCTCATTATAGCATTGCATAGCCCTAATTTATGATGTCTTCCCTCTTTTCTGCTTTCCTGAAAGATCTGGGCATTGTTTCAGGGGTTTTTCAGGCAATCTCTAAACACTCCTAGAAGCACGTGGTGTCTGGGGAATGTCACCCGATGAAAAATGACACATAATCCTGAAATTGGACTTGATTTGTAGATATGGTGAGGGGAGGAGCGTTAAATAATTTCACTAGTAAAAAAAATAAAAATTTTTACTCTTTATATACTAATAGAAAATACGGTCTAGAAAGTAAAATCTCTTTGAATAAAACCAGAGATTTGAAAGAAATGGGGACTTTAATGGAAAATTCCATACTCCCTACACATATTCATTTACTCTTCTGCTTTTCAGATAAATTTCGCCAGAACACTTTGGGGTATCTACCTGATGTTACCTTCTTTGACATGTTTGGGTCCCTGCAAGTCATAATGTGGGAAAAAATTTAATAAATTATTACTGCCTGTTAATGTTCGCTTGTTTCCCACATCTCTGTTTGAATGTTTACTTCATGTGAGTCTGTGAGTTCATGTTAAAACATGTATCCTGTCCCTAGAAAGCTTCAGGATTAGCTTCTTAAATACCTGACTTCAGGTAAGTTGGGCCATACTTATGAGAAGAAAATTCAGAGACTTGTAAAAATTTAATCATGACAAATCCTGTCATCATTTCCCTGATTCTCCTCCAGGCTTTTCTCTAGAATCTCAAATTTTCGGGGCGCCTGGGTGGCTCAGTCGGTTGGGCGGCCGACTTCAGCTCAGGTCACGATCTCACACTCCATGAGTTCGAGCCCCACGTCGGGCTCTGTGCTGACCGCTCAGAGCCTGGAGCCTGTTTCAGATTCTGTGTCTCCCTCTCTGACCCTCCCCCATTCATGCTCTGTCTCCCTCTGTCTCAAAAATAAATAAACGTTAAAAAAAAATTTAAAAGAATCTCAAATTTTCTGGAAGGGTGTCTCCAGTCTCTTGCTTTAAATGCCCTCCATTAATAATATATCCGATATTTTATTTTTCGCAACAACCATTTTAACAGCTTATAAGACCTCATCACACTTCCTGTCAGAAATACTCTCCACAGGCCTAAGATGCAGGAGATAGGAGGACAATGCAGTTATTTTTAAATCCCCGTCTATTCCTTAACTACATGTATTCTTGGTATTCATAGCTCCCTTTATGGTGTGATATTAATGCCTTTATTACTAATATGTTGTTAAGGAATTTTGGTCTGATATGCATGAGAAATCTGTAATTTTCTTTTTTAAAAAATGTCCTTGTTGGTTTATGGTAATAAAATTATATGGACCATTACTATTGTTCTCTATTTTGTTGGTTTCTTTTTTAATTTTATTTTACCATTTTGTATTTCTTTGCTCTTTTTTTCCCCCTAGCTTTTAGAATGGAATCTTAGAACGTAAATCTTTCTTCTTTTTTCATGTAAGGATTTAAAGCTATGTATTTTCTGCTAAGTATTTTTTTTTTTAGCTGCATTCTGTAATCTTTGATGTTGTATTTTCATTCTCATTCAGTCAAAAAAACTCTTTAAATTTCTCGTGTGAATTGTTTTTGACCTGTGGGTTATTTAGAAGTGTATAGTTTGATTTACAAATAATTGGGGTTTTATAAATATGTCATTATTAAATTTAAATTTAATGGTATTATGGTTAAAAAACAAACTGATGTCAATTCTTTTAAATTGTTTTAGATTTGTTTTGTGGCTCAGCATATAGTGTCCATCTCGTGAATATGCCATGCATACCTAATAAAGTATATAGCGTGCCGGGCACTTGGGTGCCTCCGTCCATTGAGCTTCCGGTTTCAGCTCAGGTCATGATGTAGTGGTCCCTGAGTTCAAGCCCCACATCAAGCTCTGTTTTGGATCGCCTGTCCCCCCAGTCTGCCCCACCTCCCGCTCTCACTTGGTCACAAATAAACATTTTTTTTTAAAAAATGTATAGCATGTAATTGTTGAGTATGGTGTTCTTTGAATATCAATTCCTGGTGGTTGATGGAGTTGTTTAGATCCTTTATATCTTTACTGGTCTTTCTATCTAGAAGTTCTCTTAGTTGCAGAAAGAAGGCATTTTCCTAGCATGATTATTCATTTATTTCTGTCAAACATTTTTTCATGCATTTTGAGATTCTCTTGTTAGGCAGATACATATTGTCTTGTGTTTCTGACAAATTGACCATTTAATTGTTATGAAACATCACTTTTTTGCTTAATCATACAATTTATTGGGTCTTGAAGTCTATTTTAATTAATATTAATATAGCCATTCTAATCTAATGTTTATACAATCTCTACACTATCATTTTTCATCCATTTATTTTCAACAGTATACAGTTGGAACTTGTATTTTACCCATTCCGTGGTTCTCTTTTGTGTGGTTATTGTATTAATATATAATGTAATATTAATATGATTTGATTTAGGTTTATAAACTTTTTTGTTTTGTTTGTGTCCTTTATTATTTCTCTTTCCTCTTTCTTATATATTTTTTTATCATTTTGAGGTTTTTAGATTTGTAATTTATCCATTGGCTTTTTAGCTATGTTTCTTTGAATGAATATTTCAGAGTTTGTGCTAGGAATTGCACCATGCCTTGTTGACTCCTCAAGGTCGATTTAGAGCTAATATTATAGAACCTCACATAAAATGTAAAAATCTTGCAATACTTTAGGTACATTTACCCTCAACTCCACACTTACTGTTATTGTCCTATGTGTCACATCTGCATACATTCTAAGCGTCTCAAGATAATGCTGTAAGTTTGGTTTAAAACAGTGACATATATTTTAAAGAAATGAAGATATATTCTTAGCATTTGCCATGTAGTTCCTATTTACAATGGTCTTCATTCATTACAAAAGATCTGAATTTCCATCTGCTGTGTTTTTTGCCTTCATCCTGAAAAACGTATCATTCACTGAAGTTCAGGCATACTGGCAAAACAAAACAAAACAAAACAAAACACACACACACACAAAACTTTTACTTTTCTTTTTTTTTCCTGAAAATTTATTTATCAAGGATATTGCCACTTGATATATAATGCTATATTGATTGTTTCCTAGCCTCTATTATTTCTGTTGAGAAGTCAGTGAGGTATAAGCAGCATATTTGGTAGCTAACTAAGTGCCTGGCACCAGGTTTGGAAAAACTAACTCCAGTCAAAAGTATCCAAAGAAGAGATAGTGATTTAAAAGAATGAAGGTGAGGAGAAGTTCTACAGTAGAGGAGTAAAGACCTGCACAGACGTTCTTCACAATAGGATAATTTAACCGTTGAAACTAAACGTGCAGAAAACAATCATTCCAATCTCTAGAAATTGTCCTAAAGACACACCGAGCATGGAAACATGTATCCAAGAAAGTCCACTCAATCTGGGTAAGAATATGGAGAGTCTGCAGCACTTGGGCCACTCTTTCCCTTCATTCTTTCATATTCTAGAAGCTCTGCTTCCCACATGTATCGTCAAGAAGACAGGAGTTCCCTTTCTCCCAGCTCCCAGTCTAGGGCTAAGGCCTCACCCCAGGAGGGGCAGGCGGCTGGCTTTTCTCAGGCACCACCACTCCAATCTTACAGAAGACAAGCAGAGCAGACCTAGAGGACTGGGTCCCTCTTCCCCCACTCAGCCTCCACTGGTAGAAAAAAAGGTCTCCAGACACAGCAGGCCTATTCTATTGCAAAAACTGGAACCATCCTACGCCACTGGTGAAACTTTAAAATAGTGTAACCCCTTTGGAAAATAGTATCGTAGTTTCTCAAGGGGTTTAATATAGTTACCATAAGACTCAGCAATTGTACTCCTGAGTATATACCCACGAAAAGTGAAAACCATACATTCACACAAAAACTGGTACGCCAAAGTTCATAGCAGCATTCATAAGAACCAAAAAGTGGAAACAACCAAAATGTCTATCAGCTGATGAACAGATAAATAAAATGTGGTATATCCTTACAGTGGGATACTATTTGGCAATACAAAGACATGATACCAACTATAACTTGGATGAACACTGAAATATTATGCTAAGTGAAAGAAGGCAGTTACATCGGCCACAGGATTTATGATTCCATTTATATGAAATATCAAAAATAGGTCAATTTACACACACAGACAGTAGACTGGTAGATGCCTTAGGACCAGAAGGGTAGTACACAGGGAGGAATCAGGATTGACTGCTACTGGGTATGGAGTTTCTTTCAAGGGAAACAAAATATTCAAAAGTTAATGATTGCAGGGATAGTTATGAATAGAATAAGAAAACGTTTAGTTGTGTACTTAAAATGGTGAATTTTATGCATGTGAATTCTATCTAAATAAAACTTAGAACTGGTGAAACCCCTCTGTTTTCAAACACATGACAGAAATGGAAAGGAGAAAGGTGGCTGACATTTTATGTCCCAATCTTCACAGATTCAATTTCAGAGACAGCCTGTGATTCTTTGCACGGGATAGAAATATTAATCAGTAAGTGTTTATTGAGTGTCTATTGAGTGTCCAATTCCACAGTGCCTAAGCACTGTGGAAGATACAGGAAAATCTAGATGAAAACCAAAAGCTCATCCAACTATATGTTTTATCTGCATGACTGCAAATATCCAGATGGTGAAAGCTACTTTTGAAAATATACATGCTTAGATAAAATCGTTTTCCCTTTAATTCTCTCGTTCTATTCTGTTCTCTGTCAACATTTTACACTGACATTCAATTAACTGTACTACATAATCCCACTTGGTAAGCAAGGATGTTGACTTCATTATGTTTTCATTACATTTCCAATAGTTTCTTCTGCAATGGAAATTTAGTTTATTATATGATCAAAGACGTTAACATACCACCTGTCCTATGTCATAATACTTACCCTTTTTAATGGAATAAAGGTTATAGTGGGAATTCTTTTAAAAGACCAAGGGGAGATGTGCATATTATAATGCAGACTTTGAGATACTTTTCTTGCATATTTCGCTTGTTGTCTCCCCTTTCTCTTTTTTTCGCTTCTATTTAGTTATTTAATGTATTGTTGTTGTTTTTTTCATCACGACAAATGTTACTTAAATCAATATTGTGGTTAAAAGATTTAAGTTCAAATTTCTTATTAAAAATTACTCAGAAAATAGTGTAAATATGCTTCGGTACAATACTGCTTTAGAATGTATAAAATTCATGAAAATTTCTGAAACTCTGAAAAGTGGGTTGGATAATGCAAATATTATGAAAACATTATATAACACATTTGGTAAACTATTGAAGCCTAAGAGTAGTTGTTTTTATATATATTTCAAAATCAATTACATCTTAAACAAGATTATCACTGTTATAGTTTTTTCTTTCTTGTAAAAAACAAAATCTTTAAATGCAAATGATTGCTGAGACTGGCATTTTAAGATTTAAATAATTTTCACTGTGGATAAACTAGATGGGGACAATATCTCATAGGGTTCTGGTAATGATTAGATTAGGTAAATGCTTTTTAATTCCTTAGTACAGTACCTGGAACACAGTTAGTGCTCAATAGGTAATGGCTAGTTTTTACACATTTTATATTGTTTATATTTTAGCAACAATTGCTAATATTTATAAAGCTGACCAAGCTGGGCTTCCTAGAGTTGCAAACCCTATTGGAGCTGGTAGATGCCTAGCTTTTCTTCCACCATTCTGTCTCCTCTCATCTAGAACAGGTATCAACTGATGGATCTCAGCACTTTGACTTTGACTATGTACCTTAAAGTCAAGATGTTGTACCAATATCTTTCTCAGCACTGCTAGTTGTAGCCACTAACAATGGATCTAATTTGACACATGAGATGGAAATTACTTGCCATTCCCACTTTAAGTTGTAAATAGACACTTTCAGGCAATCTGGCAAGCTCTGGGTGGCAGGGGATTTGGTGATGGAAGCACTTCCAAGGTGTCACTAACATTTTCTTATCTGAAACTGTATCAACAGTTTTAGGAAATTCTGTGCTTAAAAAAAAAATTCTCACAATGACTACTGTGGACCATTCAAAACGTGAACATTTCCTTCTCCTTTTCACCTTTGACCTATTCAGAACCAAATCCATTCGTGGTTGGCACTGAGAAGCTTAAAGTTGGAGAAGTGTAAAACAGACAAATGGGTTTTCAGACTGTTTTGATCACTCATTACAACGCCATTTGTTTTGATTGTCTGGAAGAGATGAGTGTTCTCACTATCCACCAAGAGAGTGAAATTAAGATGAAAGGGAGCTACTCTCACAGTGTTATGGCAAATATGGAGCTTCCAATCCTAAATCCTGGCCTATAAAGTACTGGTTATTTTGTAAACAAGATGAAACAAAGAAACTCTGAAAAATGAGGTTGTATCCAGCATGCTAACCGGAAGTGGCTATCTCAAATTCTTCCATAATAAAAGTAAAAGTATCTTCACCTCCTTAAACAATCCAAAGTATTCAGGCAAGTAGACTTTGTGTCTCTGACTCAAGCCTGACCAAGTAGATTCTAGGACATGAGGCACCAGAGATGAGACTAATCAAGAGCCTCATATTCGGTAGGACCCTATCCATGTTATGATTCATTTTATAAACCAGTGTTAACTTTCCCAATGTTTATAAAAGAAAATGAAAAAGAAACATCTGAGAGAATGTTGTGTGTGAGTGTGTGTGTGAGAGAGAGAAAGAGAGAGAGAGAGAATGAAAAAGAGCATGTGCATGTAATACAATCACAAGGTCCAAAATTAAAGATATTGTTTAAAATGTTGAATTATCTAATTTTCATCTCATTCCCTGTTCATTCTGTCTCCCTCATCATAACTTCCTACAAGTAACTACTTTCAATATTTTCAATTTGGATATCTCAAGATTGTATGTTTATATAAGGAAACATGAAAATGAATTATTTCCTCCTTATTTTACATAAATGATTACTTACTACATAATTTTCTGGAAATTACTTTCCAGAAAACAATTTACCATGGAGATCTCTTTTCTTTGTCCTATATCAGTAATTAGAAATATACTCTTTCTTTTAAATAACCATGTAGTATTTCATGGAATGGATGTACATAACATACATACTATAACCAAACCTCTAACGATGGACACGAGTCCATAAAGTATAGAAGCAGCCATCAAAATGCTAGACATTCTGGTAAAAATGAATCCAGCAAATTCCTGGTTTCAACTGTGACATTTAAAAAGCTTAAAAATCACCACTTCCAACCTTAACATAAGAAAAAAAGCTGAACTGAAAATCAATGATTTTCTTAGATTGTTCAGAAATTATGGGCACAGGGTAAACTGTCACCCAAACATCTGTAGAGACAGGAAAATACAGAGAAACACAGCCAAGGTCAGCACACCTAAAGCAGACACTTCCGGGAACATAAACTGATAGAAATATTTAAATGGTAATTTTCACTAATTGCTGGAAGTTGACTATAGATTTGCTTGATGGTAGAAACTCCCGGGGCCTAATCTTAGAGGAAAGACCACTTTTATGGGCTTTTTTTTTTTTAATTTTTTTTAATGTTTATTTATTTTTGAGACAGAGAGAGACAGAGCATGAATGGGGGAGGGTCAGAGAGAGGGAGACACAGAATCTGAAACAGGCTCCATGCTCTGAGCTGCAGCACAGAGCCCGACGTGGGGCTCGAACTCACAGACTGTGAGATCATGACCCGAGCCGCAGTTGGCCGCTCAACCAACTGAGCCACCCAGGCGCCCCTGTGGGCTTTAAATCAAGGAATTCTAGCAGGTTCTCACAGTGAAGAGTCAAGAAAAATCCACTTGCATTTCTGACAGGGTAAGAGAAAAGTAACCATTTGAAATATGCCCAGAGAATTCTTAGGAGAAACAAACTTCAACTTCTAGCCAGATTAACATACAATCTCACACTCCAGGCCTATTTTTACACAATGTACCCTATTACTCAATAAATCATATCTTGTTTGGTTTTTATAAATAAAATTGAAATGGAATAAATGCCAAAAACTGCAGTCAGGCAAATCAAATTCAAACAACAGAAAACCAAAGACAAAGAGAAAATCTTGAATGAAACCAGAGTAATAAAACACTTTACTTATAGAGGAATAAGAAAATAATAGTGGACTGATGAAAAACCATGAAAGCAAGAAATTTGAGCGAAATATTTAAGGTGTAGGAGGAAAAACGACAACAATAACAAATACCATTTCAATTTCTGTATACAGTGAAATCATCCTTCAAAGGTGACAAAGGAATAAATCCATCCTCAAACAAACAAAAATTAAGGGAATTCAACACACAGGATCTATAAAAATGTTAAAAGAAGTTTTTCAAGAAGAAGGAAGTGGTATAAGTCAGAAATGTATATTTAGGGGTGCCTAGATGACTCCGTCAGTTAAGTATCTGATTTCAGCTCAGGACATGATCTTGTGGTTCATGGGATCGAGCCCCATGTCAGGCTCTGTGCTAACAGCTCAGAGCCTGGAGCCTGCTTCTGATTCTTTGTCTCCCTCTGTCTGCCCGTTCCCGACTCATGGTCTCTCTCAAAAATAAATAAATAAATAATAAATATTAAAAATTAAAGAAACATATCTATATCAAAGAAAGAAGAGTTCAGAGAAGAAATAAAGGTTAAAATAAAATCTTTTATTTTTCTTATTCTTAATTCATCTAAGAGATTTTACAAAGTCATTTTTTTCAAATAATAGCAAAAATGTATTATATGATTTTAGTACATGGATAAGTGATATAAATTATAGCATTATTATAAGGGACATAAGGAGGGACTGGGAATAATACTCTATTGTAAGTACATGTACTATTCATGATATTATATAATGTTATCTGAAAGTGGACTTAGATTAGTTGAAAATATATATTGCAAACCCTCTGGACACCACTAAATGTTTTTTAAAGAAGTATAATCATTATGCTAAGAGAGAAAAGAAAATGGAATTACATAAAAATGCCCAATTAAAATGAGCAAAGGCTGAAGAAGAGAGAAAAATATAAAAATAAACAAAAAACAATCACAATGATGAGGAAGATGATATAAATATATGTTAATTCAGGTATATAAATAATCACTTTAAATGTGAATAATCTGAGTGCACAAATTAAAAGACAGAGTTTTTCAAAGTGAAAAAATAAATGTAAAGACATATTTAGGTCTAAAGTAAAAGAAAGAAGAAAAGATCCATGCTAACACCAATCAAAAGAGATTGGAGGAAGCTGTATTATTTTCAGACAAGGCACACTTTAGAACAAGGAAAATTATCAGAAAATAAGAGGGATTTATATAATGATATAAGGCTCAATTCTTCATGAAGACATAAGAATCTTCAACATGTATGCACCTAACAACAGGGTGTCAAATTACAAGAGACAAATCTGATAAAGTCATAAAGACAAACAGACAAATGTACTATCATAGTTAGATACTTTCATATCCCTTTCAGTAGTGGATAGATGAAGCAAGCAGAAAATGTCAAAGGACACACTTTATCTGAAAATAACTATCAATCAACTTGATTTAACTGGTATTTATAGAATACCAATCCAACAACAGTGGAATACACATTCCTCTCAAGTTCACATGGCGTATTCTCCAAGACAAACCATGTTCTGGGTCAAGAAAACACATCATAACAAATTTAAGAACACAAAAACCGTACAAAGTATTTTCTCTAGGCACAGTGGAGTTAACCTAGAAATCAAAACTGGGAAGATAGTAAGAAAAATCCTGATGTTTGGAGATTAAACAACATACTTAAAAATAACATGAGTCAGAGAGGTGTCAAGGTAATTTTTTTTAAGTCAAATTAAGTGAAAATGGAAACAAAATGCACCAAAAGTTGTAGAATACAGCATAAACAGTTATTAGAGGGAAATTTATAGCATTAAATTCATTTATAAAAAAGATGAAAGTTATGAAACCAATAAATTAAGCTACTATCTTAGAACACAAGAGGGGAAAAAAAAGCTTAAAGCAAACAGAAGAAAATAAATAATTCAAACTAAAGGAGAAAAAATGAAATGAAAATAGAGAAAGTCAATAAAGTCAAAATCAGTTTCTTTGGAAAGATCAATAAATTTTATCATACTCTATCCTGACTAGCCAATAAAAAATTATTATAAAAATAAAATAAAAGACTCAAGGCACAGATCTTATACCTTTTACAAAAGTTAACTAGAAATAAATCCTCTCCTAATTTTAAAATGCAAAACAATATAAATTCCAGAAAATAACAAGGGAGAATATCTAGGCAACCTTCACCATTACATGATTTTTTTTTATCAGATACAACATAAAAAGTAAAATCCATGAAAAAGAAAATGGTATGTTGGACTCCATTAAAATTGAAACCATCTGCTCTTCACAGTCACTGTTAAGACGATGAAAAGACAGGCACAAATTAGAGAAAATATTTGCCAACATATATCTGATAGATAATTTGTATCTAATATACACAAAGAACTCGTAAAACTCAACAATAAGGGAATCTACAATCCAACTAAAAAAAAGAACAAAAAGTATGAACATGCTTCAGTAAAGAAGATACATAGATAACAAATAAGCTTACGAAAAAATGCTCAGCATCCTTTGTTATTAGAGAGTTGTGTATTGAAAGAAAATGAAATACCACTACATACCTATTAGAGTGGCTAAAAACTAAAACCTGACAATACCAAATGTTGACAAGGATGTGAAGCAGCAGAAACTTCCATTTGTTGCTAATGGGAATGCAAAATGGTACCATTACTTTGAAGACAGTTTGGCAGTTTCTTACAAAACGAGACTATCCTATGATCCAGAAGTTGTGATCTTAGGTATTTATTCAATTTACTTCAAAAATTATACATAAACAAAAGCCTGATTACATTTTTATAGCAGATTTAATCATAATTACTTAAATTGAAGTAACCAAGATGTCTTTCAAAAGGTGAATGCATTAAAAAAAAACTATAGTGCATCCATACAGTTGAATACTTTCCTGATAAAAAAAAAACGATATATCAAGTCACAAAAAGATATAGAAGAACTTTAAACGCATATTGGTAAGTCTGAAAAGGCTATGTACAATGTAATTCCAAATAGTTGGCATTTTGGAAAAGCAAAACTAGAGAGACGGTAAAAATGTCAGTGGTGCCCAGGAATTTGGGGGATAAATAGTTGAAATATGGGAAATTTTTAGGATAATGAGTATTTTTAATGATACTGTCGTGGTAGACACATGAGATCTTGTTAGAATCCGTAGAACTGTACGCTGGATAGAAACAAGGCAGAACTAACCTGTGTGAACCCAATATTGACTCCTCCTGATGGTTCTGATCCAAACCTACAACTTAAGAAGGTTCTACAGAATGATAGCTTAAATAATAAGATTATGAACAATAGTGGGTATATAATAAGGATGAATTCTGAGAAGTCCTCATCCTTGTTAAATTTTATATCACAGTGATTTAATACCACTGTTTCAGTAACTTGAACACTCTTTTTCTATGGAGAAAAAAGATACGCATTTTTTCTCTTTATAAGACATGGTTTTATTATTTGCACAGGCATGAATTATTTTGTCTAATTACTGCCAGAAGCAGGACTATAGATCATTGATTATAAAACTAATCATGATTTTTGGCAGCCGTTCCCTAAATTTTGACTGCTTTATGGCTAATAATCCTTATATTTATAGAGCAAACAGAAGAATAAAAAAGCACAGTAGGCTGGGACAAAAAGCCATATGTACTCGATTGACCCTTGAGGATGTAACTCTAACGCAGTATAACAAATGGGTCTCATTATAATAATAATCATAGAATGTGCGATTAAAAATTGGAAGGGAGCTAAAGAAATATATAACCCAAGTACTGACAAATAACAATCAACTTACATCCCTAACACAATTGCAGTGTTGAACAGAATTTTGAGTCCACATCCCAGAAGGAAGGAGCTTTGAAATGGATCAGGTATTTCTGTTAGATGCTCTGCAAAGAGGAGCAGTGCCTTGGACTTCTAACATACCCTGCTTGATATTACCTAATACCTCATTTTACCTATTAGGAAACTGTACAGATCAACTGTGCATCTTGCCTATAGTCAGAGTGCTAACAGAGTCCTCTTTCTAGAATCTAGTGGTTGGTATTTAAGATTCAGCTGATAAATATTCAGGGCCAGGTCCTCAGGTGCCTTTGTACTTAAAAGGGCAGAGAGTAGGCAAAAGCTGAATGCACAAGTCCTAAATCCCTGAATGGTCCATAATTCCTCTGGTTTCTCCAAATGCAGGAATGCATTCTCCTATACAAGGCTCTTTAAAAAGCAGATTCAGTGGCTCAGAAGGGAGGTCTGAAGGAAATGGGGGGAATTAGCATTCATTTAACGACTATTTGGGACTGAAAGTAGGCTAGGATCTCCAGACATATCTCATATATCTCTCACAAAACAGAGAACAGTGACATTATTAAAAAACCTGAGGCTCATAAGTTTAAATAATTTTCACAAAGCCTAACAGATTAAAAAAATGTCAAAATTGGTTTGGACTCAGATAAGTTGAGCCCAAAGACTGTGTTCTTTTACTTCATGGTAGTGCCTTCCTGATAATGGACCGAGACACTTTGTTAATCATTCCCATGTATGGTATGAGGAGGTAAAACTTGTAAACATAGCTTTGTGCTTTCAATATAGGGCATATAAATAAGTGGGAGCAATTATGGGGAAAATGACGGGAAAAAAAGATCAATGAAAGAAGCAGATAGTTGTAAAGAATCAAACATTTCACAGTTCTGTAAAACTAAAATATATATAAATACATAAAAGCATTATCCTTATACTTAAGAGATACCAGTTCAGAAACAACAAAGAAATCATAGTCATACTGTCCCTCATAGTTTGGGATGAATCAGTATCATTAGTATTGACTTTTCCTTTTTTTTTTTTTTTTTAATTTTTTTTTCAACGTTTATTTATTTTTGGGACAGAGAGAGACAGAGCATGAACGGGGGAGGGGCAGAGAGAGAGGGAGACACAGAATCGGAAACAGGCTCCAGGCTCTGAGCCATCAGCCCAGAGCCTGACGCGGGGCTCGAACTCACGGACAGTGAGATCGTGACCTGGCTGAAGTCGGACGCTTAACCGACTGCGCCACCCAGGCGCTCCTTAATATGAAATTTATTGTCAAATTGGTTTCCATACAACACCCAGTGCTCAACCCAACAGGTGCCCTCCTCAATACCCATCACCCACCCTCCCCACCCTCCCATCCCCCATCAACCTTCAGTTTGTTCTCAGTTTTAAGAGTCTCTTATGTTTTGGCTTCCTCCCTCTCTAACCTTTTTTCTTTTCTTCCCCTCCCCCAAGGTCTTCTAAGTTTCTCAGGATCCACATAAGAGTGAAAACATATGGTATCTGTCTTTCTCTGTATGACTTATTTCACTTAGCCTAACACTCTCCAGTTCCATCCACGTTGCTACAAAAGGCCATGTTTCATTCTTTCTCATTGCCACGGAAAGAGCCTAAATGTCCATCAACTGATGAATGGATAAAGAAATTGTGGTTTATATACACAATAGAGTATTGACTTTTTAATTCAAGAGACATTTAAATGGTCTTTAGTCTGAAGTCTCTACTAAGTGCAAAGAGTTCAAGTTTTGAAGATCTAGAAAATGGAAAAATAAGAACATTTTTGGTACGATGTCATCAGCTGAATAATGATTGTGGAAATAGAATAAATGACTTGATATTTATAATTTCTTGTCTTATTACTAAGTTGTGACATAAGTAGACTTCTTTTGTTCAAATGCATATCAATTAGTTATATAGGAAATCAAGGGAAATACTCCTTCAGATACCTATTTACATGGTGTGAAACCACTGTCTAAAGACCAGCATAAAGGTATGAGAAATATCTTTCCCTTCAACTCACAACTTTGTAACTGTCGGTTATACTGTATTTCTGATCTGTACACCAAAGTTCTTGCTTAATTTCTGAACATGTGTTTCTCTTAAAAAGGTTTCTATCTGCCAACTTACCACCTTGACAACATACTAAATAAAGCAAGAATTTTAGATAACTCATTTAGGCTCATTCGCCCGGGCCCCGTTGGGGGTGGGGCTATTTTTCAACTTTTCTGAATTTGCTTTCTCCTTTCCTATATATATTTTAGAGTTCTCTTTATAAGCAGTTCATTCTCAACTGTCTGGGATTTCTTCCAGAAAGCCCTTGGTTGGAATTCTTTTGATTCTTGGTTCTGTATACGTAAAATGGGATAAATTATTTTCTCCTTAAGGATAATGTTTAAATGAAAAACAATAATGCCTCTGGCACATAGTAAGGGTTCAAAATGGCTCACCAGTATGAGATTCTAGAGGGAAGGGATCACACTTTATTTATTTTTTAGCTCAGTATTTGTCCCATAGAACTTGTTAAATGAATGTTGAAGAAATGGATAAAAACACAGGTTGAAAATTTAAAATAAACAAAAAGAGAGGTGCCTGGGTGGCTTGGTCGGTTAAGCCTCTGACTTTGGCTCAGGTCATGATCTCGCAGTCTGTGAGTTTGAGCCCCACATCAGACTCTGTGCTAACAGCTCAGAGCCTGGAGCCTGCTTTGGATTATGGGTCTCTCTCTCTCTGCCCCTCCTCTACTCACATTCTGGTCTTTCTCTCTCTCAAAAATAAATAAACATTTAAAAAAATGAAAAAAATGAAATAAAAATTAAAAACAAACAAATGTCTTACTTTCCTGCACTTTACAGTAAAGAAGGGAAAAGAAATATATGCAATAAGATAACTTCAATATAGAAACATGGACGAGATAACAAAAGCATGCATTGAGGTGCTATAAAACACAGACACATTCGTTATGAACATCCTCCCGGAATTTCTCAACTCTCTTTTTAGAGGGAACACAATGGGGCCTCCTTAAAATAGGGAATAACACATCCTCTCCTTTAGGGCTACAGTGTAAAACATTTCAGTGTCAGGGAAGAAGGAGCTTTAAAAAAAACCTTCTTCCTCCTGCACTTTTTTTATACATTTCCCTTTCTGGAATAATTGTCATAGGATGGTAAGACTTGGGAGTTGGTGAGACATAGACTTTTAAGTGCTGAAGTTCTGGAAAATACCAGAAGAGGGACATGGCCTAGGGAAAACAGAGTGCTAAGGATGTAGAGAGGTGAAATGGTTCTAGGCTTGAATAATAAAGGATAGAATTGCTAACAGAGATTCGGGATTATAGCTCAATCAGGAAAATGAAATGTAAATTTTGCTGCTATAGCTCATTTAGCTTCACAGACCATAGGGTGGGTGGATATTGGGCTTGATGAGGAAGCTATTTGGCTGAAGTGAGGGAAGTTTACTACTTTTAGAGCCATGACCACAAACTTCTCGGGTGGCAAGAGATAACTATCAGAACTTTGGATTCTCTGCACTCCCAGACTCGACCTCCCAAGACAGAGAACGTATTCTCAGCCTCTCTGAAGACCTAGGTGTTTATTCCCAAAAATAAAGAAGTGGTGTTAGCCACCTTGACGAAAGGTTGGCAGAAAAGTCCCAGATATAAGACTGCATGAGCCAATGCTCCACCTTGATAATTCCCCCTGCCTTTTTTAATGCAGTGTTTACTACTAGGAAGGGGAGAGCAATATTCCAAAGTAATTCACCATTGTGCTTTATGGCTCTTTCTTTCTTTCCACTTATACTATTCTCATTTCCTATAGCATCAGATAAGGGAGCAGAGGAAAGGAAGAGAATAGAGGGAAACATATTTACTTTGTAACAGTGACAATACCAGTATTGTCTTGACTGTTCACAGCAAACATGCAGAATTTGTATACTTGATCCCACTTTGCAAAAGAGAACACTGAGACTCAGAGATAAGATAGAAGTAACTTAGTTTAGCTGACTTGGTCAAAATTCAAAACCTTGATTCTGACTTCAAGGACTGTGAATTTATTTCACTGCTCTCTGAGATATTCAAAATATTTAAGCATTTTAGTAGGAAAGATTTTTGAGGTACAAGCTCTTGAAAAGTGTAATCTGAAGCACAGAGTCTCATTTTACCTAATTTATCCTGATTTACATTATTGCCTGTTTTTGGCAGGTCCTTGTAGTTTCATTTCCAATTTGGTGCCTCTTCTAAGGCACCAATAGTCTAAAGTTAGGGATTATTATTCTGGCTTGTCTTCTGTAGGCACTCTTATTTTAAAGTCATATGTTCCATAGGAGGGCCGTTTTTCTAACTTCCTCAGTGAAGTGATCACAAGTGGAAACTCTTAATCTTGTTCATTAGCCCTTTGTTATTTCTGCTCCTTAAGTGTCTTTACTCTTTTCTGTCTCCACAGATTCACTAAAACCTCAGAGTCAAACATGGCTATTTCTCTTCTTACGTTAGCAACTGAAATTGTAATTTAGGTCATAATTAGAAAATACTATGGCATTAAATTGTGTTAGATCAAGCCATAACCTTTTTTCAGACATACTCAACTTTTACAGAATGGCCCCTATGCATGTGTATTCTTACCAAGTTAAAAGTCTAGGACCTTGTTTCTTGACATGCATGAGCAGACTATGGTTAAGAGGATTCCTATGCCTTGTACATGTCCTATATATTGTCCCTTCCTTTCTTCACTGAAGTAACAACACTTGGTCTCTGTCTCTCTCTGGTTCTAAGTCTAAAGGTAATGCCAACCCTACAAAACAGGGGCCATGTACAACTCAGTTTGGAAATGTCATAGGGCCTTGGAGTATTGAGTTAATGTTACTTGATAATGATTTTAATGCATCCAAACATGTAACACTGTAAACATAAACACCAAGTGTGATAGTGTTTCCTATGACTGACACTTTCTTTCCATAGATGACTGACATTTTCTTTCCATAGATGATCACTAATGTAACAAGCTGTTGGCCTATGGGTATTTTTATTTTGCAACATATGTTCATTAACAGCAGAGGGCGTAGAAAATATGCATAAATGAACGTAGAGGGTATAAAATGTGAGTGAATTGTAATGGAGAGTCCACACATGTTTCTCACTATTCCTACTGCTGTTTCTAGCTAAATAAGTGATGGTAATTTGACCCAATTTTTTGTCCTCATACTAAATAGTATTTTCCACTGCATTTTGAAAGAGTGAGGAAAATTTGGGAACCAGGGTGGAATTGCCATGGAAACTGCAGCCACACTCAGCCAATAAAAAGCTTCCAACATGCTCCTTCAACTTCACTCCATTCCAAATTTAGTGATTTAAAACACCTGTTCTCTAGCACATGATTACTGTGATTTAATGGGGGTTTATTAGAGCTGTAAATAGGATACATTTTTTTATGAAGGTGTTGAATATTGGTGTGCATATCTATTTTTGAAAAGGGTAAAAATTCTTTCCAGCTGATATTTTCAGATCTATGAAATTCTGATTCTCTTATATTTTGTGATTTTAAAAGGTAGAATGAGGTGAAAAAAGCATCCTGGAACTTGATCTTATAGATACACTAATCAATAAGGCTACATTCACTACTATGTTCCATTAAAAAAAAATGTATTTAGACTGAATCCCAAGTACATGTAGGGCATTAGATATCCACAGGGCTGACAGCCAGAGATGAACGCTTCTAAAGTCTGTTGTGACTTCACCCTTTTCTTACCTCTAACCTCTACCCTCTCTTGGTAGTCAGAATGCATGTGTATATTTCCTTTTATGTTTTACATATATTTAAAACCTGAGATTTGTAGGATGCATTTTCTCTTATGAAATGCAAAGATCACTTTTAGTTTCACTGTTTTTTTAAATGTGTATTTATTTATTTTGAGAGAGAGAGAGAGAGAGAGCACACTCGACAGAGTGCACACATGAGGGGGGAGAGGCAGAGAGCAAGGGAGAGAGAGAAATCCAAGGAGGCTCTGCTCTGTCAGTGTGTAGGCCAAGGCAGGGCTTGATCCACAAACCATGAGATCACAACCTGAGCTGAAGTCTAGAGTCACTGAGCCACTCAGGTGCCCGTATTTTGATTGTTTTTGATGTCAGTTTAAATGCTAATGTTTCGCAAAGGCCAGCTAATTGCTGGCAACTATTTGCCTTACTTTATAAAACTGAACAGTGGTGTGTGTGTGTGTGTGGGGGGGGGTATAATCTGTTTGTTTTTGCAAAATATTTTAATGAAAAAATAACCCTTCCATGTGAAAGAAGCAGTTCAAGGATATAAATACATGGGAACATTCTGAAATTATTAACTTTTAATAAAGCTATAAGATATTGGAAATATGCCCAGAAATAATATGTAAAAATATATTTGATATTCATACAAATTAAGGATGCTTTTATTTTAATACTATAAGTAGCAACATAATTATCATGATTCCTCCAAAATATAGAAAAAAGGGATAAATTATAAACTTTAAAAATGTTACAGATATAGTCAGGGGTACCTGACTAGCTCAGCTGGTACAGCATGTGACTCTCAATCTTGGGGTTGTAAATTTGAGCCCTACTTGGAGCAGAGAGATTATTTAAAAAAAATAAAACCTTAAAGAAAAGTTACAGAAATTTAGGAAATATGGCCTAATACATTAAGAATGCAATAAGAATGATTGCATTTATAATAGGACCACGGACACTGAAAAATGATTGCTGTTTATGTGTATATTAATGATCCACTTAGCTATATAAAATAGGATTGTCCTTTGACATTGCCTCATAGGCAAGTTACAGTATAAAACTAGCTCATTTTTATCCTTAGCAAAGACTGAAAAAGTAAATGTTCATAAAAAATAAATAAGTTAAAAAATTGAATTGCATTTATAAAGTCGAGGAGATATGAAACCAACGTATTTAAGTATACTCAGAATTTCTGGAGAGAAAATAATGACTCTTCATGAATAAGAATATTATCCAAAAATTTATTTCTGTATTTTTGTGTGGCATATGAAAACATGCAATCAAATATACAGCAAAAACTTCCAGGCTTTTATAAATACCTTCACTGAAACTCTTTCGACAATCTAATTCTTGATGTGAATGACTAAGATTTTTTTAATCATGACTATTTTCTTCATTTGTTTAAATGTTTATATATTTTTGAAAGAGAGAGAGAGAGAGAGAGCATGACTGGGGGACAGGCAGAGAAAGAGAGGGAGACACAGAATCTGAGGCAGGCTCCAGGCTTTGAGATGTAAGCACAGAGTCCAACATGGGGCTTGAACTCACAAACCATGAGATCATGATCTGAGCCAGTCAATTAACCAACTGAGCACCCAGATGTCCCATGACTATTCTCTTCTTAAATACAATAGGCAATTATTTATTCAAGATAGACATTCTTGATCAACTCTTTTCATGTATCTACTCATGGTCCCTATTCTAGAAGCCCATTTCTAAGTTATTTCCATATTCTGCTATTAAGAATGTATCTTTTTAAAACATTGCCAAGCATCCAACTAGCTAGTCATTTGTTCACTCATTTCTCCATACTTTTAACAAATACATTTTTAATGGATATTATGTGCCAATGCAATGTGCTTACTAGCCCTATGGATATAAAGACGCGGAAGAAGAAAACCCTACAGGTGGTTCACGAGAAATTGCTTTCAATTTAATTCTAATAAAGATTAATTAGAAAACAGTTGGTATTCTTCTCTAGGAGACTATATTTATTTTGGGGTGTGACCTTGTGCTTATACAGGTATTTCTAATTATCAAGGAATCAGCAGTTGAAAAGGATTATTAAAAGACAGTGTCTTTATATAGTGAAGACCTGTATCGGGATGAAGCATGCATTGTACATTTTCATGTTATGTTTACATACTCCATAACTTTTGATCCCCATATTTTAAGCTGAGAAAAGAGAGGATTGGTTAATTGACAAGTCTAGGTTATCAAACAATAGAATATCTCCTTTTGTGTTCCCATTAAATTATGGTCCTTTTCTTAATTTTATTTTACTAGCAAATAGTCTTGATAGATAAAAAAACTATATTGAGGTTTAGAAATAATATAATATAATATAATATAATATAATATAATATAATATAATAT